>NC_029774.3:93211828-93244039 GCF_000817695.3 Arachis duranensis | reverse complement strand
CAATCAGTTACAAACACAAGTAATGAGGTTCAAACACAATCAAGAGCAATTATATCAAGTATAGCAATTAGCAGTTATCAGAATTATTCATTTAGGCAAACCAATTACAATATACACACCCAAACAATGTCACATAGATGCATATGATGAATGTCTAGTCCAAGTGTAGGTAATGAGCTCATCTATCGGTTACTAACCCGCTCCCGACGTTATCCAGCAACCTTTGTCTGGATAAGGCTTTCCTGTTGGCTACCCCTATGTACAGGAAATAACACCTCTGCCACCACAGGGTCCACTGCACGCATGAAATAACACATCTGCTACTGCAGGGATGTATGCCGACACACGTTCTGTATACAGAAAATAACCCCTCTGCCACTACAGAAATGGAACAGGTGGTCACGGTACTTTTGTAGCAGGAAATAACCCGTCTGCCTTACAGAAATAAAATATGGGTCTGTACCGCAGGAAAGCGTTCTCAGTGGTCGCACCACTATCTATCTGACTGCCTCAATGTAGCAGATCATCACATAATCAGTCTCATTACCATCATTCATTATCATTCTAATTATTCATCATCACTTTCACATTCTTATGTTGTACCACTTTCTTTCTCTGTTCAATCATACTATACAAACTTTACATCTTTCCCTTTTCTTTCATAATTGCAAATTCGCAAGCAAGACAAGACCCACGCCCTTGCCAACAATCTCGCATACCAAATAATCTCTTTTTAAAAGGATCATTGAAGTTTTTATCATTAAATAAGTCTTAAATATTGATTTTGATTAAGTCCTTATACTTTTATAAAAATTCGGACATAATCTCCTTTTAAAAATAGGACTTAGCCACCCTTACGGGTCCCAACCAAACAATTTACCAAACTCTTTTCAACCTTTCCAATATCAATTCAATTCAGAAACAAGCAAATTCCAACATTGAAACAGCCATATAATGCTAAGGTTCATCTTTAATTTTATGAACTCATAACTCTCACTCAAGCATTCTCAACACCCTATCGACTTTTCTGTTTTTAATATAGCAAATGAACTCGGAATTGCGCAAACTTTATGTCTAGGCGTTCGTCTTGAAATAAGCTTTCTAACAAACTAAAGATCATAATTTTCTGGTTTCTCTAGCCTTAGGAATAAAGGAAAAACCGAGACTGCTCTGCAGTGCGTAAAACCAAAAAAACAGCAGCAGCATGTGACATTCAATATTCAATATAAAATCAAAGTTAAATCCAATGACTTTGAAAATTAATACAGTTCAACTACACTCATCCAAGTTTTTTTTTTCCAATTGGTTTCAGGTCAATATCATTTTTGATGAAGAAGTTATACAACCTAGAAGCTGACTAATTTTCTGCAGAATTCTGCTTTAAAAGTTAATGAACTTATCTTCTTCCAAGTCCCATAACTTACTCATTAAAACATGGATAGCCCTGAAATTTAAGTCACATATGCTAAACATATTTAATTTTCATTTCCAATTGGTTGCATCTCAATATCGTTCCAGATTTCAAAAATTATAAAGCCTCAAAGTTATTGACTTAGAAAACAAAGCTTGACTTTTACTGCATAATACATCTTTCTTTGAAAATCCAAATCTTTAAAACCACAACTCTAACAATTCTAGATTGCATAATGCATCGTATTTCAAAAATTTGTATCTTTTAAACCGCAAGTTCAACCGTTCTGAAATTTTACGACATAAAAATAATAGGACTAAAGTTTCATTTAAAATTGGTTTCGCTTCAAAATTAAATTCGAAACATTCACAGCAGAGCCAACAAGTTACTGCTGTTCCCAAAAATTCTGCAGTAAAAATCAGATCCCACGGCCATTACTGAAAAATTCACCATAAATCTTATATTTAATGAAAAGGTCTCAAACTCTCCAATTCAGTCCCAATTATTCCCAGGTTTAACCAGGATTTCGTTCAACGCAATTTCGATCATCACAGAATTAGTTACAGTCTTTCAAAGTTACTGTTTTCACTTAAAGGTAATGCAGAAATTCAGATTTTAAGGCTTAACTTTGAAAAATCATAACTAAATCTTCAGTTAATACGAAACCTTCAAATTTAAATCCTAACAACTATACTTGTTAAAGTTTACTCAGATTTTAATCTCATACCATTTCGATCACTAGCAAATTACTAGGCCGTCCTTAAAGTAACCATTCTATTTTTGAAAACCAGATTCTTAATAATAGTTTAGTCTTTTAGGCTCTAATTCTTCAACAGTTCTCAATCCAGTATCAAATATATCAAATGATTATCTTAGTCTCAACCATTTATACATAATCAGTCAAAACCACAATCCTCTACTAATCTCAAGTCACTTTCACAGCCATAGCAATACACTAAACAACCATTTCAACAACCAACAATCAATAATTCAATCATCTACCATACATAATTACAATCAATTCAATCACAGCACCAAGCACAATCGCAATCACAATCCAACATTCATATAATCAATTAATTACTCACAACTATTAATACTATTTGCAGTTATTCAGTAACCCTTGTTGGCATTCCTAAATTAAAATCATTTTAAACCCCCTACCTCGATGTCGCAATTGCAGAATTTAACGCAATAGTTCCTTTTATTCCTAATTTGTGGCAGCAACCGCAACAGTGACGCCGATGACCCTCTGCAGCAGCGATGTCATCAACAATCGCGATAACAGAGGCTAGATGGAAACAAAAACATTTTTGGGGATTTTTCCTATAACAATGAAGCGGCAAGCAGAGATAACAATAATCAAAATAGGTTGTGAGTGATACAGATTCAGATACAAGGATGAAGGAGGCTATGGTAATCAAGCAATACCAGGGCAGGGCTGAAATAGTTCATAGCAGCAACGATTCTTTCGGAAAATCGATCGTCACAGTCCACAGCTGCAGCAGCTTAATCAATAATTAAAGAAAACAAGGAAACGAAGCCATAGCAGTAGAATTACGGTGACTACAACAACAGGGAAGATAGCTTCCTCCTCTACCTCAGCTCGTGATTCCGGCGGCGGCGGTGGCGGAGCATCCTTCAACGACGCTGGCTAAGAGAACACCCACCACCACACGTTCTTCTCCTCCTCCGGTTGTTTACGATTCTCTCCCTCCTTAACCTAATCGACGACGCAGCTTCGGAGATGATAGTGGCGGTCTCCATGGTGACGGTTGCTGCGAGCTCGACGGCAGCTGAACCAGCAGCAGAGGCAACGCATGGCAGCGACAACAATGAGTGAGTGAACGTCTCCTTCGATCTCTCTCTCTTCGCGGTTTTGCTTCTCTTCTTCTCTGGCTCTGATGACAGCAACGGCAACCGGTACAAGGAGCGGCACAGCGCGGCGATCCTCCTTCCTCTCTTCTTACTCTGTTCCGTCACTCTCTCTCCCTGTTCTCCGTTTCCCCCCTCGAGCTCCCCCTGTTCCCTTTCTTTCCTTTCTGTATTTGTGTTTATTTGTGAAATTAGGGTATCAATTAGGAATTTAGCGAAATTAGGATTTTATAAAGAAATAAGGATAGATATGAATAGATATTTTGATAAAATTGAAGAGTAGAGTAATTTTAAAATCAAATATACTCTCTTAAAATATTTAAGAACATTATTTATCAATATATTGCTAAGTTCAATTAATTATTTTTAGTTTAAATTATAAAATAAGTATATTAATCACATATTTATAAAATATAGTTTAAACTCAATACCAATTATTCAAATTAAGTGATATAACCTTTTATTATTTTTCTATCACCGAAACTTTAATTTCTATTTACAAAATATCTAATTATAATAAAATTACTTAAACTTTAAGTATTTATAAAAATCAATTTAATCATTTCTAATAAATTAATCTCTAAAAGCTCAAACTAATAGAATAAACCATAATTCATTCATAATAAAAATTTCTTAAATTTAATTATATAACACTTTCATTACTGAATTCTAATTTGAAATTATATAAAATAACCAATTATAAAAACTTACACAAAATATTAATTAACTTAACTCCAAATATTAATAAAACTAATTTAATTATTCTTAATTGATTAATTTATAAAATAAGATATCAAATTAATAAAATAAATCGTAACCCTTTCAGAATAAGAGTTGCTTGAATTAAATTATACAATCCTTTCTAATTTTTCAATTACTAAAATTATACAAAATATTCCATTATAGAAAATTACTTAAGAATCTTATTTGATTTAAAACGGAATTATCTCCGAATCTATTTAATTATCTCTAATAAAATAATTTCTAAAATTATAAAGTTTAAACTCAATAAGGTAAAATCACAATTTATTTATATTTAGATTTTTCAAAAATGAAGGATGTTACAAAACATAGTCTGGATGCACGGGTTGTAGGTTGCACAACCGGTAAAGTGACCGATTTCTTACCCTTCTTTTGCATCCTAGAAAGAAAACAACAAATGTCAAGGTCATAGGACAACAACAAATTAAGAATAATGAGGAAGCACTGATAGAGTCAAGAAAACTAAATTCTTAATTGGAAGCTTGAAGATAGTGTGATTTACAGGAAAGGCGGTGTGTATATTCCAATGGTGCACGCGGTTGGAACACATACCGGCTGCACATAATGGCAATCACACTCTCAAGGCAACTAAAAGGCCAAAGCATCACAACTAAGTGCTCAAGTTGTAAATAGAAAACATAGAAATGCAAGATACTTCAAGCAAGCACCCAAAAGGGAATTGTCAATCGTTCATCCTCAACAAGTGGTAATCACATATACAATTTTCTTAATTTGAAGTCAAAAGATGTTTGATCAAGACATCCCCAAAAGTGGCACATTTGTAAAGTGGTTACTCAATTTAGATTCCAAGATGAACATTGAAACTTATTTCTACCAACACAATGGATTTACAACTAAAGTCAC
Organism: Arachis duranensis; assembly: GCF_000817695.3. Taxonomy (NCBI): domain Eukaryota; kingdom Viridiplantae; phylum Streptophyta; class Magnoliopsida; order Fabales; family Fabaceae; genus Arachis; species Arachis duranensis. Next base: position 93,239,127 of record NC_029774.3, on the reverse strand, counting down.
CCATTAGCAAGGTACATAATTATTGGAAAACATGGGTGATTGAACTTAAAGTATACCGATAAGGAAATGCATTGATAAAACAATTTGATCAACATCAAAATGCACAATTGAAGTTGCACAATTCATACAATATGCCTAACAAAAGATAAATTGAAAGCATATGATGGCCAAGTCATATGAATCAAACAAGATGTTCATTGAGGCATTTTATCGAACATGTGGTATGGAATGTGCAAGTCCATCACAAGTAAGCTCAAAATTAATCCTAACCAACCCAATAATCAAGCAACAACACTTTGCAATATAGAGAAACAATAAAGAAAGCAATAAATTTAACTTAAGCAACATAAAAGAAATGAAAACAAATGCAGAAATATTAACATAAAAAGAAAGGAAAAACAAAAATCTTAGGTATAGAGGTTGAAGAGAACAAGAACTAGGGAGAAACAATGGTACTTCTTATAGCCACTGCGAAATCACGGCAGTTGGGTTCGCCGGAAAAAGCAACGGAAGAGAGAACTCACCGGTGGTGAAAAGAGAAAAGAGAAGAGAAAGGAAGAAAGAAAGAAAAGAGAAGAGAAGTAAGAGAAAGAGAGAGAGATACGGTGGTTGCCGGCGGTGGGCTGACGGCGGCAGAGGTCAGCGGCAGGGACCGGCGAAGATGGGCAGAGAAGAGAGAGAGGGCAACTAGGCAGAAAAGAAGAAAAGAGAGGGGTACCTCTCAATAGGGCAGATTATCCTATTAATGCCGAGAACGTGACTTGTGCGGATGCACAGGGGACCGTGTGGACGCACGGAAATAAAATCTTGGAAGGGTACGAACGCACACAACGTGCGAACGCTGTGACCAGAGAGGTTGCATGAAGGCGTGCGGGCGCACAAAAGTGTGCGCACGAACGAAAGGGCTTTTTTTGTGTGGACAGAAGCAGGTGTGCATGCGCACACAAGTCCGTGCGCATGCACAGAGGATAAGAATGGGGGAGGTTGTTCAGGCGCACAAGCTGTTCCCTCGCTCCCACCAGAGGGGCTTACAATTGGTGTACGGATGCACACGTCTGTGCGGCCGCACAGATGAAGCACGAAATGGAACGTGTGCGTACTTACGATTCTGTGCGCACACACAGATCAGAGAGAAGGGGGCAGTGCGCACGCACAAGCTGTACTGGCATCGCGACCAGAAGGCATGTCAATGCGTGTGTGGACGCACAGGCTTGTGCGTCCGCACAGATGGCGAAAAACACAGTTTTGTACGCACGCACATCTTGGTCCGTACACACAGATACCCTGTTCAGAAATTTCTTTTCTCTTCAAGACTAAGGTTCCTAACCTTAGCGCAAAAACATACCAACCCCAAATCATTCAAACAAGCACAAATTCATAGTCCACAAGTAATTTAACTTATACAACTCAAAATTATCCAACTAAATCTAAGCTAATCATGATATCACAAGAAAATAAATAGTTCAAAAAGCTATAAACAAGAGATAGAATTGGAAAAATGTCACCATAGTGAGGTCTCTCCCACCAAGCACTTTGGTTTTGAGTCCCAAGTTGGACTTGCATGGCTTCATTGATCACTTAGAAACTTCCCCAAGGAGGAAAATCTCCAACTCCTTGGCTTGCTTTGGTTGAGTATGATCCTTTGAATTTGACTTCTTGGTACTATCCTCTTTTCCTTGCTCCTTGCCATCTTCAATCACTTTGTCCTCAACTAGGTCGCACCCAAAAATAGAGTAGGCTTCAAGAATGGGCTTGTTGGACTCCTCCACAGTGAACTTGACTAACTTGCCATTTGGCTCAAAAGAATAGACTTCCGAGTGTGCATCTAGCCTGAAACGGGCCATCTTCAAGAATGGTCTTCCAAGGAGTATTGATGATGGCTTGGTTGAGTCAATGGCAGGGGTCTCCAAAATGTGAAAATCAACTGGAAAGAGTAATCCTTGAATATTAACTATGACATTCTCTGCAATCTCCACAACTGACACAATACTCTTGTCGGCTAACACAAACCACTCCCCGGACCTCTTTAGGGGATATAAGTTCAACCTTTCATAGATGGAGAGTGGCATAATGCTTACACACGCCCCCAAATCACACATACAGTTCATGAACTTAATCCCACCAATCAAACAAGTCACCAAACATGGGCCGGGATCATTGCATTTTTCAGGAAGTAAAAAAGAGATAGAATCATCTACCGGCTTTTTGTTGAGGTTACCAAGCTTGTCTTTGTCAGTGCAAACATCCTTGAGGAACTTGGCATATTTGGCACTTGTTGAATGGCTTGAAAGAGAGGGATGGTAACTTCAACTTTCTAAAAAACTTCCACCACAGTGGGGTCAAGATCTTCTTGCTTCTTTGCTTTCTTGGCTAAAGTTGGGAATGGAATAGGCAAAGGTTCTTCAAGCAAGGTCTTTCTCTTTGGCTCCTTGACCTTGGGTGGTTCTTCCTCACTTTTATCAATATTTTCATCTTCACCCCTCATCACCTCCACTTCATCTCCTACCTCCTCATTGTTTATCTCCTCACTCGACCTTGTGGGTATAGCAACATTCTTATCCAATTTAGTACAACTTCTAAGGGTAATGGCATTTATGCTCCCCTTAGGGTTGGGTTGGGGTTGAGAGGGTAAACTACTTGAGGTTGAAGCTTGTTGGGTGCTTTGTGTGGCTTGAGGAGGGAGAGTTAAACGGGTAAGGGCTTTGGCTATTGTAGCCATGTAAGCATCTTGTTTCTTATAAAACTCTATTTGCTCTTGCATGAAGGTGTGAATTGTGTCATTCATGTGGGATTGATTGGAAGGAAGGGCTTGGTTAACTTGAGAAGGATTTGATCTACTGTTTGGATGTTGATACTTCACTTGAGATTGAGGTTGTGGGGGTTGTTGGTATGGTTGTTGGTATTGTGGTTGACCTTGGGGGTGTTGATGGTAGTAGACTTGAGCATTTTGGTTGGGTTGAGCTTGGGGAACTTGGTTCCACCTTTGGTTTGAGTTATCTCTCCACCCTTGACTTTGATTACCTCCATGTGGGTAGGATCCTTGGTTGTAATTGGGTCTTTGCGGGTAAGGGTTAGCAACTGCCAATGTAGTGTCCTCTTGGATTTAAGGGCACTCATCGGTGTAATGAGTATTTCAAGCACAAACACCACATATCCATAATGGTCCTCCACTCCATGGAGGTTGAGGTGGAGCATTTATCAGAGCTTGAGGGATTTGTTGCCCTTGGGTGATTTGCCTCAACAAAATCATCATCTCACCGAGGGTCTTAGTTAAAATTGCATCTCCGGAAGGAGAGACCTCACTCAAGGATTTTGGTTGAGGACTCCTTGCCCTTGAGTGTTGAGTTGAGTCTGCTAGATCTGATATAACTTCCCATGCTTCTGTAGCGGTCTTGTTTTTAGTCAATGACCCTCCACTCACGGCATCTAGGAGAAGCTTGTCTTGATGGTGCATTCCTTGACAGAAATAACTGATTAGAACCAACTTATCAATCCGGTGGTGAGGACAAGCCTCCAGCAACTTCTTGAATCTTTCCCAATATTCATACAAAGTCTCCCCATCTCGTTGCACAATGCAAGAGATCTCTCTTCGCAGCTTGTCTGTTTTCTGGGGAGGGTAAAACTTCTCCAGAAATTCTTTTCGCAACAAGTCCCAATTGGATCTAACTTCACCCGGCTTCATCCGCTCCATGTTTGATAAACCCTTATTTTATGATTCATCTTATGCTTAAAATTGAGTGTTTTTATCAGATCTTCACCCACTTATTTATGTAAATTGCATGGTTTTACTATTCCTTCCTTGTTTTATGATATATGAGAAAACATGTTTCCTATGCTTTAAAAATATTAAATTTAATTATCCTTTATTACCATTCGATGCCGTCATTTGTGTGTTAAGTACTTTCAGGCTTTTTAGGGCATGAATGACTTAGAGGATGGAAAGGAAACATACAAAAATGGAAGGAAAGCACAAAATGGAGTTTTTGGAGAAACTGGAAGCGACGCGAACGCGTGGATGATGCGGACGCGTGCTTAGCGCAAAGAGCATTGATGCGAGGGCATGGATGATGCAAACGCGTGACTCGCGCGAAACACAACTGACGCGGAGGCGTGACTGACATGACCGTGTGGAAGAGCAGAACTCCAGACGATGCGACCGCGTGACCCACGCGGATGCGTGACCTGCGCGATCTGCAGAAATTACAGAATCCGCTGAAGATTATTCTAGGCCGCATTTTGATCCAGATCCAAGCCCAAAGAATACGGATTAAAGGCTATAAATTGGGGAATCCATCCATTAATCAGAACATCATCAGAACATACATTCATACATACTTTTCATAATTTAGATGTAGTTTTTAGAGAGAGAGGTTCTCTCCTCTCTCTTAGGATTAGGATTAGGATTAGGATTTCATCTTCTTCAATCACAGGTTCAATATTCCTTTTATTTTATTTTCTCAATTTAGTTTATGAACTCTTCATGTTTAAATTGATTTCCTAATTAATACAATTTGAGGTATTTCAGACTTATAATTATTTTCTCTAATTTATGTTATTTATGCTTGGGCTCTATCCAAATTATTTTCATTTGAGTAGGTTTTATTCCCTTTTTGCTTTGGTTAAGTAATTGGTAATACTTGAGTTATCAAACTCAGCAGTGGTTGAAATTGGCAATTGCTAATTGATTTGGATCGCTCTAAAAGTTGACTAGGACTTGAGGATCAATTCAATTAGTCCATTTGACTTTCCTTTATTTAATAAGGGATAACTAAGTGGGATTAAAACCCAATTCTCATCACACCTAATAAGGATAACTAGGATAGAAATTTGAATTCTCATACCTTGCCAAGAGTTTTCTTAGTTATTGATTTACTAATTCCTGCAATTTATTTCTCTTGTTCAAAACCTTTTTAAAACCCAAAAACACTATTTTCCATAACCAATAATAAAACACACCTCCCTGCAATTCTTTGAGAAGATGACCTGAGGTTTGAATACTTCGGTTTATAAATTTCATTGGGTTTGTTACTTGTGACAACCAAAACTTTTGTAAGAAAGGAATTCTTGTCGGTCTAGAAGCTATACTTACAACGGGAATTTATTTGTGAAAATTCTAGATCGTTCTTCAAGATGGCGCCATTGCCGGGGAATTGCAAACGTGTGCCTTATTATTGGTTATTGTAAATATTTTTCTTTTACTTGTTTATTTGCTTTTGTTTTTCCCTCCTTATTTCTATTAGCTACTATGAGTTCTCACCCCTCTTGCTTTGAGTTTGGTTCTAATTTTGTTGAAAGGAATGGAAGCTATAACAGGAATATGCATCAAGGTTTAAGCAATCAAAGATGGATGGATCCAAGAGGATATGATCAACCCTTTAGTCAACAACACCATCCTAGATATCATGGACAAGGACCATTCTACAATGCATACCAAGCTGATAGATATGGTGGACCCCCTTGCAGTTACCAACAAGCCCTACTCTGTGCTCGTAGGTCATCCTCTCAACATAGCTTCGAACCACGACACTCGCAAGTTCCTTTTCACCATTAGCCACCGTATGATCCTTATTCACCCCAATGCCAATCCAATTACTCCCAAGGACCACCACTTCCCTATGTACCATGTCCATATCCATCAAGCCAAGAATCACAGGTTCGCTTCGAAGAATCAGTATCAATTTCATGCAACCCTTCATCAACTGGAGCAAGCAATAAATCAACTATCTTCCAGACATTCGGACACTCAAGGAATTCCCATGGCTTCATGTGGAAAATCTAATGAAGAACATAGCATGAAGGAGACACTAGAAGCTCCAGTGGACAGTAAGGAGCATGACCTCGTTCTGGAACAATTGGAGGAAGCGGTCATTATAGAAGAAGAAGAGTTGATTGAAGACTTAGGAGACGCTGAACCTCTAGGTGAATCCAGAGTTGTGGAGAATTCCTTCAAGAAAATTACAGTTGATGCTAAGGATGATAGTGCACAACCCCCAAAGCAGGTATCTTATGAGGAACTGGACGGAACAACCCAAGACACAAGTTTCCTTGATGATGATAATCACAAGTCAAGTTCTCTTAGTGATGAACTTGCATCCGCAAGTGAATTCTTTGAGCTAGAAGAATCTTCCCCAAGTGAATACGAAGATGATGCAGAGGTAGACTTTTCTCAACCTTCCAATTATGACTCAAGTGATGAGGAAGATATCGAAGACTTTGATCCAGACATGGTTGAAATTGAAGAAGTTTGCAAAGAAGTGGAGGAATTCACAGAAGACCATAAGGGAGTAGAGCTTGTAGAACCACTGGAAACACCTACCCCAAAGCCATTACCACCCAATAAAAACTTCAAGTGGGTAAAATCCTTAGCTTTTATCTTTACTTTTCCACTTGAATATGGGTTACTTGAAACAGATGGCCAGCTTAGAGCTCTTTGCGGCTTTAAGAGTAAAAGGGAAATGACTCGCACTCAGAGCTGGTATGCGAGATTCAATGAGGTTTCACACTTCAATTTGAGGTGCAAGGATTGGTGTCAAGCTCAATTGAAAGGATCTCGGAAGATTTCTGGTCACTACAGTGAGAATTCAGACTACTTATCACCTAGCTGAAAAAATGCAGATCAAGACAAACACGGGTGTAAAAGTAAGGTTTGGGATCCTGGAATCTATTCTGACATTCAACACCCCGGGAGCCTGGAACCCTGTTTGAAACTGCTCAAAGGCTTTACGTTGCCTTGTTTGGGACCCCGGAGGATGCTGGCATTCTAAACATTGGTGGAGATTCCTGGATGAATTCAAGCACAAGCCACCATAATAGGAGGCTCACCAGAATGTCCAACTTAAGGACTTTAACTAAAAGTGCTGGATGGGAGACAACCCATCATGGTATGATCGTTCCTTTTTCAGTTTAGTCTGTTTTTGAATTTTGATTGAAGCTGGAATTCTTGCATGACATTCATTGCATTTTGCATTCTGCATACTGCATAAAAAAAGAGAGAGAGAAAATCACCCCACGCGAGCGCGTAGGCCACGCGTGGGTGTGGAATGGAAATCGGCGTAAAGATCCAATGCCCAGAGAGTTGGGCTGGAATCGTGCGGCTGGTGTGTGTTTAGCACAAAACGGCCCACGCGTTCATGTCCCTGACGTGAACACGTCAATTGCATAACACTCATTCCACGCGAAAGCATGAGCGACACGTCCGCGTCGCATGAATATTATGGCCCCTAAAATGGAAACAGAGAGTTGCGCCAAAACGACGCTGGAACTGTGCGTCTAGCACAATTCACAGCGACGGGTTCATGTGCTTCACGCCTCCTCGTCATGCATCTTTTACCCAACCTACGCGATCGCGTCCATCACGCGACCGCGTCAACCCCTTTCACCCTAATCACGCGATCGCTTTGTTTCTGTCATCCCAGGTGCTCCACGCATTCGCGTAGATTTGAATCCACTAAACCCAAATCATGCGAACCCTAGCCCGTCGCGCCCCCATTACCCCCCTCCTTCTCCTTCCCTCTCTGCAACCTCCACCGACCAGCCACCACCACCGCCATACCAAACACCCCCAACCACCCAGAACACCTGGCGACACTCCCCTCTCTGTCTCGTATTCTGATCCTACCCACACCGGTTTCGCCGAACACCGATTTCTCTTTCATCAATAGTTAGTTGCATATTTTTTTAGATTCTGTTCAAATTAGGATAGTTAGAGATGCATGATTGTAGTGGATTCTAGGTGGTTAGGTAGCTAGGATGTGGTTAGTGGATTTAGGCCTGATAATTGCGCCGTTCTTGATTACCTGTTTTATCTATTTCGCAATTTTGATCTTGCTGTGATAATAATTCTGTTCATATATTGTTCTTCATATTTCATGCTGCTATTTACTGTTCCTATATTTGTGATTCTTTGCAGCATTATTTAACTTTTATATGAACTGTTTTTCTTGCTATTTATTACCTAGGACCATCCAATTTTAGCCGGAATGCTGCCCAATTTTCTGCAAATTATTTCATTTTTTCCCATTCATGTATTGGTTTTGGCAATTTTGACTTTTGCACTACTTGGCTACAACCAAACCAATTCATGAATGCACGGGCTAGCATTCTTTTTCCTTTTGACTCCCTCGTTAATAAATTGCTTTATTGATGATTTCATTTTAATTTTGCACCTCGTATATCTATCTGAATTGTCATTAATGAACTGATATCTTTGCTTGAATATTAGTTGATTGTTCTTTAAATTGGTGAATTTCTTGTTAACTAGGAAACACATCATCATGCCACTTACCTTAAATGTCTTTTTACTAACTCACTATTTTCACTTTCTAACTTTCTTTTTACATACTAACCATTTTAACTTTCCAACTTCTCTTTTTACCTGACTACTTTAACTTTTTAACTCAGGGCATGATCATTGTTTTTTCCTAATTAACATGACTTCCACTTATCATATATTTTGGATTGTGATTTCTATTTTTAGACTTTTCCACTTGCATACAATCCACAATGCACATATATTTAACTCATTTTCATGCTTCTCTTGCTCTTTTGCCACTCTGTGCTTATATTGCTATTATTCTATTTGCCTACCTATTTTTCTGCTTTTATTCTTCCATTATATCCTGGAATTCCTGTTTTTTAGGATGTCTGATCCTCAAAGCAAAGGAAAGGGCAAAGCAACCACTGGCAAAAGGAAAAGAGGCGAATCCTCTATGTCCATTCTTGGCATCTTACATGATGATTCCTGATGGGAGAAGAACTTTACCCCGCAGGAAAAAGCTGATCAATTGGTACCTGCGGATGACCCGGTAAAATTTGCAAACAAATACTGTGAGCTGAAATACCCAGTTTTTGCCACATCCAAGAACCTATACCTGGAAAAGACACTCAAAATTCCAGAAGAACTCAGGCAGTACACTTCAGACCAAATTAAACAGAGAGGCTGGTTCTTCCTGGACAGAAACTTGACTGAGATCAACTCATATCCTGGCTCAGAAAATTCTACTGTAGCTACTTTAAAACATCCCTAGATGCAGTACATCTCAGAGGCAAGCAAATTCTGGTTACTGAGGAAGCCATAGAAGACATCCTCCAGCTCCCACCTAAATCAGATCAGCCAGACGGTTACCAAAAGGCTGAGGAAGATACGAGATTCCTGATATTTGACTGGGATGCAGTAAAACGGGCTATAGCTCTTGATCCTACTGTTCCATGGGTCAGGGGAAAGAGCACATTGGTACCCAAGGGAATCAGGCTAATATATCTGAATGATGAGGCTTGACTATGGCAGCAGATTTTGAGCAACTACGTAATACCAAGCACTCATGAGACAGAGGTGCCAGCTGCTCTAATTACCTTCATCTGGTGTGTGATGGAGGGTAAGGACTTATATCTGCCCGCTTCATCCGGCATTACATGACCAGGGTCCATGTCAGAGGCACCCTCCCATTTCCATTCCTGATTACTCAGTTGGGTCGCCGAGCTGAGGTACCTTGGGAAATTGCTGATGAAAAGCCATCCGCCATGGACTGCAGGAAGATCATCCCTCACAGTAGGAAGTTTCAGGCTCTTGGCTACCAACCTCCTTTTCTCACTGACTCTATTGAGGCAGCTACATCTTCTGCTACCCCTTCAGCATCCACTGCCCCAGCTCCATCCACTGTACCCCCACCTGCTCCTGAGCCCGTTTATCGTCTGGTGCACCGACTCTTTGACCGCTTAGACCAGATGGAGCACCGCCACCACCAGCAATTTGAGAAATCTGAACGTCGCAACAGGTGACGCTTGAGAGGTCTGAGCGTCGCCATAAGCTGCGCTATGAGAACCTCAAGCTGATGATCTAATCTGGTGGCGACATCCCCTCAGAGCTAGACACACCATCAGAGACATCTGAGGAGGAGGCGAGCGATCTTGAGGAGGAGGCACATACCCAAGCTGAGCAGGCTGCACCAAACCATGCAGCGCCCCATCCGATACAGCTAGCTGACCCAGAGATCCCTCTACAGACTGAGCCTCCCCTTCAGCAGACAGACCCCTTTCCACTCACAGAGACTGCAGACCCTCAGCCTACTACCGAGCCACCAGCAGCCCATCCTTCCGGAGATGACACTTCCTCACACCCAGTTTGAGTGAGCATCGAGGATGATGCTATTTTTTAGGTGTGGGGAGGTTGCCATCTCTGGCATATATTTTTTGGTGAACCACTACAGACTCTTATCTTATTTTGTTCATTTTCTGTATTTTATTTTATATTATCTTTTAGTACTTATACATTTTTCTTTTGCTTTTGCTACATTTTTATGTTATTTTTTTTGTATTTTGCACTTTGGACTGTATATATCTTAGATATTTTAGCTTAATTTTCACTTTTAGTTTACTAGTTATATATTAAGTGAATTAACTAATATAGTTTACCCCTTTTAGCATATGATAGTTTGGTTTAATTGAAAATAAAAAGGAGTAAACTAGAGACTTTAGCATAACAGAATAAAACAATCCACACACCTTGTATATATAGCATTACATGTTAGTTAGTTAACAACATTTCTTCAAGGAGAAACACTAAGATTTTAAGGGGCACCTTAAGATTTACATTGAGTTGAATGGAAACTCTTAATTTCTACTTGCATGACATACATAACTGATATATGATTTATGAGCTTGAGAACACACAGTCCGTGTATTTTGAGCTTAATTGTATGGTTACATCAAACCATAAATTTCATTCCTGTGTGTTTCACACTTCTTTTCTATGCTTAAAATCTTTATTTTGTTTTAATCTATATGTCCAATTATAGAATATAGATGCATACCAAGAGATGATTGAGGCCATTATTTGTATTTGTGCCCACTTGTCCCAAATAAACCTACTTTTTATGCCACCATTGTTAGCCCCCTTGAGCTTTTTAATCCTCTTCTATTTTATAACCACATTACTAGCCTTAAGCAAAAAAGTAAAATAAAAATCCCAAGTTGAATCCTTGGTTAGATTAAGATAGATATTGTGTAAAATTTAAGAATAGGAAATTTTATGGGAACATGGGATGATAGAAACAAAATAGGGATTTGTATTAAATAAGATGTTTCAAAAATTGGGGAAGCATGCTCATGTGAAATCAAAACAATTAAATTACCATGTGCATTCAAGGATTCACTTTGTTAGCTCACTTAGCCTTATATATACATCCTTACCCTTACCTCATCCCTATTACAACCTGAGAAAAGACCTCATGATTTTTGTATGTCTATATTCCATATTTGTTGATTGGTTAGATGAAAAACAAGGTTTTAGAAAACATGACTAGAAGAGAAGAGAGTGATTAACCCCCAAATACTGAGTGATTAGAGAGTAAACACAAAATCCAGTGATGGTTCAATAGCTCACATATATCCATGTTTAATTATTAATTGTCTTGTAAGCTGTGAACTATCTTAACTTAACTCAATTGTGACTGTGCTTTAACATGATTTGGCCCTAATTGTGCATATATGATCCCTTGAAGATATAAATTAATTTAACTACATGTATGCTTTATATATAAGAGAATAATAACTAGAATTGCATGACTCATTTAGGTAGTTGCATTTAGAATAGATTACATTACATAAGATTCCACCATTTTACCTTTACTCTTTTCTCTTGGATTTAGCATGAGAACATGCAATTGTTTAAGTGTGGGGAGGTTGATAAACCCCTATTTTATGATTCATCTTGAGCTTAAAATTGAGTGTTTTTATCAGATCTTCACCCACTTATTCATGTAAATTGCATGGTTTTACTATTCCTTCCTTGTTTTATGATATATGAGAAAACATGTTTCTTATGCTTTAAAAATATTAAATTTAATTATCCTTTATTACCATTCGATGCTGAGATTTGTGTGTTAAGTACTTTCAGGCTTTTTAGGGCATGAATGACTTAGAGGATGGAAAAGAAACATACAAAATGGAAGGAAAGCACAAAATGGAGTTTTTGAAGAAACTGGAAGCGACGCAAACGCGTGGACGACGCAGACGCGTGCTTAGCACAAAGAGCATCGACGCGAGCGCATGGATGACGCAAACGCGTGACTCGCGCGAAACAAAACTGACGCGGATGCGTGACTGACGCGACCGCGTGGAAGAGAAGAACTCCAGACGACTCGACCGCGTGACATGCACGATCTACAGAAATTACATAATGCGCTGAAGATGATTCTGGGCCACATTTTGATCCAGATCCAAGCCTAGAGAACACAGATTAAAGGCTATAAATTGGGGAATCCATCCATTAATCAGGACATTATCAGAACATACATTCATGCATACTTTTCATAATTTAGATGTAGTTTTTAGAGAGAGAGGTTCTCTCCTCTCTCTTAGGATTAGGATTAGGATTAGGATTTCATCTTCTTCAATCATAGGTTCAATATTCCTTTTATTTTATTTTCTCAATTTAGTTTATGAACTCTTCATGTTTAAATTAATTTCCTATTCAATACAATTTGAGGTATTTCAGACTTATAATTATTTTCTCTAATTTATGTTATTTATGCTTGGGCTCTATCCAAATTATTTTCATTCGAGTAGGTTTTATTCCCTTTTGGCTTTGGTTAAGTAATTGGTAATACTTGAGTTATCAAACTCAGTAGTGGTTGAAATTGGCAATTTCTAATTGATTTGGATCGCTCTAAAAGTTGACTAGGACTTGAGGATCAATTCAATTAGTCCATTTGACTTTTCTTTATTTAATAAGGGATAACTAAGTGGGATTAAAACCCAATTCTCATCACACCTAATAAGGATAACTAGGATAGAAATTTGAATTCTCATACCTTGCCAAGAGTTTTCTTAGTTATTGATTTACTAATTCCTGCAATTTATTTCTCTTGTTCAAAACCTTTTTAAAACCCAAAAACACTGTTTTCCATAACCAATAATAAAACACACCTCCCTGCAATTCCTTGAGAAGACGACCCGAGGTTTGAATACTTCGGGTTATAAATTTCATTGGGTTTGTTACTTGTGACAACCAAAACTTTTGTAAGAAAGGAATTCTTGTCGGTCTAGAAGCTATACTTACAACAGGAATTTATTTGTGAAAATTCTAGATCGCGCGAGAGTTTTGTTCTTCAATGTCTTCTCGCAGTTGCACATGCATCTTGAAAATCCTTAAGGTGCTTCAGAGGATCTTCCCCAGGTAGTCCATTGTATTTGGGAAGCAAGTTAATTATGCCGGACTTAAGCTCAAAATTTGGGTCCAAGGCCGGTTACAGAATCTGAAGCGATTGCAAGTTAAGATCAAGAGCTCCGGCTTCCTTTAAGAAGATCCTTCGAGGTGGGTCCGCCATGACAGTGTCACCTGAGTCACTCAAAGAGAATTCAGTACTCCCCGCTGATGAATATAGAGTCTCCTCGTTGATGAGAGAATGATGGTCACGGATTGGCGGTGATAGTGAATGGGAGTGATCCTCAAGGGAACCCGATTTACTATTCCCAAAAGCTAGCCGGTGCCAAGCTTGCCTTATACGAGTTAAAGTTCTTTCAATTTCTGGATCAAAAGTGGCCAAGCTCGGGTCTGGAAGCGACCGTGTCATTCAACTGAGGAGGCAATGAAAGCATGCAATTATGAAAAGCAAAACAAAAGTAGGCAAGTAAACAAGAACTAACTTAACAATCTACAACTACTAAGACTAACTAAAGAGAAAAGTAATATCTACAATTATAAGTTACCTCATGTCCTTCATTCCCCTTCCAATATGAGTTATAAGACTTTAGAAATGGGCCTCCAAAGCCCTCAAATTGCGAGTCACGTGCCTTTTTAATGAAGTCATGCACGGACACTTGTGTGGACGTACAGGCGTGTGCGTCCACACACTTTGCGAAAATCCCATCCTGTGTGTATGCACAACAACCTATGCGCACGCACACTAGGGGATGCTTGGCTGGACACGTGATAAACTACTATTTTATGATTTATCTTGTGCTCAATTGAGTGAATTTTATCAACCTTTCATACACTTATTCATACTAATTGTATGAGTTTACGTTTTCCTTCCAGATTTTGTGCTATGATTGAAAACATGCTTCTTTGGTCTTATATTCGCTAATATTAATCCTCTCTTATTATCATTCGATGCCTTGATATGTGTATTAAGTGATTTCAAGGATTACAGGGCAAGAATGGCTTAGAGGATGGAAAGGAAGCATGCAAAAGTGAAAGGAATACAAGGAATTGAGGAGATGACCAGCGAGAAGTCACGTGGTCGCATGGCTCACGCGACCGCACGAAATGGAAGAAATCACAGTGACGCGCTCACGTGCCTGACGCGGCCACGCAGATTGGAAGCTGGGCGAACGACGCGAATGCGTGGACAACGCGCACGCGTGGTACAAAAAACGCTGAGTGACGCGAACGCGTGGACAACGCGGCCGCATGACGTGCGCGATCTGCAGAATTACAGAAGTCATTGGCATAGATTCTGGGCCACATTTCAACCCAGTTCTCAGCTCAGAAAGCACAGATTAGAGGCTGGGAGTGGAGCAGAATCAATCATTCAATCATTACTCACAATTTTAGGTTTTAGATGTAGTTTTTAGAGAGAGAGGTTCTCTCCTCTCTCTTAGGTTTTAGGATTAGGATTTCTTTTAGTCATTAGGATCGTTTCTTCATACCAGGTTCAATAATTTATGTTTCTCTTCTATTTTTGTTTACTCTGAAGCTTTTATTTGTATTTGATTTATGTTGCCCAATTGGCTTATGAACTTTTTCATGTTAGAATTGACATCTTTATTCAATATAATTTGAGGTATTCCAGATATTTATGATTTTAATTTAGCTCTCTATATTCTTGGTTCTGGTTGATTAATTCGTGACTCTTGAGTTGTTAAACTCATCGTGATTGATAATTGTTATCTTTGCTGATTAATTTAGATTCCTATAACTCGAGTTTAGTATAACATTATCATCGTCATTATATAATAAACATACTGAATAATGAATATGTTGTTTTATCTTTATTCAAAGTAAAATACAAATAGAACCATTTGAAGTCTATAATATTTTTTAACCATAAGGAAGGAGACTTAAAAAATAAGAATATATATAACTATAATAGTAGCATATCAGTTTTACATTAATATCTATATCAAAAGACTAATGAAAATTTATCGACAACCTAGTATTTTACTAACCTCATTAGAAAAGCAATTATCATATGATATTGTACTTCTTGTTATATATTTTATTTCAAGTCTGAAAGTAGAGTTATAGATAAATTAGTTATTTTTACAAGAAATATTTGTAAAAAAGTGTAATCATAACATGTTAATTAAAATAAAAATACTATTTTCTTAGCTAAATATTATTACAATCTTCTTTGAATATGACATTTTTTGTTGATGACTATGGATTGCCGTTTGATAAACCACTATTTTATGGTTTATATTGTATTTAATTGTGTGGTTTTATCATGATCCTTACCCACTTATTCATTAAATTAGCATGCATTTATATTTCCTTCCTGAAATTATTACATGGTTGAAAACTGCTTTCTAGGGACTTTTTAATTATGCATTTTAGTTCTCCCTTATCCCATTCGATGCTGTGATCTGTGTGTTAAGTGTTTCAGGCTTTATAGGGCATGGATGAGTTGGAGATTGGAAAGGAAGCTAGCAAAAATGGAAGGAACACAAGAAATTGAGGAGACAACCAGTGAGAAGTGACGCGGCCGCATGGCTCACACGTTCGCGCGAAAGAGGAGAAATCGCAGTGACGCGGCCGCATGGCACACGCGACCATGCGGAATGGAAAAGCACAAGTGACGCGGAGGCGTGGATGACGCGAACGCGTGGCAGGGAAAAACGTGAATGACGCGTCCGCATGGACGACGCGATCGCGTGATGTGCGCGATCTGCATAATCTGCAGATTCTGCTGGGGGTGATTTTGGGCCCTATTTTGACCCAGTTCTCGGCCTAGAACAGCAGACTAGAGCCAGAGAACATGCAGAAACCGGAGACAACATTCATTCTACACAGTTTTAGTTTTAGATCTAGTTTTTACTCCTCCTCTAGGTTTTTCTCTCTATACATTGATAGTTTTTAGGATTTTATTTTTCTATCACTTTTTGCATTGGGATATTGAGAAGAGTTATTACCTCATCAAGACTTCGTCATTCTAGTTCGTTTTCTTTACTTGGCTTTACTCTTCCATGTCATTTGCTTTGTTAATTTTACCATTGGAATATTATTAGGATTTATTTAATACAAGGATTACTTTTATTTTTATTTGATTATTTTGATTTTATTTACAATGTCTTTCTTTAATTCCTTTTCATATGTTAAGAATTTTATATTCACAATGCGCGAGTAGTTCCCTAACTTGATGGGGAGTTGATTGAAAGGAACCAATTGAGTTGGAAGGCTTGAAAGAAAGATTGTAATTGGGTTATTGTTGGCTTGCCCTCTAGTTACTAACACCAATCCTTTTTAATTAAGTGGGTTGCAACTTATGAATGGGCATAGCATCCCAACTTGTTTAACTTTCCCTTACCTAGTAAGAGATAACTAAACAGAATAACATTTAATTATCAATTAATCTAGAGAGTAATCCAACAATAGCGGGACTTCCAACTAATCAACTCCCAATCAATGCTTTTATTTACATTATTCAAATTCTCCAATTTTATTTCCTGTTTACTCAACTCAAACCTTTTTGAAAATATCTGATTGATAAAATAGCACACTTTTCTACAACTCGTTGGGAGATGACCTGGGATTCATACTCCTAGTAATTAAAATTTAAATTTCTGTGACACCTTTCTAAGTTGATAAGTGGAATTCTGGTGAGTTAAGAACTATACTTGCAACGCATATATTTTAATAATTTTTAATTCACCAATTTCCGCTGCATCAATTTTTAGCGCCGTTGTCGGGGAGTTGCAACAGTGTGTTGATTTATTGATTGGTATTTATTTTTATTGCAGTTTTTCTTTTCATTCTATCACTATGAACTATACGTTTCTTTTGTTAAATGACGCGTTCACTTCCTGATCCAAGCTTGCCAGCATTTGACCCTGAGATTGAAAGAACTCTTTCACATATAAGGCAAGCTCGGCGTAGGCAACTTTTCTTTGAGGACGAACCTGAACCGTCATCTAAGGAAGAAACAAACCCCCTTTCTACTGATCCAGTTCATTTACGTGCAGGTGACATGGCAGCGCCCAGAAGAGTCACCATCCAGGAGGAAGGAGCCCCTGATTTTACGCTCCAACCATTCCAGGCGCACCACCCAGCAGTAGCTGTAGATTTTGAAATAAAATCTTCACTACTCAACTTGATGCCCAAATTTCATGGCTTACCTTCTCAAGAGCCTATCAAGCATCTTAAGGATTTCCAGACCGCTTGTTCTACTATTAAGCGTGATGGTGCTAATGAAATCTCTATTCTATTGAAAGCCTTTCCGTTTTCTCTAGAGGGAAAGGCAAGAGAGTCGTACTACACTCAACCCAGAGAAACTGTTTCCAACTGGGATACACTTAGGAGAGAATTTCTGGATAAATTCTTCCCAGCTGAAGTTGCCGATAAGCTGAGGAAGGACATGTCTATGATCGTTCAGGATGAATCTGAGACCCTCTATGAATACTTAGAACGCTTCAATACTCTTCGAGACGCATGTCCCCATCACATGATTGACAAGATAGTTTTGCTCGGTTACTTTACATAGGGTTTGAAATCTCAAGATAGGACCACACTGGAAGGTGCTTGCAATGGTTCCATGAAAAAGTACAAGACTACGAACGAAGCATGGAAATTGATCAGAGACTTAGCTGACTCTACTAGGAATCATAGGCAGAGACAAAGTCGGTCAAGAGCTATTGCGGAGGTATCCACTAATACAGAGACCACTGCTATAGCCCAGAGTCTATGTGAAATGAATAACTTGCTGAAGCAGATGCAACTGAATCAACAACAACCTCAGCAAGTTCAGCCTTCTCCACCACAGCACAGCCAACAGTTAATTCCACAAAGAGTGTGTGGAATCTGTGCAGATTACAGTCACTATACCAATGAGTGTCTGTAGCTCCAACCAGAAGACAACACTGTAGCAGCCACTCATAATTTTCATGACCGCCCCAATCAAGGGTACAATCAAGGTGGCAACTATAACCAAGGATGGCAGGATAACTCTAACCAAGGCTGGAGAGACAATTCTAACCAGGGTTGGAGGGACAATTCTAACAGAGGAGGCAGAGATAACAATGGAAATCAGAGGTGGAATAACAATAACAATTTTAGGCAGTAGAATCAGACTCAATCCTACAGAGTACCTCATTTAGGACAACCTCAAGCCTCTCAGCAAACTTCTCAGACCACTTGCCTCTCTTCATCTCCTAATGATGAATTACTACAAGCCATTGATCAGAGACAACAGGCTATGGAGAATAATATTAAAGAAACTATGAATGTTTTGACTTCTGCTTTACAAACTCTTATCTCACAGATTGGATCAATGAACAACTCCAACAACCAGTCCTCAAGCTCTAGTGGACTCCCCTCTCAACCATTACCCAACCCAAAGGGTGGTATTAATGCCATCACCCTAAGGTCTGGAACCACACTGCAGGAGAGAAATCAGGAGGAGCCAAGCCCACCAAAACACGCCTCAGCTGAAGAGGTTGTAGAAATAGAAGATGTTGAAGAGGAAGAGGACATACAGGACATAGTTGAGAAAGAAGAAGCTCAACCACAGGAGGAAGCACCAAAAGGCGCAGACACTGTAGAAAACACCACTCCCATTCCATTTCCACAACTTGCAAGGAAGCCCAGGAAGCAGTTGGAACCTGACCCCAAAATGGTAGAAATCTTCAAAAAGGTTGAGGTAACTGTTTCCCTTTTTGATGTCATTCAACAGGCACCTAAATATGTAAAGTTTCTAAAAGATTTATGCATACATAAAGACAAAATTAATGAATTAGAAACTATTTCTTTAGGAAGCTCTATATCTGCTTTAATGGGAAATTTACCTGAAAAATGTAGTGACCCAGGTCCTTGTATAGTTAGTTGTACTATTGGTGGTGTAGTCATTTATGATTGCATGTGTGATTTAGGAGCATGTGTTAGTATAATGCCTTTATCTGTATATGATGTTTTAAGGCTCCCTCCCTTAAAAAGGTCGGCAACTCGTTTTGTGTTGGCAGATAAAAGTATTATTACAGTAGCTGGAGTTGCTGAAGATGTTTTAGTGAACATTAAAGGGCTCACATTTCCCACTAATTTCTATATCTTGGAGATGCCCAATAATGACTCAGATAAGCCATCATCAATCCTACTTGGCAGACCATTCCTGAAGACATCAAGATTCAAATTAGATGCTTTTTCAGGAACATATTCTTTTGAAATAGATGGCCGAATAGTAATCTTCAATTTGAATGGAGTCACAAACAACCCTCCAGAAGATCATTCTATCTTCCAGTGCGATATCATAGATGACACTGTAGCTGAAATTCACCAGGAAGAGCTGGAAGAAAAGTACACAGAACAAAGTCCAAGTGTAGGGACTCTATTAACTGACAATAAGGATACTTCGGCATTTTCGCAAGCTCCAGACAATCCAGAGCCTGCCCATGACCAGAAGATAGAGTTGAAACCTCTCCCTCCACATCTCAAATACGCTTATCTTGAAGATGGGCAGAAGTTTCCAGTTATTATTGCACAGGACCTTACTCCTGAACAGGAAGAGCAGTTACTTAGTGTGCTTAGAAAGCACAAGCAAGCAATTGGGTGGAGTATGGCAGACATAGTAGGCATCAACCCTCAAGTATGTGAGCATAGAATATTTTTAGAGGAAGGAGCAAGACCTGTCCGCCAACCCCAAAGAAGACTGAATCCCACTATTTTGGAAGTTGTCAAAAAGGAAGTGACCAGACTATTGGAAGCAGGTATCATTTATCCCATTTCAGACAGTGAATGGGTTAGCCCAGTACAAGTGGTGCCCAAGAAGTCTGGAGTCACTACAGTGAAGAATGAGCATGCTGAGCTCATAGCAACCAGAGTACAGAACGCTTGGAGAGTCTGCATCGATTACAGGCGTCTCAACCAAGCTACTCGCAAGGATCACTACCCACTTCCATTCATTGATCAAATGCTGGATTGCCTGTCAAGTAAATCACATTATTGCTTTCTAGATGGTTACACAGGTTATTTCCAGATTCATATAGCTCCTGAGGATCAGGAAAAGACTACTTTTACATGTCCTTTTGGGACTTATGCTTATAAGAGAATGCCCTTTGGCTTGTGCAATGCACCAGCTACTTTCTAGAGGTGCATGATGAGTCTTTTCTCTGATCTTATTGAGGACTGTATGGAGATTTTTATGGATGATTTTAGCGTTTATGGTGATTCTTTTAACCTTTGCTTAGATGGATTATCTAGAGTATTAGATAGATGTGTCAGTACAAACCTTGTATTAAATTTCGAAAAATGTCACTTTATGGTAAAATAAGGGATTGTATTAGGACATGTTGTATCTAATACTGGCATTTCTATAGACCCAGCAAAGGTGAATGTTATTTCTAGTTTACCTTACCCCTCCTCTGTGAGGGAAGTCCGTTCGTTCCTTGGCCATGCAGGTTTTTACAGTAGATTTATTAAGGACTTTAGTAAGGTAGCACTTCCCTTATCCAGATTACTATAGAAGGATATTGAATTCGAGTTCAGTGAGGATTGCAAACAAGCGTTTGATAAGCTGAAGACCAACCTGACTCAAGCTCCAATTGTGCGAGGACCAGACTGGAGCCAGCCATTTGAAATCATGTGCGATGCTTCCAACTATGCAGTAGGAGCAACGCTGGCTCAGCGTGAAGGTAAGGATCCTTTTGTTATTGCTTATGCATCTAAGACTTTAGACGCTGCCCAATCCAAATATACTACTACTGAGAAAGAGCTTCTTGCTATTGTTTTTGCTCTGGATAAATTCTGAGCTTATTTACTTGGTACTAGAGTAGTAGTGTATTCAGACCATGCAGCTTTAAAGTATCTATTAGCTAAAAAGGAGTCCAAACCAAGGCTCATACGTTGGATACTGCTATTACAAGAATTTGATTTAGAAATAAAGGATAGGAATGGTAACCAGAATCTAGTGGCAGACCACCTGAGTCGCCTTGAGCACATTAAGGATGATTCTATTCCTATAGATGATTATTTCTCTTTGGATAACCTGCAAGCAGTATCTGAAGTAGCCCCTTGGTACGCACCTGTAGCTAATTATCTAGTTAGCCGCACATTTCCTCCACACTTTTCTAAGCATCAAAGAGACAAGCTGAAAAGTGAGTCTAAATATTACATATGGGATTACCCATATTTATGGAGATGTGGCGCTGATCAGGTAATTAGATGTTGTGTGCCTCAATCAAAATTCCAGTCCATTTTAAAGGCCTGTCACTCGTCTGAGAGTGGAGGACATTTTAGCCCTCAAAGAACAGCTAGAAAGATCTTAGACTGTGGATTCTGGTGGCCTACTCTTTTTAGAGACGCTGCTGAGTTTTGTAAATTTTGTTCCCCATGCCAAAAATTTGGTAATATATCCAGGAAGGATGAGATGCCTCAACAAATTATGCTTTTTTGTGAAATTTTTTATGTTTGGGGCATTGACTTCACGGGTCCGTTCCCAAATTCTAATGGTCATTTTTATATATTGTTAGCTGTGGATTACGTTTCCAAATGGGTGGAAGCAATTCTTACCCACACTAATGATGCTAACACTATTGTTTCCTTTGTGAGAAACCATATTATTTGCCACTTTGGATCACCACAAGCAATCGTGAGCAATCAAGGCACCCATTTCTGTAACAGGAGACTAACAGGATTAATGAAGAAGCATGGGATAATTCATAAGGTTGCAACAGCATACCATCCTCAAACCAATGGGCAAGCCGAGGTGTCAAACAGAGAGATAAAGCGTATCTTGCAGAAGATAGTCAAACCTCATAGAAAAGACTGGAGCACTAGGCTACAAGATGCACTATGGGCATACAGGATAGCATATAAAACTCCCATTGGGATGAGTCCTTTCCGCTTAGTTTATGAAAAAGCTTGTCATCTCCCAGTTGAAGTAGAGCATAGAGCCTTTTGGGCAGTCAAGGAGTGCAACATAGGATTTGAGAAAGCCAGAGCTGAAAGAAAGTTGCAACTGCAAGAACTGGAGAGCCTTCGCCTAGAAGCTTATGAGAACTCACGAATATACAAGGACAAGATGAAGGCTGTACATGATCAGCACATCAAGAAAAAGGAGTTCCATCTTGGGGATTTAGTCCTCCTTTACAAATCTTGACTGAGGATCATGCCAGGCAAGTTGAGATCAAGATGGGAAGGTCCATACAGAGTAGAGAAGGCCGAACCATACGGAGTTTATCACCTCAGCCACCCTTCAAGCTCTGAACTTATCAAAGTTAATGGACAACGTCTGAAGCTGTACCATGGCAAGAAGATGCAGAAAAACAAAGAGCTTGAGATCTTCCTCTTGGAAGATTCCCACATAGCAGAAGTTTGAGCTAGTGGCGCGTCCTACTTATGGACGTTAAAGCAAAGTGCTAGGTGGGAGACAACCCACCATGGTATGATCGTTCTTTTCTTCCTATCTTTAGTTTTTCCTAGTCAATAACTCTTCCCTTTATCAGTACCTTCATGCATCTGCATTTGCATACTTTAAAAAAAAAAGCCGCGCGACGCGACCGCATCAGCGATGCGTCCGCGTCGACAAGAGAAGTGAGAAAAATAAAAATGAACAGAGAGTTTCGCTGGAACATCGCTGGAGGCGTGCCAATGGCACCAATCATTGATGCGTCCGCGTCATTGACGCGTCCGCGTCACATGGGATTCATGGCCTCCCACGCGACCGCGTGCCCCACGTGGCCGCGTGCCCTGAATTTCGACGTAAAAGGGGTGCACAACGAAATATTGCGCGAGAGTAGTGCTGGATTGGTGCTGGACGCACCATCCCTATCATGCGACCGCGTCGCTGACACATCTGCGTCATCCCTTCTGAAGCCCACTCACGCGATCACATGCCCCACGTGATCATGTCACCCCAAATTTGGCAAATATATCAATTTGAACAGAGAGTTGTGCAGGCGCGAGGCTGTACTCACGCCAAAAGCATAATATGGGTCACGCAACCGCGTGACCGACGCGATCGCGTCAACTAAATTACAGCGCAATAACACGAACGCGTGCCCAATGCTGCCGCGTCGCTTGCGCAGCACAGCTCAACCAAAATAGCCAAAATATCTTATCTTTCTCTCCTCCAAATCTTAATTTTTCTTTTCCCTCCTTATTTCTTCCTTCTCCTTTCTCCCTTCTATCTGACCTTTCACTCTCTCTCTCTCTCTCACCTCCATTAACAAGGTTTTATTTTCTTCTTCCCTTCTTCCTTTTCTATCATTCTTCTTATTTTCTATACTATTTTCTTTTCTTTTCTTTTTCTTTTCATTATCCATATTTTCTTTCTTTTTCTTTCCTTTTTACATGGTGCTAGAAATTTATTTGAGTCATCATTCATCATTATTTGCTTGTGAATTGTTGCAAATTGTTTGGCAATTATATATTATTTTCTTTAAAGGGTTGCTTGCATGTTTACTTTAATACTTTCTATACCTTATTTACCATGCATGCTATGTGTTTGTGAAAAAGCCCATATGGCATTATGCCCTTCTCTATTATACTTCCTACTATTCAAAGCATGTTTTTCACAAATTTCTTTTACTATTTTATTAATTAAATTTAATTGCCAATACAAACATGTTAGTTTGTTACGAAGTGATGCTTGATCTATGCTACTCATGCCCTTGCCGGCATGCCAATAATCATCTTGCATCTACTTACCCTTTTATGCACCTATCCTATTTCCTTTAATGATCTTTTCACATGTCGTCATGACCATGTGTTTATTTCATTCATCTTCACCGTGCACTGTTTATTACTCACTCCATCTCCTTCCGTGCTTTAATTCTTTGGATCTAATTTACTTTCTCTTCCCTTTTTCAGAATGGCCACCAAGAAAGGCAAAGAGAAAGCTACCCCTAAACCCACAACAAGGAAAGGAACGAAAAGAGCATTAGTGGCAAAACCTTCTTCAACTGCAGTCAAGCCCTCAACAAAAAGAATTAAAAGGATTATCAAGGTTGATGAAAAAGAGAGAGCCTTCCCAGCCAAGGACATTACACGATTCCCAAATCGCTACTGTGAGCAGATGTTTCCTATTCTGGTAGCTCAAAATTACAACAATGAACACCTTCTTATCCTTCAGCCTCGTATCGCTGAATTTGTTGAGCCACAAATTACACAAAGACATTGGGGATTCTTACAGAGACAGCCACGACAGGTTAATCTTTCTTGGGTTGTTGAGTTCTACTCCAACTTCGACCTGCTGACTCTGTAGTCCGTCTATTTACGCCAGAAGCAAGTCCCCATTACAGAAGAAGCCATACAGCAAGCCTTAGATCTCCCACCTGCTCCAGAAGGGTTGGACGCTTTTCAGAAAGCCTCAATCAAGCGCCAGGCATACACCTTTGACTGGGACGCTGTTCTCAGAGTTATCGCTCGACCTGGTAGCAAATGGATCTTCGGATACCATCGTTCCCGTCCTAAGGGAATCTCGGCTTCCGCACTTACCTTAGAGGCTCACGTATGGGCACAGATTATGTCCCATTACGTCTTCTCGAGTACTCATAAGTCCTGATTCACTGCAGACATGGCCGTTCTACTATGGTGCATCCTCATCGACCAGCCTCTCAATTTACCGCGACATATCCGGAATGCTATGGAACATGTGCAGATCGCAGGCAACCTACCTTTCCCCGCATTGGTCTCTGATCTTATCTCAGCAGCCGGAGTATCCTACAGAGCTGGCGACACCAAAGCCATTCTTCCACGGGATGATCAGTATGTCCCTAACGGGAGATATCTCTGGCCACAACTTGCCACTACCAGCCAGTCCACAGAGGATGCCACACCTCCTCCACCATCTACTAGTCAACTGCTGCATCAGATACTGAAGCGGTTGGACCAACATGAAAAGAAAGCAAAGCTCCGAGAGCGCCGCAATCAACGTTGATTCAAACACCTCAGGAAGCTACTTAGAGGAGATTGCAGAGACTCAGACACCCCAGACTCCACTTCCTTCACCAACACAGGGAGCCATGACGGCCCCGACTGTGGAGACACTACCACCAGCCCACCCTTGTTCCTGACAGATGGCACCGAGGACGGTGCAAAGCCTTAAGTGTGGGGAGGTCGGTCAGTACCTGACTTCCGGAGGTAATTTCTCTTCCCTAGCACCAATAAATTAGGATATTTTAGTTAGATTTTCTTTCTTTAATAGAATAGAATAAATTGCATAGTAATAGGTTAGTTGCATGCATGCTCTACTTGATTGAAAAGACAATAAGTTTCTTCTGAAAAGTTATCTTTGGAACAAAATTTCACTAATTTTAATCAAAACTCTTATGTTGAAATTGCTTGAAGTTGTATTTGGAACATGATTTTTGAGCAAAAAAACACACAACCTGTGAAAATTTGAGCCTTTATGCATGGTTACATTATTTAACCATAATTATTTTATTCTTGTGTATTTACTTCTCTATGATTGTAATCCATATTTTGTTTCATCCTATATGTCCAATATTTATTATGTTTATATGCTTGCATGTGATTGAGGCCATTATTTGTTTAAACTCACTTATCCAAATTAAGCCTACCCTTTTTAATTATCTTTGTTAACCACTTTGAGCCTTTAAATCCCATTTGTTCTATATTTTACCACATTTCTAGCCTTAAGCAGAAAAATAATTGTATATCCCAAATTGAATCTTTGGTTAGCTTAAGATGGAATTGTGTATGCTAGTTAAGTATGGGAATTTGTGGAAACAAAAGTTATTAAGGGAACATGTCATGATAATACAATGGGAATTTGGACACCTACTCATGTGAAGCTATAAGAATTAAAAATCTATGCGCATTGATAAGCTATGTTTATTTTTATGTCTAAAAAAATCAATAAATAAATAAGGGGACTAAATCACCCCAAAGCTGAATTAAAAATTCAAAGATCAATGCACATATGATAAAATTGATACATGAGTATAGAATGTAAAAGGGAATTCTGGGTAGCTAGGTATGAATTCTAAGGTTATATAAAATGTATAGGTTGGGTTAAAGCTTGGGTTAATTAAAGATTCAATTTATAAGCTCACTTAACCATATATGTATCCCTACCCTTACCTTGGCCCCATTACAACCTTGAAAAGACCTCATGATGTTTGCATTGGCATATTAACTGTTGTTGATTGGTTAGGAGAAAAACAAAAGTTAGAGAGCATGATTAGAGAAGGATAGAGTGATTACCCTATACACTAGAGAGATTAGAGCGTACATACATCATCAGTGAGGGTTCTATGCTTGAATTTCCATGTTCCCTGCTTTTATAAGCTATCTTCTTGCACTTTTATCTGTCTTACTGTATAGTGATAGAATTAGTGGAATTTGATTTGTAATTGTTTGAAGAGCTTATTTACTTTTGATCAAGTGGGCAAGAATCATATACTTGCATTCATATATATATAGGTTGCATTGCATGAGTTTCTACATGTTCATACTTATTTATCTTATCTCCTTCAATTAAACATGAGGACATGCTAATGTTTAAGTGTGGGGAGGTTGATAAACCACTATTTTATGGTTTATATTGTGTTTAATTGTGTGGTTTTATCATGATCCTTACCCACTTATTCATTAAATTAGCATGCATTTATATTTTCTTCCTGAAATTATTACATGGTTGAAAACTACTTCCTAGAGACTTTTTAATTGTGCATTTTAGTTCTCCCTTATCCCAGATGCCCTGATCTGTGTGTTAAGTGTTTTAGGCTTTATAGGGCATGGATGAGTTGGAGATTGGAAAGGAAGCTAGCAAAAATGGAAGGAACACAAGAAATTGAGGAGACAACCAGCGAGAAGTGACGCGGCCGCATGGCTCACGCGTTCGCGCGAAAGAGGAGAAATCGCAGTGACGCGGCCGCATGGCTCATGCGACCGCACGGAATGGAAAAGCACAAGTGACGCGGAGGCGTGGACGACGCGAACGCGTGGCAGGGAAAAACGCGAATGACGCGTCGCCATGGACGACGCGATCGCGTGACGTGCGCGATCTGCATAATCTGCAGATTCTGCTGGGGGCAATTTTAGGCCCTATTTTGACCCAGTTCTCGGCCCAGAACAGCAGACTAGAGCCAGAGAACATGCAGAAACCAGAGACAACATTCATTTCTAC
>NC_029774.3:93210373-93211801 GCF_000817695.3 Arachis duranensis | reverse complement strand
TTTTAGTTTTAGATCTAGTTTTTACTCCTCCTTTAGGTTTTCTCTCTTGAGATATTGATAGTTCTGAGGATTTTATCTTTCTACCACTTTTGCATTGGGATACTGAGAAGAGTTATTACCTCATCAATACTTTGTCATTCTAGTTCGTTTTCTTTACTTGGCTTTACTCTTCCATGTCCTTTGCTTTGTTAATTGTACCATTGGAATATTATTAGGATTTATTTAATACAAGGATTACTTTTATTTTTATTTGATTATTTTGATTTTATTTACAATGTCTTTCTTTAATTCCTTTTCATATGTTATGAATTTTACATTCATAATGAGCGAGTAGTTCCCTAACTTGATGGGGAGTTGATTGAAAGGAACCAATTGAGTTGGAAGGCTTGAAAGAAAGATTGTAATTGGGTTATTGTTGGCTTGCCCTCTAGTCACTAACACCAATCCCTTTTAATTAAGTGGGTTGCAACTTGTGAATGGGCATTGCATCCCAACTTGTTTAACTTTCCCTTACCTAGTAAGAGATAACTAAATAGGATAACCTTTAATTATCAATTAATCTAGAGAGTAATCCAACAATAGCGGGACTTCCAACTAATCA
Source organism: Arachis duranensis (assembly GCF_000817695.3). NCBI lineage: Eukaryota > Viridiplantae > Streptophyta > Magnoliopsida > Fabales > Fabaceae > Arachis > Arachis duranensis. Next base: position 93,211,200 of record NC_029774.3, on the reverse strand, counting down.
ACTCCCAATCAAGGCTTTTATTTACATTATTCAAATTCTCCAATTTTATTTCCTGTTTACTCAACTCAAACCTTTTTGAAAACATCTGATTGATAAAATAGCACACTTTTCTGCAACTCGTTGGGAGATGACCTGGGATTCATACTCCCAGTAATTAAAATTTAAATTTCTGTGACACTTTTCTAAATTGATAAGTGGAATTCTGGTGAGTTAAGAACTATACTTGCAACGCATATATTTTAATAAATTTTAATTCACCAATTTTCACCGCATCACCGTCTTCGTTCAAAATTAGAACTTTGAAGCCATTGTGACTCTTAACTCTTAAAAGTTACAATTAGGCAAGGCAATTTTTCCCGATGGAGCGGGTATCCGCGGGGAATTACCCGTCTGGGGACGGATTTGGGGAGTAAAATCTTCCCGCGGGGACAGGAATGGAGACCCATATAACAAACAGGGCAGGGGCGGGGATAGAGGTCCCTGCCTCGTAGGGATCCGTATAATACCCATTATAAGAAAAGACCAAATTGCCCTTCATATATATATATTAGTTTCTGAAACCCAGTAACCCTTGCCTCCTCCATTCTTCGTTTCTTTTCTTCAGTCACATGAAAGGGATGAAACCCTAACCTCTCTACTCTCTAGAAGTCCACCTCTCTTCCTCTAAATTTCACCGCTGCTCACCGCCCCCCAAAATCCCTTCACCGTCGCACTCTCTCAAAACCCCGTCAACGTTGTTGCTGTCTTCACGCGTTAGAGACGTTGCAACAGGGTTACAAGAGCTTCGCACCGTCGCCGTCTTCATCGTAGTAGGAGCGTCGCGTCGT
>NC_029774.3:93207917-93210331 GCF_000817695.3 Arachis duranensis | reverse complement strand
GAATGTCGCGTCGTCGCCATTCAGTGAGCGTCACCGCCTTCGTCGTCCTTCTTCTTTGTCGTTCATTGAACATTGTTCTTCTTCGTCCTCTATGGTTTCCATTTAACTTAAAAATTTGTTAATTTCTGTGATTTTTGTAAGATCTATGATTCATTTGATTTTTTGCGATTTTCTATAATTTCTGTAAGATCTGTTATTCATGTGATTTTTTGTGATTTTCTGTAATTTTTGTGATTTACCTTGAAGCATTTATTAATTTGATTTCTGTCATACTTGTGATTTTTTGCAATTTCTATGATTATATCTCATATATGTGCCTCACCGTCTCTGTGATTTACCTTCAATTTCTGTAATTTCTATTTTTTTCATTTTTTTCTTTTTTCTTTTTTTAAATCCGTGGATACTCGAGTCCCCAACGAATATAAGGTCCCCGTTACCCATCGCGGGATGGGGCGGGGACAGGGACTAATAATGGAGGTAGGGGAGGGGGCATGTCCTCGCTTCGATTGGGACCCATTGCCATCCCTAGTTAAAATCTATCATGGTTATCTTACCATGACCCTTTTGAAGTAGTATAGTCTTCCTCTTCATTCTTGCGTCATTTTGCAACCTAGATTGATTTGTGTATTTTAGTGTATCTACAATAATTATATATCATATAAGAATGATTATTTTAATAGACCAGTTGAAAAACTAAATGCTGATCTTGAATTGTGGAACATTAAAAGAAATCTAAGTATATTAGCATCATACGTTGACTTTGTAACTGGTGCATATTGTTTAATGTTTGTTGAAGCTGTTATTGATTTGTGTGATGACATGGGCTATTGTATGCTCCATTTGTGTTAGCCAAACTACTAACACCACTAGTATTGACAAATTGATTTCTCTTTACACTTACAGAGGTTGGACTAATGGTTGTAGACCTTAGTCGACATGGTATTGAGTTATTACCTAGTAAAATAATTCGACACATTAGCTTTGAATATATTTCCAATTATGGTTTATAATTGTATAAATAGTAGAAAAATCAAAATAAATTCCACTAGGGAGACAATAAGGAATCTAAACAATGTGAACAATGTGTTTCAAATTTGGCCCAATTTAAGGGAAAAACAAAGTAAAAAAACTTTCCAAACTACCTAAGCCAAAAAATGCAACCAGTTATTTCAAAAATTTAACCATCCCAACCCTAATTTATCAAAGGAATTTACCCAAACACCCTCTTCCCCCTTCTCCAAGCTGTCTATTATCCCCACCCTCATCAATCATCCCACCTCTCCGACGTTACAAGCTTCTTTATCGGCGATCATCGTCCACCCCTGTAGCCTCATCCCCCATCACCGTCGCGGGCTCGTCATCAAACAACCATCCACGTAGTTTTTAAAATAACCATCCGGCTACCTACTGAAATGACCATCCAACATTTGTTAATTGTATATACTCAAACTAAATCGAACAAAATAACCATCCAATTAAGAACTAAAATAACCATCTACGTACCTAGTGAATTGAACATCTAGCACATTTGCGGGGTGGAGAGAATTGACGGCAACGATGGAGGCAGGGCAGGAGATCCGACGATGGAGAAGATATGCAATGACAACTTCGACTAGCCAAGGTTGTGAATCTGCTTTGTGGTATTTATAAAGTAAATAAAAGAAACAAATTTTAAATCAAATGAATTTGAAGAACATATATTGTGTAAGAACCCTCATTGTTCATCACCATCCCCTTTAATATAATTTTTTCTCCTTATTCAGATAAATTAAAAGGCATGGTGAAAATATGAATATGGAAAAGAAGATAATTTCTTCCTTTGGGTGGTCCGCTCTACACGAGCATGCAATTGTTGATGGTAGTAAGAAGGAACCTAGCAATTAGTGATGCTAAGGTGTAGTAGTTGCTAATACGGGATCAATGTGGAACAAACCAAATGGTGGCATAATCGATGAACTCAATCAGACACGGATGTAGTTGTTGAGGGTGATGGTGACGCTATGGTCGCTCAACGGTATCACAGAGAGGCTAGGCATCAACGGCGGGAGGCTGGGCGACGTTGGCAGGAGGATGGGTGACGTTGGCTGGGCGGTGTCAAATCGGACAGTGAGAAAGTGCAGCGGCACCGAGATAACTCTGTGGACCAAAGATCGCAAATGCGGGGAAGTGCATTAGTGCCATGATGACTCTGCGGACCAGAGGTCGCAAATAGAGAATGAGAGGTTAGCGTAATATTGGGAGTAACTGTGCCAATTGTGATTTAGTTTAATTGAAAATCTTTATTTTTCAAATTTTAAAAACTAAAATTAAAAATAATTAATTCATAATCTGGTTTAAGTTTTTAGTATATTTTTATTAGTTTTTAGTTAAAATTCACTTTTCTGGACTTTACTATGAGTTTGTGTGTTTTTCTG
>NC_029774.3:93206980-93207364 GCF_000817695.3 Arachis duranensis | reverse complement strand
TATCACTTGTTCTTCAACTTGATGAATGTGATGATCCGTGACACTCATCATCATTCTCACCCATGAACAAAGTGACTGACAACCACTATTGTTCTACAAGCATAAGAGGCTCTAGTGAATATCTCTTGGATTCCTGATTGCACGATGCATGGTTGATCGCCTGACAACCGAGTGCTCGTCTGACAAACGAGCCAATCATTCCGTGAGATCAGAGTCTTTGTGGTATAGGCGAGAACTGATGGCAGCATTCAAGAGAATCCGGAAGGTCTAACCTTGTCTGTGGTATTCTGAGTAGGATTCAATGACTGAATGACTGTGACGTGCTTCAAACTCCTGAGGGCTGGGCGTTAGTGATAGACGCAAAAGAATCACTGGATTCTATTC
>NC_029774.3:93205526-93206300 GCF_000817695.3 Arachis duranensis | reverse complement strand
TGAGAGTTGTGAAAAGTATTGTTCACAATTTCGCGCTACCAAGTTTTTGGCGCCGTTGCCGGGGATTGTTCAAGTTTTGAGCAAGCTTTTGGTAACGTCGGTGCCAAGATCCGGCAACAGCACCAAGTTTTTAGCGCCGTTGCCGGGGATTGTTCAAGTTTTGAGCAAGCTTTTGGTAGCATCAGTGCCAAGATCCGGCAACAACACCAAGTTTTTGGCGTTATTGCCAGGGATTGTTCAGTTTGGACAACTGAAGGTCCATCTTGTTGCTTAGATTAGGTATTATTTTTTTCGAAATTCTTGAAGATGAATTCTAGAGTTTCATGATGATTTGTTGAAGTCTGGCTGGCTGAGAAGCCATGTCTAATCTCATTGGACCGAGGTTTCAACTTATCACCACAAGAGCTTGTTGATTTTTATCAATTTTGCTTTTGGAGCAGTGATCTGCTAAGGCTTGGCTGGCCATTGGCCATGTCTAGTGTTTTGGACCGAAGCTTTCCTTGAAAGCTTGGCTGGCTTTGAAGCCATGTCTAATTCCTGGACCGGAGTCTTAGACTAGCAATGCACTGATTCTTGGAATTCTCATTAAGAATTTTGATATCTTTTTCCACTTAATTTTCGAAAAACACAAAAAAATCAGAAAAATCATAAAATCCAAAAATTTCTTGTTTGAGTCTAGTGTCTCATCTTAAGTTTGGTGTCAATTGCATGCATTCATTCATGTGTCTTAAAGATCTTCAAGTAATTCTTGATGATTTTCGTGCTCTGATCTTT
>NC_029774.3:93204890-93205073 GCF_000817695.3 Arachis duranensis | reverse complement strand
TTGTTAGTATTTTTTTAATTTTCAAAATCAAATCTTTTTAAAATGTTTTTCAAATCATATTTTCTCAATCACATCTTTTTAAAACTAATCATAACTTCTTAACCACATCTTTTTCAAAATAGTTTTCAATCAAATCTTTTTGATTTCTAATTTCAAAATCTTTTTCAAAAATCACTTGATTTC
>NC_029774.3:93204565-93204743 GCF_000817695.3 Arachis duranensis | reverse complement strand
TAACACTATTCCTTAATGCAAAATTCGAACTCCATCTTCTTTGATAAGTTTGAATTTTCTACTTCTGTCTTCTACTTTTCTTTTCCTCTGACACCTAAAGGAATCTCTATACTGTGACATAGAGGATTCCACACTTCTTGTTCTCTTCTCTTTCTTATGAGCAGGAGCAAAGACAAAG
>NC_029774.3:93202376-93202940 GCF_000817695.3 Arachis duranensis | reverse complement strand
CAGGATCCTGGGAAGTTTTCTATACCTTGTACCATAGGCACCATGACCTTCAAGAGGGCCTTGTGTGGCTTAGGGTCAAGTGTAAACCTCATGCCTCTCTCTGTAATGGAGAAGTTAGGGATCTCTGAGGTGCAAGCTGCAAAAATCTCACTAGAGATGGAAGACAATTCAAGAAAACAAGCCCATGGACTTGTAGAGGACGTTTTGGTTAAAGTTGAAGACCATTACATCCCTACTGATTTCATAGTCCTAGAGACTGGGAAGTGCATGGATGAATCCATCATCCTTGGCAGACCCTTCCTAGCCACAGCAAAGGCTGTGATTGATGTTGATAGAGGAGAGTTGAACATTCAAGTGAATGAAGAATCCTTGGTGTTTAAAGCCCAAGGATATCCCTCTGTCATCATGGAGAGGAAGCATGAAGAGCTTCTCTCAAAACAGAGCCAAACAGAGCCCCACAGTCAAACTCTAAGTTTGGTGATGGGAGGCCACAACCAAACTCTAAGTTTGGTGTTGAACCCCCACATTCAAACTCTAAGTTTGGTGTTGGGAGGCCACAACCAA
>NC_029774.3:93188654-93198604 GCF_000817695.3 Arachis duranensis | reverse complement strand
TGAATGACTGTGACGTGCTTCAAACTCCTAGCGGGCGGGGCGTTAGTGACAGGCGCAAAAGAATCGATGGATTCTATTCCGGCCTGACCGAGAACCGACAGCTGAATTCCGCTATGCTGTGACAGAGCATATGCTATCGCTTTCACTGAGAGGATGGGAGGTAGCCACTGACAACGGTGAAACCCTTGCTTAAGCTTGCCATGGAAAGGAGTAAGAAAGATTGGATGAAGATAGTAGGAAAGCAGAGAGACGGAAGGGAAGGCATCTTCATGCGCTTATCTGAAGTTCCTACCAATGAATTACATAAGTATCTCTATCTTTATCTTTGTGTTATTTTCGTTCATCACCATATACATTTGAGTTTGCCTGACTAAGATTTACAAGATGACCATAGCTTGCTTCAATACTAACAATCTCCGTGGGATCGACCCTTACTCGCGTAAGGTTTATTACTTGGACGACCCAGTGCACTTGCTGGTTAGTTGTGCGAAGTTGTGTAATGCCATGGTATTGAACTACCAAGTTTTTGGGGTTCATGACCGGGGATTATGAGAGTTGTGAAAAAGTATTGTTCACAATTTCGCGCACCAGTGCTTCTATTTGTAATGTTAGACAACACCGATTTTAAATGCACATCATTTGAACTATCACGCAAACTTTCTGTAATTTTTCATAAACAAAAATATTAAGAGACATATTTTAAAGATAACATAAACTATTAATTTATTACTTGTAAACAGTCAAATAGTATATAGAAAATATTATGTTAGCTATTTTTTATACTCAATAATATCTAAATATATAATACCAGTACAACAAAAAATATTAAATAAAAAATATATTATTCTAACTTGATAATGAAGAATATAAATAGTTAATTTATTTTTGGTTTAATTACTCTATTGGTCCCTATAGTTTGGCCGAATTTTTAATTAGGTTCCTATAGTTTTTTTCTTTTCAATTGAGTCCCTATACCATTTTTTTAATTGGGTCCTTACAATGACAAAAAACATTTGGACTAATGGAATATTCCGTTCCCAAATTAGATATACCCAGTTACAATAATTTTTTGTAATATTTAATGTATTTACTTATTTCATATTGGCAAAATTGCCCTTACCCCTCTTCCTCCCTTTTCACTGAGGAAAAGATAACCCTTACTCTTCCTCCCTTTTTACTGATGCAAAAGAAACTCTTGCTCTTCACCCCAACTTCGTTTCTGATTGCTCGATAATGTGTTTACATCCAACATTGTGTGATCGAGATTTGTTATTGTCTATCGTAGCCTCCTTTATTGAAGGAGATATTGTTGTCATCGTTGCAAGGTACGAGTTACACTTTTTTCCACTCTTCACGCTTTCATGTCTGTTGCCGAACGTTATGGCGTTAACATGGTTGACGTTGTTGGTGATGTTTGATTAGGGGATGACTAATTTGCATTTTTCGTTTTTTATTGCGTTACAATGGAAGAATCAGAGTTCACAATAGAGCTCTATCACGGAGGGAAATTTATTGACATGGGACATGGAATAGAATATTTAGGTGGGTTGGTTGTGGAAGACTTGCATTATGAACTAAATGAATGGTCTCTGCAAGAGATAGTGGGTTTGCTGAAGGGTCTAGGCTACAAGGGATATGCGAAGCTATGGTGGAACGAACCTGCAGTGGACTTGAAGTTAGGTCTGAAAGAGTTGAAGTCAGATAGGGATGCCGTTAGAATGGCTAGGGCTTTAGTTACTAATTCTGTGAAGCATGGTATAGTTTATGCTGTTGATGGTTATAGGAAGGTAATGGGGTTGAAATCACATCAATGGATCCAGATTATGTCCCAGATTATGTTCCAGTTGAGTCAGAACCCTCTACTGAGGAGCATAGGTTTGATGACAGTGCTGATGATGGTGAACATAAGGATTACTTTGGGTTTGATGTAGAGAATGGTGTTGATGGTGGACAATCAAATGCGTTTGGTGGGTTCAATAGCCCGCTTAGTCAAGAAGGGACAATATATAAGGGTGCTGAGGATAATCAAGCTTCTGCAGAGATGGATGAACAAGTTGGAGACATTTTGGATGGTTATGAAACTGAAGACATAGATAGTTATGAGGAAGATTCTGATGACATGATTAAGAAAAAAAGGTTTCCTAAGTATGATGAGGCAGAAATGTGTAGAGAGTATGAGTTTAAGGTGGGCTTGGAGTTCAAATAACTTTCCCAATTTAAAGATGCAATTAAAGAGCATGCCTTATTGAATGGGAGAGACATTAGGTACAAGAAGAACGCAAGTTGAGGTGCATAGTAGTATGTAAGGGACAAAAAGGAAAGTGAAAGTGGATATGCTTTGCAAGTAAGGTAGGAATATCTGATTGTTTTAGGATAAAACCCTTGAAGGGCAAGCATACATGTGGGAGGAATTATAGTGGTAGGCTTGCTTCTAGTGAGTGGATATCAAAAAAGATTGTCAATAACATTAGTCGTGGAGAAGAGATGCGGCTGGCCACTGTTATTCAAACAATTCAAGATAAGTACATGGCAAATGTTAGTGTAGGAAAGGCTTACTGGGCAAGGATAAAAGCAAGGAAAGAAGTGCATGGAAGGACCATACTACAATATGCCAAATTGAGGGATTATTGTACTGAGATTTTAAGGGCAAATTCAGGGTCCAAGCTCAGTATTTATTGTAGATAGGCCATCTTTAACACACCAACCGAGATTTATGAGGATGTACATGTGCCTCAATTCGGTGAAGCACGACTTCTTGGCTGGTTGTAGGCCAATTATACGAGTGGAAGAATGTCACTTGAAAGGGGACTATGGTCAACAGCTGCTAGTTGCAGTAGAGAAGGATCCTAATGACAATTATTTCCCAATTATGGTTGCAACAGTGGAGGCAGAAACAAAGGACAGCTGGGGATGGTTCTTTGATTTGTTGTTGGATGATATCGGTGAATCAAGAAGATGGGTTTTCATATCAGATCAACAAAAAGTAAGGATAATATGACTTATGATAAACTGATGGGAGTGGACCCAAAGTTGTGGACAAAGAGCCATTTCACATTCATGTCAAAGAGTGATATGTTAATGAATAACATATCAGAGGCTATCAATGGCAGGATTCTTGAGGCAAGAGACAAGCCCATTCTAACGATGTTTGAGTAGATCAGATCTACTGGATGTCAAGATTTGCAAAAAAAAAAGAAAAAGGCTGAGAAGTATGAAGGATCCATTCTACTCAAACCAAAGAAAAGGTTGGATGTTATTGCAACAAGAAGTATGGAATGGCAAGCTAGATGGGCCGGTGAGATGGAGTTTGAGGTGCATCACAAAAATAGGACGATCATGGAAAGGTTTGTGGTGGATCTGTTAGCTGGTACTTACAGCTGTTGATTTTGGGTTTTGAGTGGTATGCCATGCCCACATGCGTGCAATGCCATCTTTGAAAAGGGAGATAATCCTGAAGAGTATTACAGCAACTACTATAGTCCAGCAGCATACCTTGCAACATATGGAAAATCAATTGCTCCAATTAATGGAGAGAACATGTGGCCGAAAGTGAACTGTGATACCATCATACCCCCAGTATTCAAGGTTAAACCTGGTCAACCAAGAATGGTGCAGATTAGAGAACCTGATGAAAATAGATCCCAATCGAAGTACAGAAGGATGGGTACCTCTGTGACTTGTAGCAACTGTGGCCAGTATGGACATAATAGGAGGCACTGCCCAAATCCTATTGTCTCAGGTACATCTAATTTTTTATGGTTTCATAATTGTTGATTGTGATGTTGCGGATTTGTTGTGTCGGTATAGAATTTTCACAAATGAATGAATTCTCGTTGCAAGTATAGTTCTACACCAATAAACAATCCTCTCGTTTAAAAATTTTGGTTGTCACAAGTAACAAACCCTAAATAAGAATTAACCGGAGTATTTGAACTTCGGGTCTTCTCACGAGGAATTGCAATGAAGTGTTCTACTATTGGCTATGAAGGGACAAGGGGTTGATTGATAAAGGGCAAGAAAGTAAATGAACAATTAATTAATAAAAGAAAGGAAAGATACTTTTGGCTAGACATAGGTAATTCAGATTACCATCCTTGTCTACAAACCATATATTGACGATTATGAGGAACCAAGCTCATTAAGTCTACCTCTAAAGCTTTAAGTACGTATAATCTACTCCTAAGCTTGAGATACGTCAAATGGCTTGATCAACATCAACCCATAAGTTCCGACCTATCTACTAATTAGATTAGTAGTGAGTTAGTGTCAATGGATATCAAATTGATCACCAAGGGCTCTCAAATCACCAATTCATTGAGACCCAATGACTCAAGGTCACTCAATCCCCTTAGCCTAGGCCAAGAGTAAAGAAAACTACTCAAAAACTAAAGGAAACATTTTATAAAAAAACTTGAGTGTAAAAAAAAGTAAACATCACCAATTGCAAGAAATTAGCAAGATCTATAACCATCATGAACAATAAATCAACAATATCAATGAAAATAAACATCAAGGAGAGCATGGAAACATAAAATTGCATTAGAAGAAATCAAGGTCCAACAAAGGTTCACCAACATAAAATAGAGGAAAGTAAAATTGACAAGAAAACTAAGAACAATGAAGAAGTAGAAACAAGTATTCATAAAGGAATCAAGATGAAATCAAGAAATTACACTTAGATCTAAGAGAATTTAACCTAATCCTAACCTAATTCTAGAGAGAAGAGGGAGCTTCTCTCTCTAGAAAACTAACTAAAGGCTCATGTTGACTAACTAAGTGCTCCCCCCTTACTCAAGCTTGAATTCTACATGAAATAGCTTCAGGAATGGGTTGGAATTGGGCCTGGGCAGCTCAGAAATTGCCCCCAGCATTTTGCCTTTAAGTGAGTCACGTGCGAGCATCGACGAGTACACGTCATGTATGCGTCCGTGCCGTTTAGCAATATCTCTATCCACGCGTACGCGCCATGTACGCGTACGCATCGCCATGCGACGTCACTTCTACTCGCACGCGCCTGGTACGCGTGCGCGTCCATTAATGCATTCCCAATCCTTATTTTCTTATGCATTCTCTACTTTGCATGCTTTTCTCTTCACTTCTTCCATCCAATACTTGTCTTATGGACCTAAAATCACTAACAAACACATCAAGGTATCGAATGGAATTAAGGTGAATCAAAATAACTAATTTAAGGGTCTAAAAAGCATGTTTTTACAATTAAGCACAAATTGAGGGAGAATTACAAAACCATGCTATTTCATTGAATAAATGTGGGAAAAGGTGATAAAATCTCCTAAAATAAGCACAAGATAAACCACAGAATCGGGGTTTATCAGATTGCACCTGTTCTTTTCTGATATGTTGTTGGGTTTCGATTGAAATTTCCTCAGCTCCTGAACCCGCTGCTGCTGAATATGATGTTGCAACTGGCTTAGTTGAACTTGGATTTGGTGCACATGCTGCTGGAGCTGCTGCAAGGGGGAGAGGCAGAAGAAGGGGTGCGGGACTAGGTAGAGGAAGGGGCAGAGGAAGAGGAACTATTGTCACAGGTACTTCTATATTTTCTTGTTGCATACTAGATGATTGAAACTGTTCTTTTACGACATGATTTAACCATTTAACTTTTGCTCCATCAGCCTCTACAAAAACTACTGCTGCTGCTGCTGAATCTGGTGCCACGAATGGCTTACTGATGATTCCATATTCGATGATATATTTTGACTCAATTTGGATGGATTCTAGCACATAAACTCACACTTAAGAACCCAAATAGCATACTTTTATGATTTCTCCTTAATTTGGCCCTTAGATGTGAAAACATGTGTTTTTGTGCTAAAATTAGTAATTTTAATTCCACTTTTATGCCATTCGATATCATGACATTTTTATTGAGTGATTTCAGGTCGTTTAGGCAAGATTGGCTAGGCAAAAGTGGAAGAAAGCATGTAGAAGGGAGAAAACATGAAGAAAACAAGGAAAAGCACACACAGCGAAGTGTGCGTGCGCACAAGAAGGAATTTCTATGTGTGCGTGCGCACAAGCACCTGTGCGTACGCACAGGTCAACTTTCAGCCAAATGTGCATACGCACACATCTGTGCACATGCACAGGACCCTGCACGTGATTTCATTAATGAAACATGTGCTGTGCGTTTTCTGAGGACTTTTGGCCCAAATTTTGAAGGCTTGGAGCTGAATTTGGATGCTATATGAAGGGGATATCAACATATATGAATGCATTAGTTATTATTAGGTTTTCATTAGGTAGTAGTAGATAGGAAGCTTCCTTAGGAGTAGGAGTAGAGTAGAATGCTCTCTTAGGGTTTATCAATTTCCATTGTAGCATTTTATAGCAAGCTTTGATTTTGGATTTTGCTTCTTTAATTGTAAGTACCCTCAATTCCCTCTTTAATTATAGCAACATTTACTTTCATTTCCTTTTGGTTCAAGTTACTTTGTTCATATTTGTAATTTTGTGTTTCTTGAAGTTTTGATCAATGAACTTAATGTTTCATGCTTTCTTTATGATTGATAGCTTGGTTATTGTTGGTTTTGTGAATAGTTGATTATAGTCTTCTAGTTTTCCTTGCAATTTCTCATGTTTTACTTTTATGCACACAAGGTGTTTGTGAAAATGCCAACTCTAGACTTTGAGTAGATTTTCCCACCTTGGTTTGGGGTTTGAATTCCTAGGATACTAGAGTCATGATGTTCGACATTTAATGGTAATTCTTGGGAAGTTAGTTGACTCTTGGTTCTATTAAAGCTAGCCTTTTATCAATTAGTTTGGTAAGTTAGCTAGGACTTATGGATTAAGGCCAATTATGATTGCTTGACCTATTCCTCGATGTTAGGGGTTAAATAAGCGAGATTGACTCATGATAATTACCATAGTTGTGGTTATGACAATGATGGGATTCCTTGGACTATCATTCCCAAGTCAAGGCCCTTTTATGCATTTATAGCATTTTCACTAGTTTTGATCTTATGTCCTTGTTGCTTGCATTAATTACCAATTTTGATCATCTCTTGGTTCTTTTAATTGTTAAGTTCTTTTAATTTTTCGTTCTTTGATTTGTAAACCACCCCTTTTTGCCTCCACAACCGAAAGCGTAACACCTCAATTACATTCCTAGGAAGAACGACCCGAGGTTTAACTACTCTCGGTTTATATTTGGTTTGAATTGTCATAACATTTGATTGTGAGAGTTTATTGTTGGTTTGGACTATGCTACTAACGATTTGATTCATGTCTTGATTGATTCCAAATCGGGAATAACTCTTTATCCTCAAATTTGGCGCCGTTGCCGGGGATGCAATTGGTGTTATATCTTAGGTTTTTGTAAAAATGTTGATAGTATAAATATCTTACTTTTTGGTTGTTTTTTTTTGCTAATATTTAGGTGTTTGTTTTCTTGTTTTATTGATATCTTTTTCTTTTATTTTCTATTTTCTCTATGAGTTATCACCCTTATTGCTTGGAGCTTGGTTGTGAGTATTTTGTAGGGTATGATAAATTCAAATTGGAATTACTTCTTGGAGTGGGAGAATCAATTAAGGGAGGAACCAATTGTATATGAGAAACACTCATGGAAAATACCTCCCTCATACTACAATAAGCCAAACTCTCCCCTATATGAATATCAAACCCAAGGATATGAGAGATACCTCATACACAACCCTTAACCACCCAACCTTCAAGTACCATATCATACACCTCCATGAAATCAAAATATCTATACACCTTCCTACCAACCATATAAACCATCACCCCCTTTTACACCACCTCAATATCCCCACCCACATGAACTACCTCCCACATATACAACCTTTCTCCCAACCTTTAAACCTTCTTTTTCACCTCAATTTGAAGTTTTCCAACCCTTGCCCCAAGAGGAAAAAGATCTTCAAGAATTCTTTCAAGAGCAAGAAGAGTTCCGAAGGAAGCAAGGGGTGTTCATGGCCATCATAGTCGAAGCGGTAAATCGCCTAGCCTCGCTACGCTCAAGCAATCAAGACATTCTCCTTGGAGAATGTGAAGGAGCAACGAAGGAGTGTGGTGAGGAGAAGAGCATGGAGCTTCAAGGGAAAGAAAAAGAGCTAGGATGTAACACCCCAATTAGCCTAAGCCTTACCTCGCGTTGTAAAGCAAAGGTTAATCAAAGGTTACGACAGTTCTAAGATTATACATATAATATATATAGAAGGAATAGTATAATCTAGAAGCCCGATGAAGGATATAGCTCGACACAGGATTTGAAAAGAACAAAACGTGCTAACAAAGCTACTAACTTAAAGCTTAAGTGACAGATGTAATATAATAAAATATAGAAAAGTAATATCATAAGAATCTAGCCAAAGCTCGCGGAGTTTAAGCTGGCCAGTCATATACAGACCATATATGAAACCAGACATTTAAAATAGCTGATATAAGTTTTTTTCTCTCAAATACAAGCCTCTAGACAAAATAAAATGCGAAAGTGAGAGACATGTTCAAAATAAATAAAAAAACTCAAAAGAAGTGCCCAGATCCTCCGCTTCTGTCACCAATCAGACAACTCACCGAAGTGGGTCGCGACCTGCATCTGAAAAACACAACAGAAATATGGTATGAGAACTGGAGGTTCTCAGTATGGTAACAGTGCCCAGTGATGTAGGATATAAGATCCCGGGACGCCAAAGGCAATCCTAGACTCCATATCTATTCACAAGAGTTCAAGCTTAAAGCGGTCTAAATAATGAAGCATAATATGTAAAACCTTAATCAAACTTGAAACCTTAGTATGTCAAAAGGGTAGTCCATTCTTAAAGGATTTTTCTACTCTAACCAAACACCGCTGTCCCACCGCTTTCACCAATCAATCCTCCAGGCAAACTGATAAACCACTATGTTATGGTTTATCTTATGCTCAATTGAGTGGTTTTTGTCAACTCTTTACCCACTTATTCATACTATTTGCATGAGTTTACGTTTTTCTTCCGAATTTTGTGCTATGATTGAAAACATGCTTCTTTGGTCTTATATTTGTTAATATTAATCCTCTTTTATTACCCTTAAATGCCGTGATATGTGTGTTAAGTGATTTCAGGGATTACAGGGCATGAATGGCTCAGAGGATGGAAAGAAAGCATGCAAAAGTGGAAGGAATACAAGAAGTTGAAGAAATTGCTAAGCTGTCCAGCCTTACCTCTTTGCACTCAAACGACCATAACTTGAGCTACAGAAGTCCAAAAGAGATGGTTTCAGTTGCGTTGGAAAGCTAACGTCCGGGGCTTGGCAACGATATATAATTTTCCATAGCCACCTCGACGCCAGGCGACACGAACGCGTGGATCATGCGACCGCGTGACCTGGCAGGAACACAACCCACACTAACGCGTGGACAACGCCTCTGCGTCACTCTTCCGCGACCTGTACGGACCAGAAAGCGCTGGGAGTGATTTTTGGTCTGTTTTTGACTCAGTTTTCAGCCCAGAACACATAGATTAGAGGCTATAAAGCGGGGAAATGCATCCATTCATAATCATACTTTCATAATTCACTTTCCATGATTTAGATTTAGTTTTAAGAGAGGTTCTCTCCTCTCTCTCTTTAGGATTAGGATTTAGTTTTAGGATTTTATTTGCTTCAAGGATTATCTTTTTACCAGGTTCAATGTTCTTTTGCTTGACAGTTATCTCTTATTTTCAGATACCATTAATGCTTGCTTGTATTAGTTATGTTGCCTATTTGGCTTATGCTACATTCATGTTATGATTTTCTTATTTAATGTTACTTGAGATATTTCAGTTCAATATTGCTCTTTTTATTCATGTTATTGATCATTCCCAATCTGAAGATATTCTTATTCCGGTAGATTTAATTTCCTTCCCTTTTGGTCTTGGTTAAGAAATCAGTAACTCAAGAGTTATCTTAGCTCAACATAATTGATAACTGTTATCTTGCTAATT
>NC_029774.3:93182490-93188047 GCF_000817695.3 Arachis duranensis | reverse complement strand
TTTAGAATCTATATCTACAACGCGACTATTTTTGTAAAATTCTTTACTAGCAAAAATCGTAACGTCAAAAATGGCGCCGTTGCCGGGGAATTGTAAACGTGTGCCTTATTATTGGTTATTGTAAATATTTTTCAATATATATATATATATATTTGTTTTACTTGTTTATTTGTTTCTCCTTTTTCCCCCTTATTTCTGATAACTACTATGAATTCTCACCCCTCTCACTTTGAGTTTGGTTCTAACTTTGTTGAAAGGAATGGAAGCTATAACAGGACTATGCATCAATGTATAAGCAATCAAAGATGGAAGGAACCGAGAGGATCTGATCAACCTTTTAGGCAACAACACCCTCCTAGATATCATGGACAAAGACCATTCTACAATGTATACCCAACTAATAGATTTGGTGGACCCCCTTGTAGCTACCAACAAGCATGAAAGATTTGGTGGACCGCCTTGTAGCTACCAACACAGAGATCATCCTCTCGACATAACTTCAAACCACCACACTCATAAGCTTCTTTTCACCATTCACTACCACATGATCCTTATCCACCCCAACACCAATCCAATTACTCCCAAGAACCACCACTCCCCCATACACCATGCCCATATCCATCAAAGCCAGAATCACAAGTTCGCCTCGAAGAATCAATAAACCAATTCAATAAAACCCTTCATCAACTGGAGCAAGCAATAAATCAACTATCTTCTAGACGTTCAGCTACTCAATAGACCCCCATGGCTTCATGTGGAGAATCTAATGAAGAATGTATTGTGAAGAAGACACAAGAGACTCTAGTGGACAGCATAGAGCATAACTTCGTACTGGAACTAGTCGAGGATGCTGTCATTATAGAAGAAGAAGGGTTGGTTGAAGATTTAGGAGATGCTGAACCTCCTAGGGAATACAGAGTTATGGAAGACCCCATCAAGGATGTTACAACTGACGCTAAAGAGGATCTTGCACAACCTCCAATGCGGATATCTTATGAAGAACTGGACGGAGTAACTCAAGACACATGTTTCTTTGATGATGATAGTCACCAGTCAAGTCCTCCTAGTGACGAACTTACATCCACAAGTGAATTCTTTGAGACTGAAGAATCTTCCCCAAGTGAATACGAAGATGATGCAGAGGTCGACTTTTCTCAACCTCTTATGTATGACTCAAGTGATGAGGAAGATATCAATGACTTTGATCAAGACATGGTTGAAGTTGAAGAAATTTGCAAAGAAGTGGAGGAATTCACAGAAGACCACAAGGGAGTAGAGCTTGCAGAACCACTAGAAACACCTATCCCAAGGCCATTACCACCCAACACAGACTTCAAGTGGGTAAAATTCTTAGCTTTTATCTTTACTTTTCCACTTGAATATGGTTTACTTGAAATAGATGGCCAGCTTAGAGCTTTTTGTGGCTTTAAGAGCAAGAGGGAAATGACTCGCACTCAGCGCTGGTATGCAAGATTCAATGAGGCTTCGCACTTCAATTTGAGGTGCAAGGATTGGTGTCAAGCTCAATTGAAAGGATCTCGGAAGCTGTTTGGTCACTGCAGTGAGAATTCAGACTACTCACCACCCGGCTGGAAAGATGTAGATCAAGACAAAGACGGGTGTAGAAGAAAAGTTTGGGATCCTGGAGTCTGTTTTGACATTCAACACCCCGGGAGCCTTGAAGCCTATTTGAACTCACCTAAGGGCTTTACATGCCTTGTTTGGGACCCCAGAGGCTGTTGGAATTCCAAACATTGGTGGAGATTTCTGTACGAATTCAAGCACAAGCCATCATAGCAGGAAGCTCATCAAATGTCCAACTTAAGGACTTTAACTAAAAGTGCTAGGTGGGAGACAACCCACCATGGTATGATCGCTCTTGTTTTCATTTTATTTCATTTTATTTATTTTATATTGTTTTATTCCTATTGAACCTGGATGCCATTCATAACATTTGCATTTAGCACTGCATACTACACAATTGCATTTTGCATTAAAAAAAAACACACGGGATGCGGCAGCGTCGCTGACGCATCCGCGTCACAAGTGCATTAGGAGAAAAGAAAAGTGAACAGAGAGTCACGCAAAAGCGTGGCTGTAGGCGTGCTTTTTGCACAATTTGACCCACGCGACCGCGTCGCTGACGCGTCCGCGTCACCTACGCGGCCGCATGAATCGACGTAAAAGGGGTACATGGCTGAAAGTTGTGCTGGAGTAAGGCTAGACTGGCGCTAGACGCACAAGCCTTACCACGTGAACGCGTGCCCCACGCGTCCGCGTCATCCTCCAATCTTGGCCACCCACGCGATCGAGTCAACCACGCAACTGCGTCACCCTAAAAATTGGCAAAAAGAGATTTGAAGAGAGAGTTGTGCAAATGCAAGGTTGCACTCACGCCAATCGCATAAATCAGGCCACGCGTTCACGTGCCCCATGCATCCGCGTCGCCAGCGTTGCACAACCTATCCAGATCAGTGCCAATTTTCTTATCTTTTCTTCTCTAATCCTAATTTTTTCTATCTTTTCTTATTCTATCTTCCTCCTCTCTTCTTTACTTCTTCTTCCCTTCTTTCTCTTCTCATTCTTTTTATCTTTCACTTTATTTTACTTAATTTATTTGCATATTTCATTCATTGCATTTAAATTTAGTGCATATTTTTCTTTTCTTTTCTAATTTCATTATTTTTCCGTTGGTGTTAAAATTTTCTTATTTAGCTGTTGCATCTTCTCTTGAATTATTTTGGGTTCTTAGTGACTTGTTTTATTCTGGTTAGGTAATATTATTTAAATCAATGCCTATCTTTTATACCTGTATTAATTTTGCATTGACATGAATTTACATTACCTCTCCTTACCCACACTCTCCCTAATTGTTGCAAAATTTTGCACCGCTAGTATGCCATGTGCTTCTATTGTTTCCTCACTTGCATGTTGTAGCTACCATGTAATTAAGACCTTTATTATTTGGCATTAACATCCATATTTTATTTATGTTCTTATCCTTATCTCTGGGTTACTATTCTTCTTTTTCTCTTCTTCCAGGCTGGCCACCGAAGACGGGAAAAGGGAGGAACTTCTAAAAGGGGAGACAAACAAGTCCATCTGCACAATCTTTGAAGAAAAGCATCAGTTGGAACCACCCGTCCACCTGCACATCTCAGCAAGCACCGAGGACGGTGCAATCTTTAAGTGTGGGGAGGTCGACACCGATCTCCATGGGTTAGTACTTTCTTGTCTCAACACCAATGTTTAAATTTTCTTTGTAGCTAGTTGTTGCATTTGCATATTTATTTGATTTTTTTTTTTTTGAAAAATTTCACTAATTTAATTTGAAAAATTTGTGTTAAACTTGTTTTGAAGTTGTATTTGGAATATGGTTTTTGAGCCAAAGAACACACAACATGTGAGATTTTGAGCTTATTTATATGGTTACATTATTTAACCATAAATTTTTATTCTTGTGTGTTTTCTTCTCTCTAATTGTAATCTTTGCTTTGTTCCATTCTATATGTCCAATATTTAATATATTTACATGCTTGCATATGATTGAGGCCATTGGTTGATTCTAGCTCACTTATCCCAAAATTAGCCTACCTTTTACATTACCCTTGTTAGCCCCCTTGAGCCTTTAATTCCCTCTTATTCTATAAACCACAACACTAGCCTTAAGCAGAAAAAAACAAATTTAAAATCCCAAGTTGAATCCTTGGTTAGCTTAAGATAGAGATTGTGTAATTGTTTAAGTGTGAGAAAGCTATTGGGAACATGGAAGATAAAAACAAAGGGTAGGAAGTTGAAAAGAGTGAAATAATTCAAAATAAAAATTTTGGGAAGCATGCTCATGTGAAATCAAAATAATTGAATTACCATGTGCATTAAAAAAATTTTAATTCAGTATTTGAATAAAGGGGATACAAAAGAATTCCCCAAAATGCAAAATAAAGCAATGCGCATGGGACAAAATTAAAACTAATGCATGAGCATGTAACATCAAAAGTGGGAAAAATATCGGAGAATAGGTAAAGAAGCTTTTCTTTACAAAGTATGTATGTTAGGTGAGATCTTAGACTAATCAAGGATTCACTTAATTAGCTCACTTAGCCTTATATACATATACCTACCTTTACCTCAGCCCCATTACAACCCTGAAAAGACCTTATGATGTTTGCATTAGTATACTAAATATTTGTTGATTGGTTAGATGAAGAACAAAGCTTTAGAAAGCATGATTAGAGAAGAGTAGAGAGATTGACGCTAGACACTTGAGAGATTTGAGCGCATATACACTACCAGTGAGGGTTCAATACTTGATTCTATGTTCCCTACTTTCATGAGCTATCTTCTTACAAGTTTACTTGTTTTCACTGTATGATTTGAATTAGTGAAATCTGATTTATGTTTGTCTTGGAGAACTTATTTATTTTTAACCAAGTAGGTAGAAACATTTTGTATTTAGTTGCATCCATATGTTGCATCTCATACATTCTATCATTCCTCTTCATCTCTTTATAGTTTCTCTTGAGCTTAGCATGAGGACATGCTATTGTTTAAGTGTGGGGAGATTGATAAATCACTATTTTATGGTTTATTGGTGCACGAAATTGCAATCACACTTTTGCAACTCCGCACAACTAACCAGCAAGTGTACTGGGTCGTCCAAGTAATACCTTGCGTGAGCAAGGGTCGATCCCACAGAGATTGTCGGCTTGAAGCAAGCTATGGTTATCTTGTAAATCTTAGTCAGGATATCAGAAATTATCAGGATTGATTGTGAAAAGCAAAAGAACATGAAATGGTTACTTGTTTTGCAGTAATGGAGAATAGGTTGGGGTTTTGGAGATGCTCCATCTTCTGAATCTCTGCTTTCCTATTGTCTTCTTCTTCAGACACGCAAGGCTCCTTCCATGGCAAGCTGTATGTAGGGTTTCACCGTTGTCAATGGCTACCTCCTATCCTCTCAGTGAAAACGATTGCATATGCTCTGTCACAGCACGCGGAATTCAGCTGTCGGTTTTCAGTCAGGCCGGAATAGAATCCAGTGATTCTTTTGCGTCTGTCACTAACGCCCCGCCTGCTAGGAGTTTGAAGCATGTCACAGTCATTCAATCATTGAATCCTACTCAGAATACCACAGACAAGGTTTAGACCTTCCGGATTCTCTTGAATGCCGCCATCAATTCTAGCTTGTACCACGAAGATTCCGGTTAAAGAATCCAAGAGATAACTACTTAATCTAAGGTAGAACGGAGGTGGTTGTCAGGAACGCGTTCATAGTTGAGAATGATGATGATTGTCACGGATCATCACATTCATCCGGGTTAAGAACAAGTATTATCTTGGAATGGAAGCAAGCATGATTGAATGAGAAACAGTAGTAATTGCATTAATCCATCAAGACACAGCAGAGCTCCTCACCCCCAACCATGGGGTTTAGAAACTCATGCCGTGGAAGATACAATGAGAAACATGTAAAGTGTCATGAGGTACTGATACAATGTCAAAAGATCCTATTAATAGTAAACTAGTAGCCTAGGGTATACAGAGATGAGTAAATGAC
>NC_029774.3:93180847-93181202 GCF_000817695.3 Arachis duranensis | reverse complement strand
AAAAAAACGCAAAAACATAGGCTCCTAATGATAGAGGTTTTCACAGAGTTAGGACTCAACAACCTTGATTTTGAGAAGTGGATGCTCCCTGAACTTGAGATGAGCGCTTTTGGCGTTTCAACTCTTGGAGATCACGCCCCTGCTTCTCTTGTTCCTTCAGCAATTTGCAGAGCATGCAGTTCTGATTCTGCTGTTCTTCCTTCAGTTGCTCCATAGTCTCTTGCAGCTTGGAGATAGATGCTTCTAGACTGGTCCAGTAATCAATTCTTGGGAATTCAGGGAGGAATTCCTGCGCCCTCCTCTTGATAGAGTTGTCTTGCACTTGTCCTTCCATTGACTTCTTGGTGATTGGGTG
>NC_029774.3:93178643-93179125 GCF_000817695.3 Arachis duranensis | reverse complement strand
TAGGCTTTATGTTCCAGTTCTACGGGCAGATGACAGGCCTTCCCATACACTAGTTGGTATGGAGAGGTTCCTATAGGAGTCTTGAATGCTGTTCTGTATGCCCACAGAGCATCATCCAAGCTCTTTGCCCAATCCTTTCTTCGGGCTATCACAGTCCGTTCCAGGATTCTTTTTAGCTCTCTGTTAGAGACCTCAGCTTGCCCATTTGTCTGTGGATGATACGGAGTTGCCACTTTGTGGCTAATTCCATATCTAACCATAGCAGAGTATAGCTGTCTGTTGCAGAAATGAGTGCCCCCGTCACTAATTAGTACTCTGGGAACACCAAACCTGCTGAAGATGTGTTTCTAGAGGAATTTCAGCACGGTCTTGGTATCATTAGTGGGTGTAGCAATTGCTTCTACCCACTTAGATACATAGTCCACAGCCACCAGAATGTAAGTGTTTGAGTATGACGGTGGGAATGGCCCCATGAAGTCAAT
>NC_029774.3:93178036-93178330 GCF_000817695.3 Arachis duranensis | reverse complement strand
ATGCCCCATACATCAAACAATTCTATCTCTAATATCCCTTGTTGAGGCATGGCATATCCGTGAGGCAAGTTACCAGCTCTTTGGCAACTGTCACAGTTACGCACAAACTCCCGGGAATCTTTATAGAGAGTAGGCCAGTAGAAGCCACATTGGAGGACTTTAATGGCTGTTCGCTCACTTCCAAAATGTCCTCCATACAGTGATCCATGGCAGTGCCATAGGATCTTTTGTGCTTCTTCTCTGGGTACACATCTGCGGATCACTCCGTCAGCACATCTCTTAAAGAGATATGGT
>NC_029774.3:93176024-93176586 GCF_000817695.3 Arachis duranensis | reverse complement strand
CAGCCGCCTTTGTGGTTGAACCATTGGCTTAGCATTATCCTCCAAGAGAATCTTGTGCATGCATCTGGCTGGGCTAATGCCCTTAAGGTCACTTATAGACCACCCAAGAGCTGTCTTGTGTGTCTTTAGCACTTGAATCAGTGCTTCCTCTTCCTGTGGATTTAAAGCAGAGCTTATAATCACTGGAAAAGTTTCACCCCCTCCCAGAAATGCATACTTCAGGGATGGTGGTAGTGGTTTGAGTTCAGGATTGGGAGGCTTATCCTCCTTCTGAGGAATTTTCGAAAATTCCTTTACTCCCTCTGGTTCTTCTTGATCAGGTTGAGCATCCTTGAAGATGTCCTCAAGCTCTGATTCCAGGCTTTCAGCCATATTGATCTCTTCTACCAGAGAGTCAATAATGTCAGCGCCCATGCAGTCATTGGGTGTGTCTGGATGCTGCATAGCTTTTACAGCATTCAACTTGAACTCATCCTCATTGACTCTCAAGGTTACTTCCCCTTTTTGTACATCAATGAGAGTTCGTCCAATTGCTAGGAAAGGTCTTCCTAGAATGAGAGTT
>NC_029774.3:93173286-93174205 GCF_000817695.3 Arachis duranensis | reverse complement strand
CTGTCCTCAGAGGGATTTTGAACAGTAGTTTGGTTGTCCTCTGTCAATTGTTCCTTGTTTGGCTTTTTGCTCTTCTGAGCAGTGTTATTCAGTGTTTTCCCCCTCCTCAGTTGAACTGCTTGACATTCCTCTGTTATCTGTTTAGATATTTGTTGTTTTGCTTGATTCAACTGCAGTTCTATGTTCTTGTTAGCAACTTTAGTTTCATGGAGCATCTCTTTAAAGTCTGCTAACTATTCTGTCATCAGGAGCAATTGTTGATTAAGCTCAATTATCTGTTCTTGAGGACTAGGGTCAGTGACTACTGTCATGACTTCCTCTTTTGGAGAGAACTCATTGCTAGAATACAAATATTGGTTTCTAGCAACAGTGTCTATAAGCTCTTGAGCTTCTTCAATTGTCTTCTCATGTGTATAGATCCACCAGCTGAGTGGTCTAAAGACATCTGAGCTTTTTCTGTAAGCCCATAGTAGAAAATGTCTAACTGTACCCACTCTGAAAACATTTCAGAGGGACATTTCCTTAGCATACCTCTAAACCTCTCCCAGGCATTATAAAGGGATTCATTATCCTCTTGTTTAAAGCCTTGGATGTCCAGCCTTAAATGTGTCATCCTTTTTGGAAGGAAATATTGATTCAGGAATTTTTCTGATAGCTGTTTCCATGTTTTTATGCTTGCTGTAGGTTGGTTATTCAACCACCTTTTAGCTTGATCTTTTACAGCAAATGGAAACAGTAATAGTCTGTAGACATCCTGATCTACCTCTTTATCATGTACTGTGTCAGCAATCTGTAAGAACTGTGCCAGAAACTCAGTAGGCTCTTCATGTGGAAGACCGGAATACTGGCAATTTTGCTGCACTATGATAATGAGTTGAGGATTTAGTTCAAAGCTGCTTGCTTTGATGGGAGGTGTACA
>NC_029774.3:93168667-93172051 GCF_000817695.3 Arachis duranensis | reverse complement strand
TTTTATGCCAGTTCCGGCGTTTAACGCTGGAATTTCTGAGGGTGACTTTGAGTGCCGGTTTGGGCCATCAAATCTTGGGCAAAATATGGATTATCATATATTGCTGGAAAGCCCAGGAAGTCTACTTTCCAATGCCGTTGAGAGCGCGCCAATTGGGCTTCTGTAGCTCCAGAAAATCCGCTTCGAGTGCAGGGAGGTCAGAATCCAACAGCATCTGCAGTCCTTTTTGGTCTCGGAATCAGATTTTTGCTCAGGACCCTCAATTTCAGCCAGAAAATACCTGAAATCACAGAAAAACACACAAACTCATAGTAAAGTCCAGAAAAGTGAATTTTAACTAAAAACTAATAAAAATATACTAAAAACTAACTAGATTATACTAAAACCATACTAAAAACAATGCCAAAAAGCATACAAATTATCCGCTCATCATTTATCTTATGCTCAATTGAGTGGTTTTTGTCAACTCTTTACCCACTTATTCATACTATTTGCATGAGTTTACGTTTTCCTTCCAGATTTTGTGCTATGATTGAAAACATGCTTCTTTAGACTTATAGTTGTTAATATTAATCCTCTTTTATTATCATTAGATGCCGTGATATGTGTGTTAAGTGATTTCAGGGATTACAGGGCATGAATGGCTCAGAGGATGGAAAGGAAGCATGCAAAAGTGGAAGGAATACAAGAAGTTGAAGAAATTGCTAAGCTGTCCAGCCTGACCTCTTCGCACTCAAACGACCATAACTTGAGCTACAGAAGTCCAAAAGAGATGGTTCCAGTTGCGTTGGAAAGCTAACGTCTGGGGCTTCGCAACGATATATAATTTTCCATAGCCACCTTGATGCCAAGCGACACGAACGCGTGGATCACGCGACCGCATGACCTGGCAGGAACACAACCCACACTAACGCGTGGACGACGCCTCCGCGTCACTCTTCCGCGACCTGTACGGACCAGAAAGCACTGGGAGTGATTTCTGGGCTGTTTTTGACTTAGTTTTCAGCCCAAAACACATAGATTAGAGGCTATAAAGTGGGGGAATGCATCCATTCATAATCATGCTTTCATAATTAACTTTCCATGATTTAGATTTAGTTTTGAGAGAGGTTCCCTCCTCTCTCTCTTTAGGATTAGGATTTAGTTTTAGGATTTTATTTGCTTCAAGGATTATCTTTTTACCAGGTTCAATGTTCTTTTGCTTGACAGTTATCTCTTATTTTCAGATACCATTAATGCTTGCTTGTATTAGTTATGTTGCCTATTTGGCTTATGCTACATTCATGTTATGATTTTCTTATTTAATGTTACTTGAGATATTTCAATTCAATATTGCTCTTTTTATTCATGTTATTGATCATTCCCAATCTGAAGATATTCTTATTCCGGTAGATTTAATTTCCTTCCCTTTTGGTCTTGGTTAAGAAATCAGTAACTCAAGAGTTATCTTAGCTCAACATAATTGATAACTGTTATCTTGCTAATTGAACTGAACTTCAATAATCCCAACCTTTTCTTAGGAAATAAATAGGATTCAAAGGTCTAACTAATTAGTCCATTGACTTTCCTTTGCTTTAACAAAGGTTAACTAAGTGGAATTAAGATTCAACTTTCATTATTATTGATAAGAATAACTAAGTCTGGACTTCCAATTTCTCATACCTTGCCAAAAGTTTGCTTTACAGTATTTATTTATTTTAATTGTCATTTAAATTACTTGTCATACTTCTTCCTTAATTCCAAAACCCCCAATTTTACCTTTTTCATAGCCAATAATAAGAACATACCTCCCTGAAATTCCTTGAGAAGACGACCCGAGGTTTGAATACTCGGTTATCAATTTCAAAGGGGTTTGTTACTTGTGACAACCAAAACGTTTGCACGAAGGGATTTCTGTTGGTTTAGAATCTATATCTACAACGCGACTATTTTTGTAAAATTCTTTATTAGCAAAAATCCTGTGTCAAAAACCCGTCGCCATCACCTACCTAACCTCCTCAAAACTAGACAAACACAGATAATAAGAGCAAGGAAAATACAGGTAATATTCAAATATATAGCAAGTAAATCAAGAAGCAAGTAGGCATATTATACAAGTCGGCAAACTTAAGTAGTCAAATCAAGCAAACATATATAGGATGCATATGATGAATGTCTGTCCTATTGGCTGTGATATCACATGTCAGTTACTGTGTCAAACTCGACAGCAAATTCGGTCGACAACTCCCAGATTAGTCTCTCTATTGCGCATAAGGAGGAAAATTCTGAGGGAGAGTGCCATATCACCTTCTCCTTTCAGAGTGAAATATTCTGAGGGAGCGTGCCCCACTACGTTCCTTTGGTTGTCGCATGATTCCGTGGGTTAGTGCCTTACCACCTTGCAATCAGAGAGAAACCCATGCTCAGGAGGAAAATTCCGAGGGAAAGTGCCCTACCACCTTCTCCTTTTAGAGGGAAACTTTTCGAGGGATACGTGCCCTACCACCTTCCTCTGGAGCAATCAAAATGAGTGAGAAGCTTAACGCCAAGCCTCACATCCGAACATAGGCGGGATACTGCCACAGCCCCTAAGACGGAGAACAACTCATATCATAATTGCGTAATCAAACTCAGAGGCCACTCCTCATAGCACACTCACACTCATTCTCATTTCGTCAACCATACTCATCCATTTCCAAATCTTCAATTCATCTTAACCAGTACTTATTCATGACTTTCTATTCTGAAACTTGCTAGTTCGTTAACTTGTAACAACCCTGATTTTCGAGTACGCGAGATCTTTTCTGAAAGTACGAATTTCTCCGGAAGATCAGTAAAGGGAACACCTCTGTTATATCATCAAGCATCTCAATCCTCATTATCATTATGTCATCCTTAAGCTAGAACCTCCTTTGAGGCAAGCTCGATAATGCAATCGCGAAGAACCTAGTTTTTGAACCGTATCGGTTGGCAGTTTTGATTCTGATTCTCGTAAATAGTCTTTGTTTGACGAATCGGACTCGATTCATGAGAGGATAGAGATAATAGTATAATATTATCATTATATTAGTATTAGAAAATGCTTGAATGATATTATAAGGTTACCTGGTCTGTTTTGTTAAAAACAGAAAATCGGTTTAACCGGGTTTACGGTTTACTGGTGCAGCTTAGCATCAGCACTCTCTGATGAATTTAGCAATGCTAAGGCCTCATTATACATGTTCTATTCTCATAATAAATATGTTACTAGTGTCATTTATGCTAGTAGCTCAGAAAATAATTTTTAGAGATGTTTTTACGAGTGTTCCGATACACATAGTTTTAGTAGTTGTACACCAGAGATATTTTAATATTATTTTAATCCACCTCCAAGCCAACCAATCACAACTCACCCTACACCCCCAA
>NC_029774.3:93165618-93167806 GCF_000817695.3 Arachis duranensis | reverse complement strand
AAAAATAATAAAATAATGCAGAAAAGGCAGTTTTCTGTAAAAGCTTTAGAAAGACAACTTTAAGTACAGAATCTCATGATTACCTTCATAAAACACTTAGGGAGTGGTAAAAACATATTAGGGAGGCAAGGATAAATAAAAGATAAAAAGTTGAAGAAAAGATAAGAATCGAAGAAAAAGTCTGTAAAGTTTTAATAACAGAAGAACAGACAGAGACTAGCGAACGAACTAGGGCAACATAGTTAGTCCTCGAGTTACGACTAGGGTTAGGTATTATATGAAAAGTTAAACTGTTTCAGTATAGACTTAATGAACCTATACTTGGGACAGGCAAACTATTCATACCGAGATTTACATAAGCTTTAAATACATACGTTAAGCAGAGGAAAGAGTAATCAGAGCAGAATAAAGTAACACAGAGAACATAGTAACCAGAACAGAGTAAAGAGATACGAAGGGAAAAGATTAATATGATAAAGAGAAATGATTTGAGCCAAGCTTTTGTACAAGTGAAAGATGTAAAGTTTGTATAGTATGGTTGAACAAAGAAAGAGAGAGATATTGTATAAGAATATGTAACTGGAGATGAATAATGAGAATGATAACTTATGATGACAATTACACTGATTCTGTTGAGGAAAAGTATTTAGTTTAAGAAATTGTTGGCAAGGACGTGGGTTTTGTCCCGCTTGCGTATTTATGATTATAAAAGAGAATAAAAAGCAGAGGACCTGTTGAAAGGTCATTGTTGCTTGAGGCAACCCAAGAGATATTTAGTTGTTGCTTGAGGCAACCCAAGAGATGTTTATTTGTCGCTTGAGGCAACCCAAGAGATGTGTTTATTCATTTGTTGCGTTATGGCAACTCCTGAGATATTTGTGTGATGATCTGCTGCGTGAAGGCAGTCAGATAGATGGTGGTGCGACCACTGAGAACGCTTTCCTGCGGTACAGATCCATGTTTTAATTCTGTAAGGCAGAGGGGTTATTTCCTGCTACAGAAGTACCGTAACCACCTGTTCCATTTCTGTAGTGGCAGAGGGGTTATTTCCTGTATACAGAAGGTGTGTCGGCATACATCCCTGCAGTGGCAGATGTGTTATTTCCTGTATGCAGTGGACCCTGTGGTGGCAGAGGGGTTATTTCCTGTACACAGGGGTATAGCCAATAGGAAAGCCTTATCCAGACAGAGGTTGCTGGATAACGTCGGGAGCGGGTTAGTAACCGACAGATGAGCTCATTACCTGCACTAGGGCTAGACATGCATCATACTTGGTTGTGCATTTTCTCTATTATGATTGTTGCATGAATGTATGCTTTCTCTGTTTGTATTCTATTCTCTGTGTTTGTGTCTGTGTTTTACTTTCTTGTATTCTTCTGTTTGTGATCTTTTTCTGTTTTCTTTATTTTCTCTATTTATCTATCTTCTGTTTACTACCTCTCTATATTCTGCTATTAATCTGCTAAACAACACAAAATTAATGAATGTAACTAATAACCTCGACCCTACTAAGAACTCCCCAGTTCTTACCCCTTCTCTCTCCCTTCCCCTTCAGATGGAAGTAAGAGTATCTTACCGTAGTTCGTTGATGATGGTTCTGCAACGAGGATTCTGCTCTAGATAGTCTTCTGAGTCTAGGGTGAATATCATTCTCTGTTTATATGTATATACTGTGAGACCAGCCAACGTCTGCACCCCGATCGTATACGCACTTTAACCTAAATCCTGTGTACGAGATTCCTATTGTGTGGCTACTTCATGAGGTACCAGAGAGACGTCCTGTGGAAAAGTCTGATCGTGCAGAGGAGTAGCAGATGAGGTTCTATCTTTTGATGACGTTCCACCTGACTTGAGTTGTGAAGAGTTAGAACGTACTTTCCCTCGCTTTAGTAGTTTAGAGGGACTAGGTGAGTATAGAGTCTAGGCTAGCCTATGCGCCAGCTTAGGGACTTCTTGAACAGGTCAGGGCCTAGGATGTTGTATGTATATATATGTATATAGTTATTATCTAGCTATATCTAGGGGTGTTCTAACTAAAGGTCTATACTCTAACAAAGGCTGGATAAATGAATGTTGCTAGCTACTCGTGATGTATTTATGTGTGGTTGTTTATAACTGGTTTATCTGTTATTACTTGTGAATTGATTATGAGTGATTCCGTCTATTAATTCAAACGTTTCAAAAAAAA
>NC_029774.3:93165509-93165604 GCF_000817695.3 Arachis duranensis | reverse complement strand
TATTCAAACGTTTCAAAAAAAAATACTTCGCAAATTAACTACGTTTTTAACAACGAATCAGGCTCATATGATAAATAATAGATAATAATTAGGAA
>NC_029774.3:93161116-93165309 GCF_000817695.3 Arachis duranensis | reverse complement strand
AACATTTGGCATGAATGTCTATGAGTGCTCATTTTGGAAATGTTTGTGCCTTACTTGAGATATTAAGACTGATCACCTTATTGTTGATTGTTTGGTGCGGATAGGACCTTAATGACTGCGAATAGGCATAGTTTAATCGTGCTTCGAATGACGAATCGATGCGAGACACAGCTATCCTCATAGTTGTTATGATCTCCATGGCCCTAGCTATGTTAGATTTGGATGCTGTAAGGAACGAATACTTGTTTCACTTGTGGGGAAGTTGGACACTTGGCGAGGAATTGCCCAAAAGAATTTGCTCGGAATCCAGTGCGAACCCAGCAACAAGGCCGAGTGTTTGCCATGACTGCTGATGATGCTATGTAACCAGACGCCCGGATCCAAGGTCAGTGTTATGTCAAAAATCGATTTCTAACTGTACTATATGACTCGGGTGTATCACATTCCTTTATTTCTTTAACTGTTGCTCGTGAGTTGGGACTAGATTTTTCTGAGTTGAACTTTGATCTAATTGTCCATACGCCTGCATCTCAAAATGTTTTGACTGGTTTAGTGTGCCTGCAAGTACCGTTCACTATTAGGAACAGAACTTTTATACATGATCTAATTTGTTTGCCTCTATGTGGTTTAGAAGTTATTCTAGGATTAGATTTGTTGTCTAAGTATCATGTTTTCCTTGATTTCCTTGAAAGAACTACTGTTATTCCGTCTGATAGTTTAGATATTAAACCATTTCTGTCTCATACTTTATATCTGAATTCCGTAAGAGTTACCTTAGATGGGAGTGATTGTGAGGGGTACGTTCTGTTAGCGGCTAGCTCGAATGACAGTGAATTCAGCTTAGAACGAATCCGAGTGGCGAAGGAATTTCCTGATGTTTTCCCAGACGACATACCTGAATTTCCTCCTCAGACAGTATTGAACTAGTACCTGGAACCGGACCAATTTCCATAGCACCGTACCGGATGTCACCACTGGAACGTGCAGAGTTGAGGAAGCAGTTGGACGAGCTACTTGGAACGAAATTTATTTGTCCCAGTGCATCACCTTGGGGAGCTCCAGTATTGCTAGTAACGAAGAAGGATGGTGGAATGAGATTTTGCATAGATTACCGACAGTTAAATAAAGTCACTATCAAGAACAAGTATCCACTTCCACGGATAGATGATTTGATGGATCAGTTGAAAGGTGCAAATGTGCTCTCGAAGATTAATTTGTGATCGGGCTATCACCAGATTCGAGTAAAAGAATCAGATATACCGAAGACTGCATTTAGAACTCGATATGGTCACTATGAGTATACGGTTATGTCGTTTGGACTAACTAATGCTCCTGCGATTTTCATGGATTACATGAATCGTATTTTTCGTCTGTACCTTGATCGGTTCGTAGTAGTTTTCATAGACGATATTCTCATCTATTCGAAGACAGAAAGAGAGCATGAAGAGTATCTAACGACTGTATTGCGGAATTTGAGGACCTTAAGTTGGCTATGACTGAGACGTCAAGTGGAGTCCGTCTGGCCCAATTGCATATAACACCAGATTTTAAGATTAGTATTCAGCAAGCACAAACACAGGATCCAGAAATGGTGAAGATGCTGAGACGGATGAAAGTAGAGGAACCAGAAGCTGAAAAACAAGATCATAGCAGTCTCTGGAGGTACAAGAACAGGATTTGTGTGCCTAGCTCTGGGGATTTGCGACGGAGGATTCTTGTAGAAGCTCATCAAAGTAGATTCTCCATGCATCCTGGAGTGACGAAGATGTATCGAGATTTGAAACAAATGTTCTGGTCGCCGGACTTAAAGAAAGAAGTAGCTGATTATGTCTCAAAATGTTTAACCTGCCAGAAGGTGAAGGTGGAACATCAAAAGCCGTCAGGAACCCTACAACCTTTAGAAATACCACAATGGAAATGGGAGCAGATTTCTATGGATTTTGTCACGGAATTGCCAAGGACCTCAACTGGACACGATGCCATCTGGGTAATTGTGGACAGGTTGACAAAGTCAGCGCACTTCCTTCCGATTTGAGTTTACTATACTTTAGAAAGGCTGGAACGAATATATATTCAAGGAATTGTATGACTACATGGGATACCTTCGTAAATTGTCTCCGATCGAGTTTCGAGGTTTACTACTAGATTTTGGGGAGCTTTTCAGAAAGCGTTGGAAACAGATTTGCACACGAGTATAGCATACCATCCTCAGATAGACGAACAATCAGAGCAGATAATCCAGATGTTAGAAGACATGTTACGATCATGTATGATAGACAACCAAAGCAGCTGGGATAAGTATTTGCGGTTGGTCGAATTTGTCTATAACAACAGTTGCCAATAAAGTATTGGGATGGCACCATATGAAGCTCTCTATGAAAGAAGATGTCGGACACCATTGTGTTGGAATGACGATGGAGAAGCTAGTGTCTTAGGTCCAAACTTAGTGTAAGAAACTACTAAGAAGATAAAGGAGATTCGTCAGAAGAGCCAGACAGCACAAAGCCGTCAAAAGAGCAATGCCGATAATAGACGTAGACCCTTAGAGTTTAGTGACGGAAACCGTGTCTTTCTAGAAGTAACCTCAATTAATGAAATAGGTAGAGCCATTAAGACTAAAAAGCTTAACCCTCGATACATAGGACCTTTCCAAATACTTAAAAGAGTCGGTCTAGTAGCGTATCAAATAGCCCTTCCTCCATATCTATCAAACCTTCATGATGTTTTTCGTGTCTCGCAAACTTAAGAAATATATTCCTGACAAGAGTCACGTTTTACAACCAGAGACAATACAGTTATGAAATCATTTGACATATCAAGCATCACCGGTTCAGATCGTAGAAAGAAGTGATAAGCAGCTAAGAGGCAAGACTGTTCGCTTAGTCAAAGTAACATGAGAACTAAGGGGAGAAGAAGAGCACACTTGGGAACTGGAAGATAAGATGAAAGCTAATTACCCGCATCTATTCCTAGGTAACTAAAATTTTGAGGGCAAAATTTTCTTTTAGGAGGGTAGAATGTAACAACCCTGATTTTCGAGTACGCGAGATCTTTTCTGAAAGTACGAATTTCTCCGGAAGATCAGTAAAGGGAACACCTCTGTTATATCATCAAGCATCTCAATCCTCATTATCATTATGTCATCCTTAAGCTAGAACCTCCTTTGAGGCAAGCTCGATAATGCAATCGCGAAGAACCTAGTTTTTGAATCGTATCGGTTGGCAGTTTTGATTCTGATTCTCGTAAATAGTCTTTGTTTGACGAACCGGACTCGATTCATGAGAGGATAGAGATAATAGTATAATATTATCATTATATTAGTATTAAAAATGCTTGAATGATATTATAAGGTTACCTGGTCTGTTTTGTTAAAAACAGAAAATCGGTTTAACCGGGTTTACGGTTTACTGGTGCAGCTTAGCATCAGCACTCTCTGATGAATTTAGCAATGCTAAGGCCTCATTATACATGTTCTATTATCATAATAAATATGTTACTAGTGTCATTTATGCTAGTAGCTCATAAAATAATTTTTAGAGATGTTTTTACGAGTGTTCCGATACACCTAGTTTTAACAGTTATGAACCAAAGATATTTTAAAATTATTTTAATCCACCTCCAAGCCAACCAATCACAACTCACCCTACACCCCCAAAACCCCCAAGGCTGCCTCATTTGCTCATTGTGGCCGAAAATCACCAAGAGAAAAAGGAGAGAAAGTTCTTGGTTCATAAATCTTCAAAGCTTGATTTCTTCTGACCTAAAACTCAAATCAAAACTCCGATTTCACCAAAATGATCCTCTCTTCTTCCTCTACATCACCATGTGACTTATCAAGGCTGGAAATAAGGTGAGATGGCTGTCTCCCTCCCTCTTCAATTCGGTTTTCAAGGAAAACCATGTAAACATGTGTTTTCTTGATGTTTTTCCTTAGGAATCATGCTTAACTTGACTTGAGAGCCAAGAAACGTGAATTTCCAGCAAGTCTAAGGTGAGATATCTCTTCCTAAAATGCTGAGTGAGATTTGGTCAGTTGAGAGTTTTTGGATTTAAAGTTGTTCTTGATGTAATTTAGGAGGAAAAAGTACTTAAGGACCACCTGAAAGTTTAACCGAATTAGGAACAGCAAATCAAGGTAGGGTGTCACGAAATTAATCCTGATTATTTGTGTTTGAGATGTGTGAATGTTGTAT
>NC_029774.3:93144477-93161013 GCF_000817695.3 Arachis duranensis | reverse complement strand
TAAAGGTTAAAGGTTAAAGTAAAGTTAATTTTCGAAAATTAATAGTAAAATAATAAATAATAATAAAATATTAAATAATAATATTTAATTAAAAATAATATTTTAATAAAAATAATAAAATAATGCGAAAAAGGCAGTTTTCTGTAAAAGCTTTAGAAAGACAACTTTAAGTGCAGAATCTCATAATTACCTTCATAAAAAACTTAGGGAGTGGTAAAAACATATTAGTGAGGCAAGGATAAATAAAAGATAAAAAGTTGGAGAAAAGATAAGAATCGAAGAATAAGTCTGTAAAGTTTTAATAACAGAAGAACAGACAGAGACTAGCGAACGAACTAGGGCAACATAGTTAGTCCTCGAGTTGCGACTAGGGTTAGGTATTATATGAAAAGTTAAACTGTTTCAGTATAGACATAATGAACCTATACTTGGGACAGGCAAACTATTCATACCGAGATTTACATAAGCTTTAAATACATACGTTAAGCAGAGAAAAGAGTAATCATAGCAGAATAAAGTAACACAGAGAACATAGTAGCCAGAACAGAGTAAAGAGATATGAAGGGAAAAGATTAATATGATAAAGAGAAATGATTTGAGCCAAGCTTTTGTACAAGTGAAAGATGTAAAGTTTGTATAGTATGGTTGAACAAAGAAAGAGAGAGATATTGTATAAGAATATGTAACTGGAGATGAATAATGAGAATGATAACTTATGATGACAATTACACTGATTCTTTTGAGGAAAAGTATTCAGTTTAGGAAATTGTTGGCAAGGACGTGGGTTTTGTCCCGCTTGCGTATTTATGATTATAAAAGAGAATAAAAAGCAGAGGACCTGTTGAAAGGTCATTGTTGCTTGAGGCAACCCAAGAGATATTTAGTTGTTGCTTGAGGCAACCCAAGAGATATTTATTTGTCGCTTGAGGCAACCCAAGAGATGTGTTTATTCATTTGTTGCGTTATGCAACTCCTGAGATATTTGTGTGATGATCTGCTGCGTGAAGGCAGTCAGATAGATGGTGGTGCGACCACTGAGAACGCTTTCCTGGGATACTTAGCTATAATGCTATTCTGTAAGTCAGAGGACTCTTACAGAGGTATCGAGAACACATGACTAGCATATACTCCTGTAAGTCAAAGGACTCTTACAGTGAGAGTGTGTGTATGCTCTTGTAAGTCAAAGGACTCTTACAGAGAGTGTGTTGGGCAGATATAAGTTAACTAGCTCCGCCATGCAAGAGAGCGGGTTAGTAACCGACAGATGAGCTCATTACCTGCACTAGGGCTAGACATGCATCATACTTGGTTGTGCATTTTCTCTATTATGATTGTTGCATGAATGTATGCTTTCTCTGTTTGTATTCTATTTCTCTGTTTGTATTCTATACTCTGTTGTGCATTTTTCTCTATTATACTGTGAGACCAGCCAACGTCTGCACCCCGATCGTATACGCACTTTAACCTAAATCCTGTGTACGAGATTCCTTTTGTGTGGCTACTTCATGAGGTACCAGAGAGACGTCCTGTGGAAAAGTCTGATCGTGCAGATGAGTAGCAGATGAGGTTCTATCTTTTGATGACGTTCCACCTGACTTGAGTTGTGAAGACTTAGAACGTACTTTTCCTCGCTTTAGTAGTTTAGGCTAGCCTAGGCGCCAGCTTAGGGACTTCTTGAACAGGTCAGGGCCTAGGATGTTGTATGTATATATATGTATGTAGTTATTATCTAGCTATATCTAGGGGTGTTCTAACTAAAGGTCTATACTCTAACAAAGGCTGGATAAATGAATGTTGCTAGCTACTCGTGATGTATTTATGTGTGGTTGTTTATAACTGTTTTATCTGTTATTACTTGTGAATTGATTATGAGTGATTCCGTCTATTAATTCAAACGTTTCAAAAAAAATACTTCGCAAATTAACTACGTTTTTAACAACGAATCAGGCTCATATGATAAATAATAGATAATAATTAGGAAGACAAATTGGTAGCGCTCAGTTTCCGGTATGATCTAGACATATTGAAAATTGGGTCGTTAGATAACTTCTCAATACATACACCATTCTTCTTTCGCACTACACTAAACCCACCCCCAGTAAACCAGATACCTAAACCTCCGTTCTCTAATCTTTCATAATAATCATTAAATAAAACGCTTCACCTATCCCTCATATTTTCCATGCTCAAAATCAGACCCAAAAGCCTTAAAATGTTGTTAAAGAAGCTTACAACCTTGTTGGGAAGGTGAAATAGTTGAAAACAAATTTTAAAATTATGAAACAAGGCGTGTGCGTCCGTACAGAGGTGTGCGTGCGCACGCCCAGAAAGATTTTCAAAGTGTGCGTACGCATAGGTACCAAAATTTATAAGGTCTGTGCACTCGCACAAGGTGTGCTAGCGCCCCCAACACACTGGCCTTCCCAACGTGTGCGTGCGCACAGGTCTGTGCATACACACAGGTTGCACTTTCCCATTGGTGTGCGCGCACACAAGCTGTGCCACCGCTGCAAGCAGATTGCCTGCCTCTGCGTGTGTGGACACAGAGGTCTGTGCATGCGCATAGGTCTGTGCATGCGCATAGGTCTGTGCATGCGCAGAGGTCACAATTTTTGCAGAGTGTGCGTGCACACAAGGCTGTGCGTGCGCACATACCAGAAGACTCAGAATTCTGTAACTTTGCAGAATTTCAAGTTTTCAACACCAACTTTGAATAATCATAATTTCCTATACAAAATTCCAAATTTCAAAAACTTTATATCAATTTAAAGGATTTTCAAAGATCTTTAATTCTAAACAAATTTCAACTAATTTTAAAAATCGAGGCAAAAGTTATGATTAGACAAAGTTCACCAAAAACCAGCTTTTACCCAAAGTCACAATTTCCTCAAATCTTTTATAAAACACAACCAAACCAACCCAAACCCTTCCAAACTCCAATTCTCATCAAAATCAACACTCTATGACATATTATAGCAAACTTACCACATTTTTCCTCCATCTTTCCTCATTCACAACATCACATCAATATATTACATATATCAAACCTTATTAACCATTTTCCAACCA
Source organism: Arachis duranensis (assembly GCF_000817695.3). Lineage (NCBI taxonomy): Eukaryota > Viridiplantae > Streptophyta > Magnoliopsida > Fabales > Fabaceae > Arachis > Arachis duranensis. The sequence goes on along the minus strand of NC_029774.3, from coordinate 93,157,944 downwards.
CATTTCCAATAAATCAACCCCAATTTTGTATTTATCAACACAATTCACTCCTCAACTCCACAAATAAATCATCCTCATAATAACACTAGCAATTATCAATACCTAATTCAAGAATCATCATTTCATCATACGTCATCAAACAATAACATCTAACCACTTATCAACCATTCAAATCCAATCATATCCTATGGGTGACTAGCCTAAGTGTCCATGAATATTATATACTACATAGAGGAAATCGAAACCATACCTTGGCCGACCCCCAATATGAACCAAAAGAGCTTTCAACCAAAATCCAACCACCAATGTAGCTCCAACAAACACCAACAAGCTCCAAACTCACAATAATCAAGCTATATACATACAAATCACCACAAATCAACCTAGGGTTCAACATAATCATAATCTCACAAGAATTTAAGAGCTCTTACCTTTCCCAACAGATTTGATAGCACAAATCCAAAGCTAAGCAAGGATTAGAGCAAACTTAAACATCCAAAATCACAAAAACTTACTTAATCCAAAATCCTAGAAACCCAACATTTTGGAGAGAAGAACTGGGAGAATTTTGAGCTTACCTCTAGAGTTTCTTCGATGGGTTTTGTATAGATTTTTGCAAGGAACCCGTAATCGCTGACGGCACGCAAATCGGAGCTCTATAGCTTAAGATATGAGCTAGAGAAGATTGAGGTGAATAGGGTTCAACCTCTTCTCCTCTCCCTCTTTCAATTTCTGATATGTGTGTGTGTTTATGAGGTTAGGGTTCATTAAATGAACCTTTATATATGTTGGACTTGGGCTCAGCTTGGGCCTGGTTCAACTTATTTGCGTTTTTAGCCCGTTTGTCCCAACTTTGGGCCAAACCTTTAACACTAATGCCCGGTTTTCCATTTCTAATGTTTTTCTAAGGTTTTTGGCTGTTTCTACTTTTTCTCGCGCAGCACCAAGCAAACTTGAACTGGTTCAACCGGTTCGACTGCCGGTTCGTAATTTTTCACGGTTTTTCACAAAAAATACATTTCCTGACTCAGAAAAACCTACTGAGTCCAAAAATCATATTTTAATTCCCAAATTCACATCCTAACTTTCCAAAATTTAATTTGGGCATTTGAATAATTTTATCCATAAAAATTTGGTTCTTTCAAAGGACAAGAAGTGCAAAAAGAGGAGGAAGGTGGTTTATGTGAACCGGAAGAAAGAGAGGGAGAATTGAGAGAGATTAATCAAGATGAGGATTCCATCATTAATAATTTTTTGTCCTCCTTGGTCAATCCCCTTAATGATCCTAATGAGCGTTGGTAAGGAAGCAACTCCAACCCAAGGACAAATTGAGTGGGTAACAACTTCTTCAATGAGCTTCGTAGGCCCACATCAATTCGCTCTCATGGAAACAGATTATCAACTTGGAGTACTTCTTGGTGTGTTAAGCAATGAAGAATTGGATGTTGGTTGCAAAAGGAATTCAAGGTATACATGGTGCAAGATACAATTAAGAGGATTCCAAGGATGGTTTGGGTGCTTCAAAGGTGATTCAAGAGGTTGTTCATCCAAGTGCAAGAGCAAGAATCAACAAGATAGTGATAGAGAGACTAGAATATGGGATCCGAGCATTCATTTCAAAGGTCAAACCTCATGGATCCTGGTTTCTAGCTTGGAGTCTCTCAAGAGTTTGATGCAATTCATTTGGGACCCCGGAGGTCAAATCAATAGCAAACTTGGTTGGAGATTCAAGGAGGAGTGAAAACATAAGCCGCCCTAAGAAGGATCTCCTTACCAAGTCCAACTTAAGGACTTTAAACCAAAATGTTAGGTGGGAGACACCCCACCATGGTAATATCCTTCTAGCTTTCTCTCTTTTAGCTTTTGTTTCATGAATAATTGGATATATTGCTTTGTTGGTTAGTTTTATTTTGAAGTTCATTGGGTAGTTTTAGTGAAATGATGTGTTTTTGGGAGTTTTATGATGTTTGGGACTTGAAAACCTATTTTGGATGTCATGTTTGATGCCTTAGAGGCAAAATTTTTGTTGCAGGAACAGAGATCTATGCGTACACACGGCCATGTGCGCGTGCACAATTCCCCTGTTTTTCCATCTTCGTGCGTACGCACAGCAACGTGCGCACGCACACCCCTAAACACTCCCTCTGTTCACAGCACGTGCACGCCTTGTGCGTGTGTACACCCCTACTTTTCCTTCTATGCATCCGCACACCTTGCATGCACTCGCACACTTCACCCTATCCCTAAAAAAAAAACTCCTGTGTGTAGGTATAGCTCTGAGCGCACGCACAGCTTTAGACACCCCTCTGGTCGCAGCGCACGGCACTCCTTGTGCGTGTGAACGCAAACCCTTTTTCCCTTCTGTGCGCACACAAAATCCTTGTGCATGCACACACAAAGTCCTTGTGCGTCCACACAGGTCACGTCGCCCCTATTGTTCGCAGCACCTGCACGCTGCTGTGCGTGTGCATACCCTTCTCTGTCCATTGTGTGCGTTCGCACATTACCCTGTGCGTACGCACACGACCCTTTTCAATCGTTAATTCGAAAAGGGGACTCACGCTTCAACTTTCCCAAACCCCCCAATCCTTTTCTCTCATTCTTCTTTTCTGAGACACCACAACTTCCAGAAACCACTAGCCCTCCGACCCTCAGCCAGACCATCACCTCCGTCCACGCCTCATCACCGCTAGCGACCATCCTACCGTCGCTAACTCCCTCTCTTTCTCTCTCTCTCTTCCTTCTTCCCTTTCCTTCTCCTACATTTTACCATTTCTCCCCTGTATCTATGCTGCTTTCTACCCACGCCAGCAAGCCCTAGGCCGCACCTTCCGAGTCAGGCGAGCTCCACTAGCAGCGGCGAGCTTCTGTGCTGCTGTGACATCCACCACCATCCTTGCCTCCCCATTTCTTCTTCTTTTTCTTCTTCTCAACGCAGCTTCCATGTCCTTTCCTGTACCTTACATTATTTCTGTTTCATTTTCTTTCTGTAATTGCTTTTTATTTTTTTGCTTTAATGATTAGAAGGCTATAGGTTAGTTGATTTCTGATTTTCTGGATTGAATGTTGATTGATGGCTGTCTGTTTTGGATTCCTCTAAACTCTAAATGCTGCTTATGAACTCTGAGTGCTGATATGATTGAACTATCAATGATGTTTTTCACAAATGCACATAACATGCCTGATGTAATGCCTGAATAGATTTTTGATTCAATTTTTGTGTCTGATCAGCATAGGTTTTGAATTTTCTTCCCATTATGCATTATCATTTATACTTGTACAATTTTATGTTATTTTTGGATAAGGACTGAGCTCAAATTTATTTATGCACCTTGTGCAATTTCTGCTTGAACATCAAACTAAACTTGGATTACGCAACTGTGATTATTTTGTTTGGTGTTGACATTAGCTGTCCATATTTTCCTTTAGCCTGGTAATTTGCTACGTTATGTACTGACTGCTCATTTCTTTTTGCTTAAACACCAAACTTGCCTTAAATTTACAATTTTGAAATCTGTTTGGTGCCATTAGCAGCAGTACATACAATGTTTGTTGAGTGAATTACAGTTATACCTTATTCATGTTGTTTTGACATTACTGATCACATATATAGCTAATTGTTCCTTTAAATTTTTTAGCAATCCAAATTGAACTTCTTCAACTGATTGCTTTGTTGAACAAGGCTATATATGTTTGATTGTTTTCCACCTCTGAACATGAATAAGTGCATGCTCTCATTGTTGACTTGGCTATTCTCTTAGTGCCAGTTTTTTGTTTGAACTTGGTTGACATTTTTTTAAGCATGATTAGAAAATGACCAAGTCTTGGTTTAATTCACTTGCATTGTTACACCTAAGTCATATATATGCTTTAATTGTTGTTCATTCCCTCATTTGTTACTTAGGTTGCTTGATTAAGGGTAAATACATTTCCTTGTGAGCATTTGACTGCTTTATACACGTTTTCCCTTAAATGAGTGTTTGTTTACCTTATTGGCTCTTACTTGAATTGTTTGATTATTTCTTTTCTGTTCTGTGAATATTATCTGTGTCTCCTGAGTTGTATTCTATTTTTATTTTTTTCAGGATGCCTCGCAAAGGAAAGGAAAAAGCCAATCCTTTGGCTCGTCCTCCTCCTGCGCCTTCGAGTACTCAACCGGACACGTTCATTAATGCAGAAGCCCAATAACAATATAAGAAAGTGGAATCAAAAGTCTTTCACTACGAGAGAAAGCTAAACTTACCAGAGAAATATGCAGACCAATTTCTTGATAGACTAATTTTTCACCATTGGAAATTCGTAGAATTTAATCTGGTGGAAATCAATGAACACCAGGTCAAAAAATTCTACGAAAATCTACTTAAAAGGGATGCCATAATTATTTTTCTAAGAGGTGTCACACTGGACACCTCTGATCATGCTTTAGAGGCCCTCTTAGATATCCGGCATATTCCTCTAGCTCGTGACACTTACACTCAGATAGTGAAGGACTTGACATCGGGCAAGCTTTCATTGGACATGGTTCTGAAAAAGATTGGCACTCCTGAGGCCTAATGGGAGTACAACAGGGGAGAAAATGCGGTCCCACAGAGTATCGCGTGCACTGACCTAAATCCTGAGGCGAGGATCTGGCAACAGATCATTGCCGACTATATCCTACCGAGCACGCATGCCACTCATATTAGGGTCCGTGTGGCAGTTTTGCTTTGGGCTATTCTTGAGGAGAAGAGGATCTCTATTCTTTTCCTTATCTGAGACTCGATGTGGAAGGTGACTCAACAACAGAAATACAATATTCCCTTCCTATCGATGATCACCAGATTAGCCGCTTTATCTGGAGTGGAGACACGCCCGACAGACCGAATGTCTTTCTTCATCAGCAAGGAGCCATTCCTGCCATACGGCGACTGTGAGAGACCGTCACAGATGAAGAGGAAGACGACTGAGCCCCATCAGCAGCAGAGCCCTCAGCACCTCCTGCACCACCTGTGCCTACACCCCGACCTCAGACGCCTTATGAGCAAGGTCGGGAGATCCTTGAGACCCTCCACCGTTTTGAGCACCGCAACGCTCGCCGCTTTCAGTGGATCATGGCAAAGTTCAAGAGTCGAGACCTTGGGCCACCTCCTCTGAATACACTAGAGCATGAGCCTGAGACTGAGGAGCTAGCACCAAAGGAGGCAGCGGTTGAAGCTGGCCAGGCAGTCGAGCCCTCTAACCAGAGAGCAGAGGAGCCCACAGCTGAGGAGGCAGTAGTTCAGAGAGTTGTGGAACGGGTAGCTGTGGCCGAGTCAAGAGCTGAGCCCACCTCAAAGCCTTCTCACACCATCATTGTGTATCACTGTCATCAACACCCATCACCATCAGACGATGGAGCGTCTCACAGTTGACCACCACCGGTTCGATTTTTGGCACGGAGGACCGTGCATGATTTAAGTGTGGGGGAGGATCTACGATTTTTGGGTGCAAACATTCTCTCCTGAATACTTTTCATTTAGTGTATTTTCAGTTTTATTATGCTTTTGTAGATATTTACAGCTTTACTTTTTTGCTACATGTTAGTACTTTGATTTATATATATTAGTTGTTTCTAGTTTATCTTTAATTTTACACTTTTTTTTTGGTATATATATACATATTGCATTTTATATTGCTTGGTATATAGTATAGATATGGATTGTTGATGAGCGGATATTTTATACGCTTTTTTGGTGGTATTTTCATGAAGTTTTTAGTATGCTTTAGTTACTTTTTAGTATATTTTTATTAGTTTTTATGCAAAAATCACATTTCTGGACTTTACTATGATTTTGTGTGTTTTTCTGTAATTTCAGGTATTTTCTGGCTGAAATTGAGGGACATGAGCAAAAATCTGATTCAGAGGCTGAAAAAGGACCGCAGATGTTGTTGGATTCTGATCCTCCTGCACACGAAATGATTTTCTGGAGCTTTAAAAGCCCAATTGGCGCGCTCTCAATTGCGTTGGAAAGTAGACATCTTGGGCTTTCCAGCAATGTATAATAGTTCATACTTTGCACGAGATTTGATAGCGCAAACTGGCGTTTAAACGCCAACTTTTTACCCTTTTATGGCGTTAAACACCAGAACTGGCATAAAAGTTGGAGTTAAACACCCAAACTGGCACCAAAGCTGATGTTTAATACCAGGAATAGCCTATGCACATGAAAGCTTCAATGCTCAGCCCAAACACACACCAAGTGGGCCCCAAAAGTAGATTTCTGCACTATATATCTTAGTTTACCCATTTTCTGTAAACCTAGGTTACTAGTTTAGTATAAAAACTACTTTTAGAGATTCATTTTGTACCTCATGACATTTTACATCTGAATTTGTATCTTCTACGGCATGAGCCTCTAAACCCCATGGTTGGGGGTGAGGAGCTCTGCTATGTCTCGATGGATTAATGCAATTATTTCTGTTTTCTATTCAATCACGCTTGTTTCTATTCTAAGATATTCATTCGCACTTCAACATGATGAATGTGATGATCCGTGACATTCATCACCATTCTCAACTTATGAATGCATGCCTGACAACCACTTCCGTTCTACCTTAGATTGAGTGTGTATCTCTTGGGTTCTTGGTTCATGAGTTTGATTGCCTCTCCTGACAACAGAGTGTTCAAATCTGTGAAACCAGAGTCTTCATGGTATAAGCTAAAATCAATTGGTAGCAGTCTTGAGATTCGAAAAGTCTAAACCTTATCTGTGGTATTCCGAGTAGGATCTGGGAAGAGGTGACTATGACGAGCTTCAAACTCACAAATGTTGGGCGCAGTGATAGTGTGTAAAAAGATCAATGGATCCTATTCTAGCATGAGTGAGAACCAACAGATGATTAGCCCTACAGAACCCGTAGTTGGACCATTTTCACTGAGAGGACGGATGGTAGCCATTGACAATGGTGATCCACCAACATACAGCTTGCCATGGAAGGAGCCTTGTGTGCGTGAAGAAGACAACAGTAGGAAAGTAGAGATTCAGAAGACAGAGCATCTCCAAAACCTCAACCTGTTCTCTATTACTACATAACAAGTATTATTCATTTCATGTTCTCTCACTTTTTACAAATAAAACTCTTTTCATTATTAATCTCCTGATTAAGGTTTACAAGATAACCATAGATTGCTTCAAGCTGACAATCTCCATGGGATCGACCCTTACTCACGTAAGGTATTACTTGGACGACCCAGTGCACTTGCTGGTTAGTTGTACGAGTTGTGAAAAGTGTGATTTACAATTTCGTGCACCAATTGTGATTGGATGATGTGAATAGCATATGCTTTTTCATTTTGATCCTAATTGTTCATGTTATTTTTTTTGCTTGTTGAAAATTAGGAAAAGAACTAGGAAATTTTGAAAAAAAATTGCATCCATCACAACACACATACATAGAGGAAATAATTTTTGGTGAAAAACAATAAAAATTTTCAAGAATTTTGTTTCAAGGGCATTCTATTGAATTGATTTGAAAAATTATGTTTTAAACTTGAATGATTTTTATGGAAAATAGAAGAGAGATAGAACAAAATACCTTGTGAGTTTTTGGGCTATATTGAGTGGTTACACATTTTAACCACTAATTTTGTTCATTATATGTTATATCTCTTCTATGATTATAATCTTGGTTTTTCTTGATTCTTTATCTCCAATGATTGATGTTTTAAATTGAATTGAGCATGATTGAGGCCATCTTTGATTGAAGCTCACTTTACCCATATAGCATGCCCTTTGCATCTACCATTGTTAACCCCCTTTGAGCTTTAGTTACCCCATTGTTCTTGACATTAGCACATTACAACCTTAAGCGGAAAACCATGATTTACCTTGAATTGTATCCTTGATTAGCTTAGGTTGAAAAGTGTGTAACATTTAAGTGTGGGAGAATTTTTGGAAACATTGGGAGTGAATGAAAATGTTTAAATTGGGTATTTCATTGGAAATTTTAGAAAATGGAAACAATCATGTATGAACTACTAAACTACATGCATTTAAAAAAAAGAAAAAAAAGAAAAAGTGAACAAAGGTTATCCCTAAGAAAAGGGAAAGTGAATAAGAAATGCATATGGGAATTGAATGAGAAAGCACACATGAGCAGTTGCGAAAAAGAAATGATGGGAAGTTAGGATTGCATATCTTTGTTATTTGGTTGATATAGGTTGAGATGGATACTTAAACTAATCAAGGATTCAATTCAATTTAGTCCACTTAGTCATATCTATCCCACCTTTATCCTAGCCCCATTACAACCCTAATAAGTCCTCATGATAATTGCATTCATGCATCACTTGTTTGTTGATTGTTAGATGCAAAGCAAAACTTTGAAAGCATGATTAGAGGAGATTTGAGTGAATTGACCCTTAGACACCGAGTGATTAGAGCGTATACACAGCTGGTGAGTGTTCAATTCATCAATTCTATGTTCTATATCTCTTATCATGAATTCTTACAAGTTGCTTCATTTTGATGAGTTGAATCAATTCTTTAGATTTTGGTTGTATTGGAGGCTTATTTCCTTGCTTAGCCCTATCTGTCTATACTTGCTTGGGAATTTGATTGTTTGTTTTCACCAACTTCATAGGAAACTATATATAGATATATAGGTATAGATAGTATATACATACTTGCATGCATATATATAGTTGCATTTAATAAGTTGATTAACCCTTTTGATCATTTTCCTTGTTAGTTTAGCATGAGGACATGCTATTGTTTAAGTGTGGGGGAATTGATGTGTCCATATTTGATGATATATTTTGACTCAATTTGGATGGATTCTAGCACATAAACTCACACTTAAGCACCAAAATAGCATACTTTTGTGATTTCTCCTTAATTTGGCCCTTAGATGCAAAAACATGTGTTTTTGTGCTAAAATTAGTGATTTTAATTCCACTTTCATGCCATTCAATGTCATGACATATTTGTTGAGTGATTTTTGGTCGTTAGGCAAGATTGGCTAGGCAAAAGTGGAAGAAAGCATGTATAAGGGAGAAAACGTGAAGAAAATAAGGAAAAGCACACACAGTGAAGTGTGCGTGCACACAAGAAAGAATTTTCATGTGTGCGTACGCACAGGTCAACTTTCAATAAAGTGTGCGTACGCACAGGATCCTGCACGTGATTTCATTAATGAAACACGTGCTGTGCATTTTCTGAGGGCTTTTGGCCCAAAATTTGAAGGCTTGGAGCTGAATTTGGATGCTATATGAAGAGGATTGATGAGCGGATAATTTATATGCTTTTTGGCATTGTTTTTAGGTAGTTTTTAGTATGATCTAGTTACTTTTAGGGATGTTTTCATTAGTTTTTATGTTAAATTCATATTTCTGGACTTTACTATGAGTTTGTGCGTTTTTCTGTGATTTCAGGTATTTTCTTGCTGAAATTGAGGGACCTGAGCAAAACTCTGATAAGAAGGCTGACAAAGGACTGCTGATGCTGTTGGAATCTAACCTCCCTGCACTCAAAATGGATTTCAGGAGCTACAAAACACCAAATGGTGCGCTCTCAACAGCGTTGGAAAGTAGACATTCAGAGCTTTCCAGCAATATATAATAGTCCATACTTTGTTCGAGATTAAACGACATAAACTGGCGCTCAACGCCAGTTCCATGCTGCATTCTAGAGTCAAACGCCAGAAACACGTCATGAACCAGAGTTGAACGCCCAAAACACGTTACAACTTGGAATTCAACTCTAAGAGAAGCCTCAGCTCGTGGATAGATCATGCTCAGCCCAAACATACACCAAGTGGGCCCCGGAAGTGGACTTATGCATCAATTACTTACTTCTGTAAACCCTAGTAGCTAGTCTAGTATAAATAGGACTTTTTACTATCATATTAATTATCCTGGATCCTGAATTGTATTTTGATCCTGTGATCACGTTTTGGGGGCTGGCCTCTCGGCCATGCCTGGACCTTTATCACTTATGTATTTTCAACGGTGGAGTTTCTACACACCATAGATTAAGGGTGTAGAGCTTTGCTGTACCTCAAGTTTTAATGCAATTACTACTATTTCCTATTCAATTCCATTTATTCCTGTTCTAAGATATTCGTTGCACTTCAACATGATGAATGTGATGATCCGTGACACTCATCATCATTCTCACCTATGAGCGCGCGTGACTGACAACCACTTCCGTTCTACCTTAGGGCGGGCGCATATCTCTTGGATTCCTTAATCAGAATCTTCGTGGTATAAGCTAGAATTGATGGCGGCATTCATGAGAATCCAGAAAGTCTAAACCTTGTCTGTGGTATTTCGAGTAGGATTCTGGGATTGAATGACTGTGACGAGCTTCAAACTCGTGATTGTTGGGTGTGATGACAAACGCAAAAGAATTAAGAGATTCTATTCCAACATGATCGAGAACTGACAGATGATTAGCCGTGCCGTGACAGAGCATTTGGACCTTTTTCACTGAGAGGATGGGATGTAGCCATTGACAACGGTGATGCCCTACATACAGCTTGCCATGGAAAGGAGTAAGAAGGATTGGATGAAAGTAGCAGGAAAGCTGAGATTCAAAAGGAACACAGCATCTCCATGCACTTATCTGAAATTCCTACCAGTGAATTTACATAAGTATTTCTATCATTTATTATTTAATTAAATATCTCTTTATTCCTTCGCGTATACTATAATCTCTTAATCCAGTTAAATCCGCCTGACTGGGATTTACAAGATGACCATAGCTTGCTTCATAACAACAATCTCTGTGGGATCGACCCTTACTCACGTAAGGTATTACTTGGACAACCCAGTACATTTGCTGGTTAGTTGTGCGGAGTTGTGACAAAGTGAGATTCACGTTTGAGAGCACCAAGTCTTTGGAGCCATTGTTGATGATCACAATTTCGTCCTCCAAGTTTTTCGCGCCGTTGCCGGGGATTGTTCGAGTATGGACAACTGAGGGTTCATCTTGTTGCTCAGATTAGGTAATTTTATTTTAATTTTAAGCTTTTTGTTTTTATTATTAAAATTTTCGAAAAAAATAATAAATATTTTATCCTGTTCTTTAGAATTTTTAAGAATGAATTCTAGAGTTTCATGATGATATGTTGAAATCCGGCTACCTGTAAAGCCATGTCTAATCTTTTGGACCGAGGCTTCAACCCATCATCACAAGAGCAAGCTAGCTGTTACTAATCCATCTGCTAATGTATGCTTGATTTGTCACTTAAAGCTTGGCTGGCCATTGGCCATGTCTAGTGTTTTGGACCGGAGCTTTTACAAAAGGTTGGCTGGCTAGTAAGCCATGTCTAATTCCTGGACTGACATTTGATGAACACTGGAATTCTCATTAAAAATTTAGAATTTCTTATTTTATTTTTCCTATATATTTTTGAAAAAATTAATAAAAATACAAAAAATTCATAAAATCATAAAAACCAAAAATATTTTGTGTTTCTTGGTTGAGTCTTGAGACAATTTTTAAGTTTGGTGTCAATTGCATGTTTTAAAAATTATTATGCATTTGTCGAAAATTCATGCATTCATAGTGTTCTTCATGATCTTCAAGTTGTTCTTGGTAAGTCTTCTTGTTTGATCTTGATGTTTTCTTGTTTTGTGTCTTGTGTTGTTTTTCATGTGCATTCTTGCATTCATATTGTCCAAGCATTAAAGATTTCTAAGTTTGGTGTCTTGCATGTTTTCTTTACATTGAAATTTTTCAAAAATATGTTCTTGATGTTCATCATGATCTTCAAAGTGTTCTTGGTGTTCATCTTGACATTCATAGTGTTCTTGCATGCATCATGTGTTTTGATCCAAAATTTTCATGCATTAAGTATTTTTAGTGTTTTTCTCTCTCATAAAAAAATTTTTCAAAAATAAAAAAAATATATCTTATCTTTTAAAAATTCTTATCATTTTAAAATCTTTTTCAAAAATCATATCTTTTCCATTTTTTATTATTTTCGAAAATGTTAAAAATCTTTTTCAAAATATTTTTCTTATTTTTATATCATATTTCGAAAATCACATCATCAATTAATGTTTTGATTCAAAAATTTCAAGTTTGTTACTTTCTTGTTAAGAAAGATTCAAACTTTAAGTTCTAGAATCATATCCTGTGATTTCTTGTGAGTCAAGTCATTAATTGTGATTTTAAAATTCAAATCTTTTTCAAAACTAATTTCAATCATATCTTTTTAAAACCATATCTTTTAAAATCATATCTTTTCAAAAATATCTTTTCAATCTTATCTTTTCAAAATCATATCTTTTTAAAATCAAATCTTTTTAATCATATCTTTTCATATCATATCTTTTTCAAACTTTAATTTCAAAAATCTTTTCTAACTTCTTATCTTTTCAAAATTAATTTTCAAATCTTTTTCAACTAACTAATTGATTTATTTGTTTGTTTTATCTTTTATCTTTTTCAAAACCACCTAACTAATTTTCTCTCTCTAATTTTCGAAAATTACCTTCCTCTTTTTCAAAATTCTTCTAATTAACTAATTATTTCAAATTTTAATTTTAATTTTATTTCATTTTAATTTTCGAAAATTACTATCCCTTTTTTAAAATTTATTTTTCGAATTTCTATCCCTCTCACCTCCTTCTATTTATTTTATTTATTTACTAACACTTCTCTTCATCCTAAAATTCGAACCCCCCTCTCTCTGAGTTTGAAGTTTCCTCTTCTCCTTCCTATTCTTTTTCTTTTCTACTCACATAAAGGAACCTCTATATCTGGACAAAGAGGATCCCTATTATTATTTTTTGTTTCCTTCTTTTTCATATGAGCAGGAGCAAGGACAAGAACATTATTATTAAAGCAGATCCTGAACCTGAAAGAACTCTGAAGAGGAAGTCAAGAAAAACTAAAAATCAACAATTCAGAGAAACCTCAAAAAAAAAAGGGAAAAGGGAAGACAAAAAGCTTCCACCTCCAAGTCATGGGAGATGGAGAGATTCATCTCAAGGGTCCATAGCTCAGTAGAAGAGCATTTGACTGCACATCAAGAGAACATGAGGAATTCCCTCATCAAGAAATCCCTGAGATACCTCAGGGGATACATTTTCCTCCACATAATTATTAGGAGCACCAAAATCACTAGGGAGGAGCAACAAAGACAAGGAAGAGACATAGAAGAGCTCAAGGACATCAATGGTCCTTCAAGAAGGCGCCACCCTCACTAAGGTGGACTCATTCCTTGTTCTTAAATGTTTTTCTACTTTTCGTTTTTTTTATGTTATATGTTTATCTATGTTTGTGTCCTTATTACATGATCATTAGTATTTAGTAACCATGTCTTAAGGCTATGAATAATTCCATAAATCCTTCTCCTCTCTTAAATGAAAAATGTTTTAATTCAAAAGAACAAGAAGTACATGAGCTTTGAATTCACCCTTGAATTTAGTTTAATTATATTGATGTGGTGACAATACTTTTTGTTTTCTGAATGAATGCTTGAACAGTGCATATTTTT
>NC_029774.3:93143570-93144350 GCF_000817695.3 Arachis duranensis | reverse complement strand
TTGATTCTTGAAGCAAGAAAAAGCAGTGAATAAGAAAGCTTGCAAAAAAAAGTGGCGAAAATTAAAAGAAAATAGAAAGGAAAAGAAAAGCAAGCAGAAAAAGCCAATAGCCCTTAAAACCAAAAGGCAAGGGTAAAAAGGATCCAAGGATTTGAGCATCAATGGATAGGAGGGCCCAAGGAAATAAAATCCAGGCCTAAGCGGCTAATTCAAGCTGTCGCTAACCATGTGCTTGTGGCATGTAGGTCCAAGTGAAAAGCTTGAGACTGAGTGGTTAAAGTCGTGATCCAAAGCAAAAAGAGTGTGCTTAAGAACTCTGGACACCTCTAACTGGAGACTTTAGTAAAGCTGAGTCACAATCTGAAAAGGTTCACCCAGTTATGTGTCTGTGGCATTTATGTATCCGGTGGTAATACTGGAAAACAAAGTGCTTAGGGCCACGGCCAAGACTCATAAAAGTAGCTGTGTTCAAGAATCAATATACTTAACTAGGAGAATCAATAACACTATCTGAAATTCTAAGTTCCTATAGAAGCCAATCATTCTAAACTTCAAAAGATAAAGTGAGATGCCAAAACTGTTCAGAAGCAAAAAGCTACAAGTCCCGCTCATCTAATTAGAATTAATATTCATTGATATTTTTGAATTTATAGTATATTCTCCTCTTTTTATCCTATTTGATTTTTAGTTGCTTGGGGACAAGCAACAATTTAAGTTTGGTGTTGTGATGAGCGGATAATTTATACGCTTTTTAGCATTGTTTTTAGGTAGTTTTTAGTA
>NC_029774.3:93137422-93143523 GCF_000817695.3 Arachis duranensis | reverse complement strand
AGGCTGACAAAGGACTGCTGATGCTGTTGGAATCTAACCTCCCTGCACTCGAAATGAATTTTAGGAGCTAGAGACTCCAAATGGTGCGCTCTCAATGGCGTTGGAAAGTAGACATTCAGAGCTTTCTAGCAATATATAATAGTCCATACTTTGTTCGAGATTAAACGACATAAACTGGCGCTCAACGCCAGTTTCATGCTACATTCTGGAGTCAAACGCCAGAAACACGTCACGAACCAGAGTTGAACGCCCAAAACACGTTACAACTTTGCATTCAACTCTAAGAGAAGCCTCAGCTCGTGGATAGATCAAGCTCAGCCCAAACATACACCAAGTGGGCCCCGGAAGTGGACTTATGCATCAATTACTTACTTCTGTAAACCCTAGTAGCTAGTCTAGCATAAATAGGACTTTTTACTATCATATTAATCATCCTGGATCTTGAATTGTATTTTGATCCTGTGATCACGTTTCGGGGGCTGGCCTCTCAGCCATTCCTGGACCTTCATCACTTATGTATTTTCAACGGTGGAGTTTCTACACACCATAGATTAAGGGTGTGGAGCTTTGCTGTACCTCAAGTTTTAATGCAATTACTACTATTTCCTATTCAATTCCATTTATTCCTGTTCTAAGATATTCGTTGCACTTCAACATGATGAATGTGATGATTCGTGACACTCATCATCATTCTCACCTATGAACGCGCGTGACTGACAACCACTTCCGTTCTACCTTAAGGCGGGCGCATATCTCTTGGATTCCTTAATCAGAATCTTCGTGGTATAAGCTAGAATTGATGGTGGCATTCATGAGAATCCGGAAAGTCTAAACCTTGTCTGTGGTATTCCGAGTAGGATTTTGGGATTGAATGACTGTGACGAGCTTCAAACTTGCGATTGTTGGGCGTGATGAAAAACGCAAAAGAATCAAGGGATTTTATTCCAACATGATCGAGAACCGACAGATGATTAGCCGTGCCGTGACAGAGCATTTGGACCTTTTTCACTGAGAGGATGGGATGTAGCCATTGACAATGGTGATGCCCTACATACAGCTTGCCATGAAAAGGAGTAAGAAGGATTGGATGAAAGTAGCAGGAAAGCAGAGATTCAAAAGGAACACAACATCTCCATGCACTTATCTGAAATTCCTACCAGTGAATTTACATAAGTATTTCTATCCTTTATTATTTAAGTAAATATCTCTTTATTCCTTCGCGTATACTATAATCTCTTAATCCAGTTAAATCCGCCTGACTGGGATTTACAAGATGACCATAGCTTGCTTCATACCAACAATCTCTGTGGGATCGACCCTTACTCACGTAAGGTATTACTTGGACAACCCAGTACACTTGCTGGTTAGTTGTGCGGAGTTGTGACAAAGTGAGATTCACGTTTGAGAGCACCAAGTCTTTGGAGCCATTGTTGATGATCACAATTTCATCCACCAAGGATATCAACATATATGAAAGCATTAGTTATTATTAGGTTTTCATTAGGTAGTAGTAGATAGGAAGCTTCCTTAGGAGGAGTAGTAGTAGAGTAGAATGCTCTCTTAGGGTTTATCAATTTTTATTGTAGCATTTTATAACAAGCTTTGATTTTGGATTTTACTTCTTTAATTGTAAGCACTCTCAATTCCCTCTTTCATTATAGCAACATTTACTTTCATTTCCTTTTAGTTCAAGTTACTTTGTTCATATTTGCAATATTGTGTTTCTTGAAGTTTTGATCAATGATCTTAATGTTTCGTGCTTTCTTTATGCTTGATAGCTTGGTTATTGTTGGTTTTGTGAATAGTTGGTTATAGTTTTCTAGTTTTTTCTTACAATTTCTCATGTTTTACTTTTATGCACACAAGGTGTTTGTGAAAATGCCAACTCTAGATTTTGAGTAGATTTTTCCACCTTGGCTTGGGTTTGAGTTCCTAGGATACTATAGTCATAATATCTAACATTTAGTGGTAATTCTTGAGAAGTTAGTTGACTCTTGGTTTCATTAAACATCGGGTCGTTCTTCCTAGAAATGCAATTGAGGTGTTACGCTTTCGGTTGTGGAGGCAAAAAGGGGTGGTTTCCAAATCAAAGAATGAAAAATTAAAAGAACTTAACAATTAAAAGAACCAAGAGATTATCCAAATTGGTAATTAATGCAAGCAACAAGGACATAAGATCAAAACTAGTGGAAATGCTATAAATGCATAAAAGGGCCTTGACTTGGGAGTGAGAGTCCAAGGAATCCCATCATTGCTAAAACCACAACTATGGTAATTATCATGAGTCAATCTCGCTTAGTTAACCCCTAACATCGAGGAATAGGTCAAGCAAGCATAATTGGCCTTAATCCATAAGTCCTAGCCAACTTACCAAACTAATTGATAAAAAGCTAGCTTTAATGGAACCAAGAGTCAACTAACTTCCCAAAAATTACCACTAAATGTCGGACATCATGACTCTAGTATCCTAGGATCTCAAACCCCAAGCCAAGGTGGGAAAATCAACTCAAAATCTAAAGTTGGCATTTTCACAAACACCATGTGTGCATAAAAGTAAAACATGAGAAATTGCAAAGAAAACTACAAAACTATAACTAACTATTCACAAAACTAACAATAACCAAGCTATCAATCATAAAGAAAGCATGACGCATTAAGTTCATTGATCAAAACTTCAAGAAACACAAAATTACAAATACGAACAAAGTAACTTGAACAAAAAAGAAATGAAAGTAAATGTTGTTATAATTAAAGAGGGAATTGAGAGTACTTACAATTAAAGAAACAAAATCCAAAATCAAAGCTTGCTATAAAATGCTACAATGGAAATTGATAAACCCTAAGAGAGGATTCTACTCTACTCCTACTCCTAAGGAAGCTTCCTATCTACTACTACCTAATAAAAACCAAATAATAACTAATGCCTTCATATATGTTGATATTCCCTTCATATAGCATCCAAATTCATCTCCAAGCCTTCAAAATTTGGGCCAAAAGCCCTCAGAAAATGCACAGCACGTGTTTCATTAATGAAATCACGTGCAGAGTCCTGTGCGTATGCACAGATGTGTGTATACGCACACTTAGTTGAAAGTTGACCTGTGCGTAACGCACAGGTGCTTGTGCACACGCACACATGGAAATTCTTTCTTGTGCGCACGCACAGATGCTTGTGTGCACGCACACTTCGCTGTTTGTGCTTTTCCTTGTTTTCTTCGTGTTTTCTCCCTTCTACATGCTTTCTTCCACTTTTGCCTAGACAATCTTACCTAAACGACCTGAAATCACTCAACAAACATGTCATGACATCGAATGGCATGAAAGTGGAATTAAAATCACTAATTTAAGCACAAAAACACATGTTTTTGCATCTAAGGGCCAAATTAGGAAGAAATCACAAAAGTATGCTATTTGGGTGCTTAAGTGTGAGTTTATGTGCTAGAATCCATCCAAATTGAGTCAAAATATATCATCAAATATGGACTCATCACTTATCTATTGCTGAATTCGGTGCTACAAATGGCTTACCTATTGCTGCTGCTGAATCTGGTGCAAATGCTACTGGATCTGCTGTAAGGGGGAAAGGAAGAGGAAGGGGTGTGGGTCTTAGTAGAGGAAGAGCAACTATTGTCACAGGTACAGCTTTATTTTGTTATTTTATACTACATAATTGAAACTGTTCGTTGATGGAATGATTTAAACATTTGGATGTTGTTGTATTAGTCCCTGCACCAACTACTCTTGCTACTGAATTTGGTTGTACAAATGTGTACCCCTTACTGGATCTGGTGCTGTAAATGACTCACCCCTTGCTGGATCTGGTGCACCTGCTATTGGAGCTGTTGCAAATCCTCCTCATATACCAGCAGCTCAACCAACTCTTTTCATTGAACCATTCAGTCAACCAACTCCACAAATAGCACCAGTTACACAGCCTTTGCCTAAAACTAAGACTTTTGGGATGAGAAGAAGTGAAAGACTGAAGATGTGGATAAGAAAGGGAGCAACCAAACTTACTGAACACATAGACCTCACAAATAATTGAAGCTTTTAGGGTTATGTAGCTCTTCCTATTGTGAATTTATGTAGGTTTTTTTGTTTTTTATAGTTTATGTGGAAGTATTTTGGTATTGGGAAGATGACTTTTTTGGTATATTTTTCTTTGTGGTGGACCACTTTTGATGGTACATTTTAGGTGGAGCATTTATTTTGTGACTAGTGCAAGTTGGATCCACTTATCTTATCTAATGTGTGGAACATGTTAAGGACTACTTTTATGCATTATATTATTCTAATGATGAATATGTGGTAGTAGTTGTTTTTAATTGTATACATTTTCATTCAATATCACAATATTGTATTTATAGTAGAAAACAAAAAACAAACTTCATCCATTCAATCTAAATAACATAACATACGCTTTTTATAATAGCTCTGTTTAAAGCTAACAGTGACCACTTCATCCCTAAACTTTACCACATAGCACTGAAACTATTAGGATTACACAGCAAAGAAAAAATATCATTTTCATCTTGGTCTGCTTCTTCATGTTTTCTTCCAATTTTTGAAGTTTCTCCTGGACTGAATTTAACTCTACACAGATTCTTCCTACACAATCATCAACTTCTCCAATCTCCACCTTTAACCTCTCGGTGTCAACACTCAGTCTGTCAATCCTCCTTTCTTGTGCATTTTCATCCCCAATTTCACCCTCTACCCGATCGGAGTGAGATTGTGAAGCCAACAAGCAAACATTGCCACCCTTCTTTTCTTCATCAACCCACTCAAAAAATTTGCATCTCCTACTTGGGCAAGACATGAACCTTCTATTTGGATTCTTAGGTGTATTAGAACTTTTCAGAATCAGAGAGTCTCCACAGAAGCAACGAATCCTTCTCTCCTTCTGCTTCAACCACTCACCTTTCATATCATCTTCATTATCAATCCACTCAAAAAAACTGCACCTTGGCACTCGTCCACAAGCTACATACCTCTTTCAATGGCTTAGCACTTCAGAAGAAGACAGAACAACAACTGCCTCCTCACAATAACACAAATGTCTTCTCTTGTTGAGACTTCTTGAACTCAAAATTCTCGAAGGGAGTTGGGTGGAATTCATGCAAGATGAGATAATTTCAGCAACAAATAAGAAGAAAGGTAGAAGAGGAGAACAATGAACAGAATAAGGTTCTGCAGGTTTAGGATGAAGACAATGAATATGTAGAGTTAAAGACATGGGTATTTTGGTAAATTAAATACATGTAAACATTTTATTTAATGTGCACTGCGAATAGGGACCCATTAAAACAAAAAATTAGTATAAGGACCTAATAAAAAAGAAAAAACTATAGAAATCTAATTAAAAATTTAACTAAATTATAGAACCAACAAAATAATTAAATCTTTATTTTTTTATGAAAAATACCTTAAATAGTGCTCTGCTTTACATTTTCTTTGTCTTTCAATATTTTTTTTTAATTTTGCTTTTTTTTGGATTTCGTGCATGGTATTGATTGCATCCTTATTCATTGAATTTGGACTTCTTTCTTTCTTTCATAAAAGAAAAAAAACAAAGAAGAATTTATAAAAACAAAAAATATATTAACCAAGAAATGAGATAAAATATACTATATTAAACTTGGTTAATCTAATTAAAAATAATAATATATAAATATGAGCTTCCTAATCCATCATTTGTTATTTTTTATTAATAATATTCACTTATAGTAATTTTATTTCATACTATTTTATTAGCTACACAAAATTTTTAATATTAAATATTTTAATTAAATTTGTTTATTGATCAAATTAATTTATTTTTCAAACTATTAAATTAGTTCAATTTTTTAGGAACAACAATGTAAACAAAATTAAGTAATGTATATTGAATTTTTTAATGAAATAAACTAAATTAATTTAATGAAAGTTAAATTCATACGTCTTTAAACAAAGAGACTGAAAATGAATAATTTATAGTTAAAAAGAGAAAGAAAAAAAATACCTCTATTATGTTGAGACAACTTAAGAGATAATAATGTAAATTGAGTAAAAAAAATAAAAAATGTAATAAATAAAAAATTTTAAATTTAAAAGTTAAAATT
>NC_029774.3:93126247-93137207 GCF_000817695.3 Arachis duranensis | reverse complement strand
AGAAACGCATAATAATAAAATAAAATTTATATATCTTTAAATAAAAAGATTGAAAATAAATAGTTTGTAGTTCAAAAGAGAGAGAAAGAGTACTTTTATTATGCAGAAATATTCTAAAAAATAACAACGTGAATTCAGTAAAAAGAAAATGTATAAATGTAATAAATAAAAAAATTTAAATTTAAAAATTAAAACTTTTAAGAAGTTATTAATTAGAGATTCGTGTTAGAATTTTAAATTTTAAAATTTTAAATAGAATTCTCTGATTACCAGATAAAAATTAGGATTAGAATTTAAAAAATAACTATTATTTATCTATAAAATATAAAACAAAAATTTGTTTTAAAATATAAAACTCCTGTATCAATTTTCTATTTGTTAAAACATTTCGAAGTTTAGTTTTATGTAAAATCTTATACATTCTAACTAACAAAACTTTTCAAATGTAGAATATTTTTTTAATTGTTATATTGTTTAAAAATGTTCTAAAACATAAATAAAAATAATATATTTATTATCACGTAGACAAACTTAGATTAAGGGTTATTATCATGTTTAAATTGTTATCATGCTCAATTTTTTGTTTTCATGTTAAAATTCTAGCAGCCAGTTTATTTACTTCTCAGTTTCAGCCATGCTATTTAGAAGGACATTTTGGATGAACAATAATAGTTGTCAAATACCAATCATGCAAAGATGAGCATTTATGTTAAAAAAATAATACTTGCACCGGGAATATAGACAATGTTATTGCAATCTATTATAAACTAAAATTAAAAAATTCAGCTAAAAAGGTTACTATTACAATATTAATTAAAATATATTTTTTTAAAATATTCCAGACAAACTAATTTGTAAACATTCAACTTACACGTATTTTATTCACACGTTATCTGGATTAATTCAAAATGAACTACTTATAAACAAATTATATTTGTAAGAACTTGATTCGCAGTTTTTTCGAAGGAATTGAATTCATTCGCCAAAAATTATGTTTATGAAAAATAAAATGTTTAAATATATAGCTAAAGAATTTTAAAAAAATTGATTACCTATTATCGACTTCAAATTCAATAACATTGTACTTGATAGACTTGTGATACTTTTTAAGAGTCTTTTCACTTCTAATTCTAGCAAAATATTTAGTAATATCTAAAATAGATTAAGATAAAAAGATTTTGTTGTTAATAACTATAAGCTGGAATTGTCGTGGGGTACGGTTCCTATAACAGTTTCTGAAGTGCACAATATATGCAAAAAAATCAAGCTAGCTTTATATTTTCTTATTGGAATAAGAGCGAAAGAAAAATCTATTATAAAATTAAAGAAAAAACTACATTTTGAGAATGCTTTTTGTATAAAACTCCAGAATTTGTCTAGAGGGTTATGTCTCTTTTGTAATGATATATATAATGTTGATGCTTATTTTTGGTGTGATAGCTACATAAAGGCCCGTATTGTTGATAGAAAGGAAAATGCATGGGTATGTAATTTTATTTATGGCAATCCTAATTTTGGCAGGAGGAGAGAGCAATGGAGGGAAAACACAGCAACCAATTATAATAAGGTTGAACCTCAACTCTTTATAGGCGATTTTAATGACGTTTTGACTCAGGAGGAGAAGATGGGTTTACACCTAAAATCACATAGCCAAGTAAAAGAGTTCAGAAACTTTGTTGATTTTAACTTTCTTTATGAATTTATATCTTAAAATGGTAGATTTACTTGGTTTAGTAATCCAAGAAACGGGTGTGTAACCAGAGAAAAGATTGATAGGGCATTAGTTAATTGAGAATGCAGAGTTTTGTTTGAGAATGCTTCACTTTTGACTATGCCTGCTATAAGCTCGGATCATTGTCCGTTATTTTTAGACCCAAAACTGGTATATAGGACAAGCAAGAGCTTTAAATTTGAGGTATTTTGGGCTGACCATGAGGAATGTAAAAATATTGTTAAGAAGGAATGGGAGAAAGAGGTCTCACAAAGTTGCGAATGGACAAGGATAACAAGGAGCATGAATAATTGTAAGGAAGAACTGAAAAAGTTAGAGTAAATCTACATTAAAACGGGCAAATAAGGAAATAAATAGGTTGAAAGAAGAGTTGAAGTTACAAGATTCAGATTTCACCGAAGAGAAGCGAAATGGGGTACAAGTTTTAAAGGAGAAAGTAACAGCATTATGGAAGCAAGATGATAAATTTTAGGGCCAGAGATCCAAATTAAAATGGTTGAAGTAGGGCAATAAGAACGCATCCTTCTTTCATGCAACAACCATCCAGAGAAAAGAGAGAAATCACATTAAAAGATTGAAAAATAAAGGAGGTTATTGGTTGTAAGATAAAGAAGAAATAATGAGACATATTGAAGAGCATTTTAAAGTATTGTTCACTTTGACTATAAGATAAAGGTATGACAACACCTTAAGTAAAATTTCAGTGAGGGTCACAGAAGAAATGAATAGAGGGTTGATTTTTGAGGTCACAAACGATGAGATAAGAAATGCAGTTTTCAGCATGGGGAGTCTCAAAGCTCCAGGACCAGATGGCTTAAACGGGTTATTCTATCAGAAATATTGGGAGGTAATCAAGAAGGAGGTATGTGAAGTTGTCAAAGAATTTTTTAGAAGCGGGCTACTGCCGAACACATTAGCGAAACCACATTTGTCTTGATCCCGAAACTTAAAAATCCAAAAGGACTTAACCAGCTAAGACCTATTAGTTGTTGTAATTTTATATACAAGATTATATCAAAGATCTTAGTGTTGAGGTTGAAAGGACTAATGGATGATATAATATTACTAATTCAAAGTGCATTTGTAAGAGGGAGATGGATACAAAATAATGTGGTGATCGTGTAAGAGATATATCATAACCTAAACAAAAAGGGAAGAAGAGGATCTAATAACATGGCAATCAAGTTAGACATGAATAAAGCATATGATATATTAGAATGGGATTTTCTTGAGAATGTATTATAGAAATTTGGATTTAATGAAAGATAGGTGGAATTAGTGATGAAATGTGTTAGAAGTGCCAATTACAGATTTAAGGTCAATGGCAAGTTGTCCAAAAAAATTAAGCCGCAAAGATGCCTAAGACATAGTGACCTTTTATCTCCCTACCTATTTATTTTGGCCGCCGAAGTTTTTACTATTTTGATGCAGAAATCACAGAATGAAGGCAACATCTCTGGATTAAAGATTGTTCCTACAGCCCTTACAATTAGTCATTTTTTGTTTGCAGACAACTACATTACTTTTGCAGAAGTTAAAGAGGAAGAAGTATATCAAATTATTTCAGTGTTGAATAAATACACAGAGGCATCTGGACAAAGGATAAATCTAAATAAATCGGGTATCACTTTTGGTAGTTATGTGTCAATTCAGAAAAGGGTTGATATTGAGGAGATTCTAGGCATGGCATCGTGGGAGACATCTAAAAAGTACCTTGGTCTTCTAGCTACTTGGGGAAGATCTCAAAGCAAAGCTTTAGCATGGATTGAAGAGAGAATAATGAATAAATTAGAAGGATGGAAGGGGAAGCTATTAAGTCAAGCGGGCAAGGAAACTCTAATCAAAGCAGTAATTCAAGTAGTACCATCATGCACTATGAACATTATAAAGTTTCCAAAATAATTTTGCAGAAGAATATGCGCTAAGTCGGCACGATTCTGGTGGGCAGCATCAGGAAGGGATCGAGGTGTCCATTGAAAAAAGTGGAAATCCATTACGAAGAGTAAATTGGATAGGAAATTGGGATTCAAGGATCTAGAATCACAAAACACTTCCTATCTTGCAAAACAAGCTTGGAGAGCCAATGATAAGCGGATAATTTATACGCTTTTTGGCATTGTTTTTACATAGTTTTTAGTAGGTTTTAGTTACTTTTTAATATATTTTTATTAGTTTTATGCAAAATTCACATTTCTGAACTTTACTATGAGTTTGTGTGTATTTCTATGATTTCAGGTATTTTCTGGTTGAAATTGAGGGACCTGAGCAAAATCTGATATAAGCTTTCACGTGCATAGGCTTTTACGTGCATAGGCTTTCCTTGGCGTTTTACTCTAGCTTTGGTGCCAGTTCTGGCATTTTATGCCAGAAAAGGGTCTCTGACCGGCGTTTAGATGCCAGTTTGGGCCATCAAATCTTGGGCAAAGTATGGACTATTATACATTGCAGGAAAGCCCAAGATGTCTACTTTACAACGCAATTGAGATTTTTGCTCAGCTTCCTCAATTTCAGCCAGAAGATACCTGAAATTACAGAAAAACACACAAACTCATAGTAAAGTCCAGAAATATGAATTTTGTCTAAAAACTAATAAAATTATACTAAAAACTAACTAAAACAAACTAAAATCTACATGAAATTACCCCCAAAAAGCGTATAAAATATCCGCTCATCACAACACCAAACTTAAACTGTTGCTTGTCCTCAAGCAACTAGATAAATAAAATAGGATAAAAAAGAAATTAAGAAGAAATAATATCTCAGAGTTTCAAGTGAAGCTCAGATTCTAATCACGTGAGTGGGACTAGTAGCTTTTTGCCTCTGAATAGTTTTGGCATCTCACTTTATCCTTTGAAATCCAGAATGATTGGCATCCATAGGAACTTAGAATTCAGATAGTATTATTGATTCTCCTAGTGTAGTATGTTGATTCTTGAACACATTTACTTTATGAGTCTTGGCCGTGGCCCTAAGCACTTTGTTTTCCTGTTTTAAGGGTTATTGGCTTTTTCTTTTTCTTTATCCAATGATTCCTTTTTTTCCACTGCTCTTTCTTGCTTCAAGAATCAATTTCATGACTTTTTAGATCAGCAATAATATTTTTCTTATTCATCATTCTTTCAGAAGCCAACAATTTTAACATTCATGAAATTCAGTATAAAAAATATGCAATGTTCAAGCATTCATTCAAAAGACAAAAAGTATTGCCACCACATATAAATAATTAGAATTTTCCTTATTAAGAACTCGAAATTAAATTGCCTCTTTGTTCTAAAAATCTACTATTTTATTTATGTTTGATGATGATGAGAAAAATAAATTATAGCTTAATTGGAAATAAAATCAAAATAGATATACTAATTACTGCTACTCCTATATAACTTCTAAGGTAAATTCCTATAAGATAACTATCACAGAGTAAAGCTAAGATTAGGACTCAACAACCTTTATTTTGGGAAGTGGATGTTCCTCTAATTTGTAGGGTGCTTGGTCCTTCAAGAGATAATTTCTGACACTTCAGTTCCTTCAAGTCACGCCTTTGCTCTTCTTGTTCCCCAAGCAGTTTGCAAAGCATGCTATTTTGATTATTCTGTTCTTTCTTTATTTGGTCCATAGCTTCTTGCAACTTGGTAACCGATGCTTCAAGATGCTCCCAGTATTCAAATTGAGGGATTTCTGGGAGGAATTCCTGTGCTCTCCTCTTGATGGGGTCATCCTGCACTTGTTGTTTTTCCATTGATATTTTGGTGATTGGTCACTCAACTGAGATATACTTAGTTATTCCATTCTTCACTCCAGCATCTTTACATAGCATAGATATTAAACTTGGATAAGCCAATTTAGCATCCTTGGAGTTCTTGTTTGCAATTATGTGAAGTTCACACGAAATCAGCTGATGAACTTCCACTTCTCTTCCCAACATAATGCAGTGGATAATCACTGCTCTTTTAACGGTGACCTCAGAGCAGTTGCTAGTGGGCAGTATAGAACGCCCAATGAAGTCCAGCCAGCCTCTGGCAATGGGTTTGAGATCTTCTCTCTTGAGTTGATTTGGAACACCCTTAGTGCTGGTGGTCCACCTGGCTCCAGGGAGGCATATGTCCTCTAGAATCTTGTCCAGGCCTTTATTTGTTCTCATCATTCTCCTATTAAAGGAGTCTGGGTCATCTTTCAACTGAGGTAGCTTAAAGATCTCCCTGATTTTATCAGGGTGGATGTGAACAATCTTTCCTCTGACCAAGGTCCGATAGTCATAGAGAACAGTTCCAGATATTCTCTGCCTGTCTGTTTGCCATAGATTAGCGTAGAATTCCTGAACCATGTTTCTTCCCACCTTTGTTTTAGGATTAGTTAGGATTTCCCAACTCCTATTTCAAATTTGCTCTTGGATCTCCGTATATTCATCTTCTTTCAAATCAAATTTGACTTCCGGGATCACTGACCTTAGACCCATTATTTTGTAGTAATGGTCTGAATGTTCTTTGGTTAAGAACTTCCCTTGATTCCAAAGTGGTTTTGGAATACTCTCTTTCTTGCCTTTTGGAGTGGGTTGTTTTTCTTTAGGAGCCATGATCTTAGTGAATATGGTTTAGCGATCACGGATAAACACACCAAACTTAGAGGTTTGCTTGTCCTCAAGCAAAAGAAAGGAAAGGAGAGGGATAGAAGGAGAGCTAGTGTCGAATGGTGGATGAGAGGAGGGAGGCCGAATGTGGATTTAAAGGGAGGGGGTGGGTTTTCGAAAATTTTGAGGAAAGATAAGATAGAGGATATGATTTGAAAAGATAAATATGATAAGAAAAAGATATAATTTAAAATTAAAAGGTTGTGAATGATATTTGAAAAAGATAAATCTGAATTTTTATTTTGAAAAAGATTTGAAAAGATAATTGAGTTTTGAAAAAAAATTGAAAAGAAGTTGGATGGGATTTGAAAAGGTTTTCTGTTTATAAATTAAGATACATTTGATATTTTTGAAAAAGAGATTTTAGAAATTAGGATTAAAATTTTTGGAATTGAAGGATGAGAGTTTGTAGCATGTTTATGCAAGAAATCATGAATTGGAACATAAAAATTTGAAAAAATGTGAATTGAAAACGAATTTACCTCCTCCCAACAATCCTGGTGTTAAATGCCCAAACGCTGCATGTTTTGAGCGTTTAACGCCCATTTCCAGCTTCTCCTGGGCGTTCAACAGCCAGCTGTTGCTTCTAGCTGGAGTTGAACGCCAGGAAGTCCTTTGTCACTAGGCGTTTTTCTGAACGCCCAGGACGCTATAAATCTGGCGTTAAATGCCCAGAAGGTGCTTCTTTCTGGCATTCAATGCCTAGAAGATGCTTCTTTCTGGCGTTTAACGCCCAGATGGCTACCCTTACTGGCGTTGAACGCCCAGTAGATGCTTCTTTTGGGTGTTCAGCGCCCAAAACAGCTCTTACTGGCTTTTTCGCACCAATGAGCTTCCCTTTTGCTGGTTTATCTTGTGGATCCTTCTGTAACTTTGTGAACTCAAGCCATTGCTATTTTACCTTGAAGATAATTGACATAAACCTGTAAAAATTAATTAATTAACAAATAAACTTTGTAAATGGCTGGGTTGCCTCCCAGCAAGCGCTTCTTTATTGTCTTTAGATGGACTATTTCTGAGCTTTAATCAAGTCTCAGTTTTGAGTATTCTTGCTCAAAATTGCTTTCAAGATAATGTTTAACTCTCTGTCCATTAACAATGAACTTTTTGTTAGAATCATTATCCTGAAGCTCCACGTATCCATATGGTGACACACTTATAATCACATATGGACCTCTCCACCGGGATTTTAATTTTTCAGGGAATAATCTGAGCCTAGAATTAAATAGCAGAACTTTCTACCCTGGCTCAAAGACTCTGGATGACAGCTTCTTGTCATGCCATCTTTTTGCTTTCTCTTTGTAAATTTTTGCATTTTCAAAAGCATTGAGTCTGAATTCCTCTAGCTCATTTAGCTGGAGCAATCGTTTTTCTCCAGCTAACTTGGCATCAAGGTTTAGGAATCTGGTTGCCCAGTAGGCCTTATGTTCCAGTTCCACTGGCAAGTGACAGACTTTTCCATACACAAGTTGGTATGGAGAGGTTCCTATAGGAGTCTTAAATGCTATTCTGTATGCCCACAGAGCATCATCCAAGCTTCTTGCCCAATCCCTTCTACGGTTAATCACAGTCCATTCTAGGATTCTTTTAAGTTCTCTATTAGAGACTTTAGCTTGCCCATTTGTCTGTGGATGATATGGAGTGGCCACCTTGTGGCTAACTCCATATCGAACCAAAGCAGAGTAAAGCTGTTTATTGCATAATGAGTGCCCCCATCACTGATTAGTACTCCAGGGATACCAAATCTGCTGAAGATGTGTTTCTGGAGGAATTTCAGCACTGTCTTAGTATCATTAATGGGTGTTGCAATAGCTTACACCCATTTGGATACATAATGCATTGCCACTAGAATATAAGTGTTTGAGTATGATGGTGGGAAAGGCCCCATGAAGTCAATGCCCCATACATCAAACAATTCAATCTCCAAGATCTCTTGTTGAGGCATGGCATAACTGTGAGGCAGATTGCCAGATCTTTGGCAACTATCACAATTAAGTACAAACACTCGGGAGTTTTTATAGAGAGTAGGCCAGTAGAAGCCACTTTGGAGAACTCTAGTGGCTGTTCGCTCACTTTCAAAATGTCCTCCATACTGTGATCCATGGTAGTGCCAGAGGATCTTCTGTGCTTCTTCTTTAGGCACACATCTACGGATTACTCCGTCTGCACATCTCTTGAAGAGATATGGTTCATCCCAAAGATAGTACTTTGCATCCGTGATCAATTTCTTTGTTTGCTGCCTACTATACTCTTTGGGTATGAATCTCACTGCCTTGTAGTTTACAATGTCTGCAAACCATGGCACTTCCTGGATGGCAAAGAGGTGCTCATCCGAAAAGTTTTCAGAGATTTCAGTAAGAGGGAGGCACGCCCCTTCTACTGGTTCTATTCGGGACAGATGATCTGCTACTTGATTCTCCGTCCCTTTTCTGTCTCTTATTTCTATATCAAACTCCTGCAGAAGCAACACCCATCTAATGAGTTTTTGGGTTTTGAATCCTGCTTTGTGAGTAGATATTTAAGAGCAGCATGGTTAGTGTACACAATCATTTTTTATCATACTAAATAAGATCTGAACTTGTCAATGGCGTAAACCACTGCAAGTAACTCTTTTTCTTGGTTGTGTAGTTCTTCTATGCGTCATTTAAAACACAACTGCCATAGTAAATGACGTGCAGAAGCTTGTGATGCCTTTGTCCCAACACTGCACCAATGGCATGGTCACTAGCATCACACATCAGTTCAAATGGTAATGTCCAGTCTGGTGCAGAGATGACTGGTACTGTGACCAGCTTAGCTTTCAGAGTCTCAAACGCCTGCAAACACTCATTATCAAAGATAAATGGCGTGTCAGCAGCTAGCAGATTACTCAGAGGTTTGGCGATTTTTCAAAAATCTTTTATCAACCTCCTATAGAATC
The DNA here is from genome assembly GCF_000817695.3 of Arachis duranensis. Classification (NCBI taxonomy): domain Eukaryota; kingdom Viridiplantae; phylum Streptophyta; class Magnoliopsida; order Fabales; family Fabaceae; genus Arachis; species Arachis duranensis. Next base: position 93,127,931 of record NC_029774.3, on the reverse strand, counting down.
CTGCATGCCCCAGAAAGCTTCTGATTGCCTTAACATTGGCAGGTGGTGGTAATTTTTCAATTACCTCCACCTTAGCTTGATCCACCTCTATTCTTTTGTTCGAAATTTTGTGCCCAAGGACAATTCCTTTAGTCACCATAAAGTGTTATTTCTCCCAATTTAAAACCAGATTAGTCTCTTGGCATCTCTTTAGAACAAGTGCTAGATGGTCAAGACAGGAACTGAATGAGTTTCCAAACACTGAAAAGTCATCCATGAAGACTTCTAGAAATTTTTCCACCATATCAGAGAAAATAGAGAGCATGCATCTTTGAAAGGTTGCAGGTGCATTGCACAGACCAAATGGCATCCTTCTATTTGCAAATACTCCAGATGGGCATGTGAATGATGCTTTCTCTTGATCCTGGGGATCTACTTCAATTTGATTATAACCTGAATATCCATCCAGGAAGCAGTAGTATTCATGACCTGCTAGTCTTTCTAGCATCTGGTCTATGAATGGTAAAGGAAAATGATCCTTTCTGGTAGCTGTATTGAGCCTTCTGTAATCAATACACATACACCATCCTGTAATTGTTCTTGTAGGAACCAGTTCATTTTTTTCATTATGAACCACTGTCATGCCACCCTTTTTAGGGATGACTTGAACATGGCTTACCTAGGGGCTATCAAAAATGGGATAAATAATTCCAGCCTCTAGTAATTTAGTGACCTCCTTTTGCACCACCTCCTTCATGGCTGGATTCAGCCGCCTCTGTGGTTGAATCACTGGCTTAGCGTCACCCTCCAATAGGATCTTGTGCATGCATCTGGCTGGCCTAATGCCCTTAAGATCACTGATGGACCATCCAAGAGCTGTCTTGTGTGTCCTTAACACTTGAATTAGAGCTTCCTCTTCCTGTGGCTCTAAGGTAGAGCTTATGATTACTGAAAAGGTATCACCTTTTCCCAGAAATGCATATTTCAGGGATGGTGGTAATGGTTTGAGCTCGGGTTTGGGAGGTTTCTCCTCTCCCTGAGGGATTTTCAGAGGTTCTATTATTCTCTTTGGTTCCTCCAGATCAGACTGAACATCTTTAAAGATATCTTCTAGCTCTGATTCGAGACTCTCAGTCATATTGACCTCTTTTACCAGAGAATCAATAATATCAATGCTCATGCAGTCATTTGGGGTGTCTGGATGCTGCATAGCTTTGACAACATTCAACTTAAACTCATCCTCATTGACTCTCAGGGTTACTTCCCCTTTTTGGACGTCAATAAGGGTTCGGCCAGTTGCTAGGAACGGTCTTCCTAGAATGAGAGTTGCACTCTTGTGCTCCTCCATTTTCAGCATCACAAAGTCAGTGGGAAAGGCAAATGGCCCAACCTTGACAATCATGTCTTCAATCACACCTGATGGGTGTTTAATGGAACCATCAACAAGTTGGAGACATATCCGGGTTGGTTTGACTTCATCAGTCTACCCAAGCTTTTTGATAGTAGATGCAGGTATTAGGTTGATACTTGCCCCAAGATCACATAGAGCTTGTGATGAGCGGATAATTTGTATGCTTTTTGGCATTGTTTTTAGTATGTTTTTAGTATAATCTAGTTAGTTTTTAGTATATTTTTATTAGTTTTTAGCTAAAATTCACTTTTTTGGACTTTACTATGAGTTTGTGTGTTTTTCTGTGATTTCAGG
>NC_029774.3:93124819-93125144 GCF_000817695.3 Arachis duranensis | reverse complement strand
CGGCTTATCTTGTTGCTTAGATTAGGACTGTTTTATTTTTGTTGGTTTAGAGTCTTTTAGTTGAGTCTAGTTTCATATTCTAAGTTTGGTGTCAGTTGCATGCTTTTGTTTTTCTTTTGATTTTCGATTTTTGCATGTTTTTAGTCCCTTTTTGATTCATAAAAATTCTAAGTTTGGTGTCGTCTTTGTGTTTTTCCCTTAAAAATTTTCGAAAATTAGTGTTTGATTTTCTAAAAATTTTAAGTTTGGTGTCTTTTTGTTGTTTTTCTCTTTCCTCATTTCAAAAATCAAATCTTTTTCAAAATAATTTTCAATCATATCTTCT
>NC_029774.3:93124453-93124638 GCF_000817695.3 Arachis duranensis | reverse complement strand
GTTAATTCAAAAAAAAAAAACAAAATTTATCTCCTTGCAATCATTATCATTTCCCTTTTGTCCATTATGGACTTAAGTGGGATTAATGAGTCCAAAAGGACTCTGGGTCATATGCTAACCCCATTACAGCTGCATATGGGAGTAGCATCTGTACACCTCCCATCAAAGCAAGCAGCTTTGAATTA
>NC_029774.3:93120260-93121320 GCF_000817695.3 Arachis duranensis | reverse complement strand
CCAGAAAAGCTTCAAGATCCAGGAAGCTTTATGATACCATGCACATTAGAAGGTGCTTGCACCAAGACAGCCCTATGTGATCTTGGAGCAAGCATCAATCTAATACCTGCATCCACTATCAGAAAGCTTGGGTTGACTGGAGAAGTCAAACCAACCCGATATGCCTCCAACTTACTGATGGCTCCATTAAACACCCATCAGGCATATTAGAGGATATGATTGTCAAGGTTGGGCCATTCGCCTTTCCAACTGACTTTGTGGTGCTGGAAATGGAGGAGCACAAAAGTGCAACTCTCATTCTAGGAAGACCTTTCCTAGCAACTGGATGAACTCTCATTGATGTACAAAAAGGGGAAGTAACCCTGAGAGTCAATGAGGATGAGTTCAAGTTGAATGCTGTAAAAGCCATGCAGCATCCAGACACACCCAATGACTGCATGGGCGCTGAAATTATTGACTCTCTGGTAGAAGAGATCAATATGGCTGAAAGCCTGGAATCAGAGCTTGAGGACATCTTCAAGGATGCTCAACCTGATCAAGAAGAACCAGAGGAAGTAAAGGAATTTTCGAAAATTCCTCAGAAGGAGGATAAGCCTCCCAATTCTGAACTCAAACCACTACCACCATCCCTGAAGTATGCATTTCTGGGAGGGGTGAAACTTTTCCAGTGATTATAAGCTCTGCTTTAAATCCACAGGAAGAGGAAGCACTGATTCAAGTGCTAAAGACACACAAGACAACTCTTGGGTGGTCTATAAGTGACCTTAAGGGCATTAGCCCAGCTAGATGCATGCACAAGATCCTATTGGAGGATAATGCCAAACCAAACACCACAGACAAGGTTGGACTTTCCGGATTCCCAGGATCCTACTCGGAATACCACAGACAAGGTGAGACTTTCCGGACCGTCATAAATGCCGCCAACTATCTAACTTATACCACGAAGATTCTGTTGGGGAATCTAAGAGATATACATTCAAGCTCTGTTGCATGTAGAACGGACATGGTTGTCAATCACGCGCATTCATAAGTGAGAATGATAATGAGGGTAATCTGACTT
>NC_029774.3:93118132-93118607 GCF_000817695.3 Arachis duranensis | reverse complement strand
TTTTTGGATGGCTATTCAGGTTACAACCAAATTGCAGTAGATCCTCAAGACCAAGAGAAAACAGCATTTACATGTCCTTCTGGAGTATTTGCCTACAGAAGGATGCCTTTTGGTCTGTGCAATGCACCTGCAACCTTTCAGAGGTGCATGCTCTTTATCTTCTCAGATATGGTAGAGAAATTTCTGGAAGTCTTCATGGATGACTTTTCAGTATATGGAGACTTATTTAGCTCCTGCCTTAATCACCTAGCACTTGTCTTGAAAAGGTGCCAAGAGACTAACCTGGTTTTAAACTGGGAGAAATGTCACTTTATGGTGACTGAAGGAATTGTCCTTGGGCACAAAATTTCAAGCAAGGTAATAGAGGTGGATAAGGCAAAGGTAGAGGTAAATGAAAAATTACCCCCACCTGCCAATGTTAAGGCAATCAGAAGCTTTCTGGGGCATGCAGGATTCTACAGAAGGTTCATAAAGG
>NC_029774.3:93116476-93116945 GCF_000817695.3 Arachis duranensis | reverse complement strand
GGGCACTCATTTCTGCAATAAACAGCTACACTCTGCTATGGTTAGATATGGAATTAGCCACAAAGTGGCAACTCCGTATCATCCACAGACAAATGGGCAAGCTGAGGTCTCTAACAGAGAACTAAAAAGAATCCTGGAACGGACTGTGATGGCCCGAAGAAAGGATTGGACAAAGAGCTTGGATGATGCTCTGTGGGCATACAGAACAGCATTCAAGACTCCTATAGGGACCTCTCCATACCAACTGGTATATGGGAAGGCCTATCATTTGCCCGTGGAACTGGAACATAAAGCCTACTGGGCAACCAGATTCCTAAACATGGATGCACAGTTGGCTGGTGAAAAAAGATTGCTCCAGCTAAATGAGCTAGAGGAGTTCAGACTCAATGCCTTTGAAAATGCAAAAATTTATAAGGAAAAGGCAAAGAAATGGCATGACAAAAAGTTGTCAACCAGAGTCTTTGAGCCA
>NC_029774.3:93113549-93114158 GCF_000817695.3 Arachis duranensis | reverse complement strand
TTTTTAGTCTCATCTTATATTTATCTTTGAGTCTTATTCTTAATTCATAATTAATAAAATTGAAATTTTATGCCTTAAAGATATGAATGTCCTATGAATCCATCACCTCTCTTAAATGAAAAATGCTTTAATCACAAAAGAACAAGAAGTACAGGATTTCAAAATTTATCATTGAAACTAGTTGAATTAGTTTGATGTGGTGACAATACTTTTTTGCTTTCTGAATGAATGCTTGAACAGTGCATATGTCTCTTGAATTTGTTGTTTTGAGAATGTTAAAAATTGTTGGCTCTTGAAAGAATGAGGAAAAAGAGAACTGTTACTGAGGATCTAAAAATCATTAGAGTGATTCTTGAAGCAAGAAAAAGCAGTGGATACAAAAAAAAATTCGAAAAAAAAAAGAAAAGAAAGAGAAGGAGAAAAGAAAAAGAAATAGAAAGAAATAAAGTTGTGATCCAAGGCAACAAGAGTGTGCTTAAGAACCCTGGACACCTCTAATTGGGGACTTTAGCAAAGCTGAGTCACAATCTGAAAAGGTTCACCCAATTATGTGTCTGTGGCATGTATGTATCCGGTGGTAATACTGGAAGACAGAGTGCTTTGGGCCAC
>NC_029774.3:93100155-93112421 GCF_000817695.3 Arachis duranensis | reverse complement strand
TATTTCGGCCTGATTGAGAACTGACAGATGATTAGCCTATGCTGTGACAGAGCATCAGGGACGTATTTTCACTGAGAGGATGGGAGGTAGCCATTGACAACGGTGAAACCCTACATACAGCTTGCCATGGAAGGAGCCTTGCGTGTCTGAAGAAGAAGACAGTAGGAAAGCAGAGATTCAGAAGATGGAGCATCTCCAAAACCCCAACCTATTCTCCATTACTGTAAAACAAGTAACCATTTCATGTTCTTTTGCTTTTCACAATCAATCCTGATAAATTCTGATATCCTGACTAAGATTTACAAGATAACCATAGCTTGCTTCAAGCCGACAATCTCTGTGGGATCGACCCTTGCTCACGCAAGGTATTACTTGGACGACCCAGTACACTTGCTGGTTAGTTGTGCGGAGTTGCAAAAGTGTGATTGCAATTTCATGCACCAGCTTGCTTGGTACAAGTACCTTCTAATGTGCATGGTATCATAAAGCTTTCGGGATCTTTAAGCTTCTCAGGTAAGCTTTTCAGAATGACTGCACTGCATTCTTCAGTGAGGTAAACTTTTTCAGTTTTCCTCCAATCCTTCTTATGACTTAAGATCTCTTTCATGAACTTAGCATAAGAGGGTATTTGCTCAAGTGCTTCTGCAAACGAAATATTTATTTCAAGATTCCTAAGATAGTCTGCAAAGCGAGCAAATTGCTCATCCTGTTCCGCTTGACAGAGTTTTTGAGGATAAGGCATTTTGGCTTTGTATTCATCAACCTTAGTTACTGCAGGTTTATTGCCTACAGTCGTGGGTTGAGAAGCCTTTTTAGAGGAGTTGCTATCAGCACTTGTATGTGTCTGATCCCCCACTGGTGTTTGAATACCAGGGGTGGAAGCTAGAGTGGCGTTAGAAGCCAACTCCTTATATGTTTCTGGCGTCTGAACGTCAGAACTGGCTTCCTTTGGGCGTTCAATGCCAGTTCCTTGCTTGTTTCTGGCGTTGGACGCCAGGATTGAGCATGGGTTGGGCGTTCAACGCCAGCTTTCCACCCATTACCTGGCGTTTGAGCGCTAGAATTATTCCTTTCTGGGCTCTGACTGTCCTCAGAGTAATTTTGGGTAGCATTATGTTCATTTCTTGGCTTCCTGCTACCTTGAAGTGGGGTATTTAATGTTTTTCCACTTCTTAATTGAACTGCTTGGCATTCTTCTGTTATTTATTTTGATTACTGCTGTTCTGTTTGCTTCAACTGCACTTCCATATTCATATTAGCCATTCTTGTTTCTTGCAATATTTCCTTGAATTCAGCTAGCTATTTTGTTAGAAAATCTAATTGCTGATTGAATTCAGTAGCTTGTTCTGCAGGACTGAGTTCAGTAGTTAATGTTTTATCCTCTTCGTTGATAGAAGGTTCACTGCTTAGGTACAGATGCTAATTTTTGGCAATTGTATCAATAAGCTCTTGAGCTTCTTCTATTGTCTTTCTCATGTGTATAGATCCACCAGCTGAGTGGTCTAGAGAAGTCTGAGCTCTCTCTGTAAGCCCATAATAGAAGATGTCTAACTACACCCACTCTGAAAATATTTCAGAGGGGCATTTTCTCAGCATCTCTCTGTATCTCTCCCAGGCATTATAAAGGGATTCATTATCTCCTTGTTTGAAGCCTTGGATGCTCAGCCTTAGCTGTGTCATCCATTTTAGAGGAAAATAGTGATTCAGGAATTTTTCTGACAGCTGTTTTCATGTCTTTATGCTGTCCTTAGGTTGGTTATTTAACCACCTCTTAGCTTGGTCTTTTACAGCAAATGAAAACAGTAACAATCTATAGACATCTTGATTTACTTCCCTATCATGTACTATGTCAGCAATTTGTAAAAACTATGCCAGAAACTCTGTAGATTCTTCCTGTGGAAGACCGAAATACTGGCAACTTTGCTGCACCATGATAATGAGCTGAGGGTTCAATTCAAAACTACTAACTTCAATGGAGGGTATACAGATACTACTCCCATATGAAGCAGTAGTGGGGTTAGCATATGACCCCAGAGTCCTTTTGGACTGTTCATTTCCACTTAAGTCCATAATGGGAAAGGGAGATGAGGTGAATTTATTTTATTTATTTTATTATTATAGAAAAGGTTTTGAAATAATAAAATAAAATAAAATAAAAACTAAAATAAAAAGGAAAACAAAAAGAATTTGAAAATATTTTATGAAGAAATTCAAAAAAGTGAGGAGAGAGAAAGTGGTTAGAATATTTTTGAAAAAGCTATAATTTTAAAATTTTAAAAATGAAATCCGAAAATTTTTTTCTTTTTTTTTAAATTTCGAAATAATTGCTTTAAAATTAGTTAGAAAAAATATATTTATTAATTTTTTTTGAATTTTGAATTTTATGATGAAAGAGAAAAACACACAAAAGATCCAAGACTTAAAATTTTTAGATCTAATGCTCCTTGTTTCGAAATTTTTGGAGGGAAAACACCAAGGAACACCAAACTTAAAAATTTTAAGATCAAAACACAAAGAAGACTCAAGAACACTTTGAAGACTCACAAGAACAACAAGAACAAAAGAAAGAACACCAAACTTAAAATTTTTAGAAAAGCACAATAAAATTTTCGAAAATTAAAGAAAGATTAACAAGAAAACACCAAACTTAAAGTTTGGCACAAGATTTAATCAAAGAAAAATTATTTTTGAAAAAAAAGTTTTAAAAGGAAGATACCCAATTGCCAAGAACATAAGCCAACGCTCTAGCCAACTGAGCTATAAATGTAACGTGTTTTAATATTGTATAAAAAAATATTTTTGAAAACTAATATTTTGAAAAAGCACAAGGAAAACACAAAAACACACAGAACAAGAAAAATCAAAGATCAAATAAGAAAAATTGACAAGAACAATTTGAAGATCAAGGAAAAACAAAGAACATGCAATTCGAAAATTGAAAGACAAAGAAAAAGCATGCAATTGACACCAAACTTAGAACATGACACTAAACTCATAAAAAAACAAAATTCAAATAAAGAAAAATAATATTTTTGAGAAATTTTTAAAAGGAATAATAGAAGATACAATCCTAGTGACTCTAAACTAAAAAGACAAATTTTTCCTAATCTAAGTAACAAGAATCACCGTCAGTTGTTCAAACTCAAACAATCCCCGGCAACGGCGCCAAAAACTTGGTGCAAGAAATTGTGTATGCCAATATTAATGGACTATTTCTCACAGCTTCGCACAACTAACCAGCAAGTGTACTGGGTCGTCCAAGTAATACCTTGCGTGAGTAAGGGTCGAATCCCACGGAGATTGTTGGCTTGAAGCAAGCTATGGTTATCTTATTATTCTTAGTCAGGATATAATATCAATAATAATTTTTAATTTCAATTGTAAAAAGTAAAAGAGCATGAAATAAATACTTATTATGCAGTAATAGAGAATATGTTGGAGTTTTGGAGATGCTTTGTCCTCTGAATTCCTACAACATAATGCTTTCTCACTTTCATAAATGCAAGGCTCCTTCCATGGCAAGCTATATGTAGGGCATCACTGTTGTCAATGGCTACTTCCCATCCTCTCAATGAAAATGGTCCAAATGCTCTGTCACAGCACGACTAATCATCTATCGGTTCTCGATCATGTCGGAATAGAATCCATCGATTCTTTTGCGTTTGTTATCACGCCCAACAATCGCGAGTTTGAAGCTCGTCACAGTCATCCAATCCTTGAATCCTACTCAGAATACCACAGACAAATTTTAGACCTTCTGGATTCTCAAGGATGCTGCCAATGAATTCTAGCTTATACCACGAAGATTCTGATTAAGGAATCTATGAGATACTCATTCAATCTAATGTAAAACAGAGGTGGTTGTTAGGCACACGTTTGTGGATTGAGGAAGGTGATGAGTGTCACAGATCATCACCTTCTTCATAGTGAAGCGTGAATGAACATCTTAGATAGGAACAAGCGTGTTTAAATGGAAAACAAAAATAATTGCATTAATTCATCGAGACGCTGTAGAGCACCTCACCCCCAACAATGGAGTTTAGAGACTCATCCCATCAAAGACTACAAAATTCAGATCTAAAAATGTCATGAGATACAAAATAAATCTCTAAAAGTTGTTTAAATACTAAACTAGTAACCTAGGTTTATAGAAAATGAGTAAACTAGGATGGATAGTGCAGAAATCCACTTATGGGGCCCACTTGGTGTGTGCTGGGGATGAGACTTAAGCCTCTCACGTGCCTGGGCTATTTCTGGAGTTGAACGCCAGGTTGTAACCTGTTTCTGGCGTTGAACTCCAACTTGCAACCTGTTTCTGGCGCTAAATGCCAAACTACAACATGGAACTGGCGTTGAACGCTAGCTTACGACATCTATCTTCATGCAAAGTATGGACTATTATATATTTCTGGAAAGCCCAAGATGTATACTTTCCAACTCAATTGAGAGCGCTCCAATTGGACTCATGTAGCTCCAAAAAATCCATTCCGAGTGCAAGGAGGTCAGAATCCAACAGCATCAGCAGTCCTTTTTCAGCCTAAATCAGATTTTTGCTCAGCTCCCTCAATTTCAGCCAGAAAATACCTAAAATTATAGAAAAACACAAAAACTCACAGTAAAGTTCAGAAATATAAATTTTGCCTAAAAACTAATAAAAATTATACTAAAAACTAACTAAAACATACTAAAATCTACATGAAATTATCCCCAAAAAGCGTATAAAATATCCGCTCATCAACGAGCTTGAAACTCATGACTGCTGGGTGCAGCACAGTGCGCAAAAGGATCATTGGATCTTATTCCAACATAAGTGAGAACCGACAGATAATTAGCCCTACGTAACCCGTAGCCGAACCATTTTCACTGAGAGGACGAACGGTAGCCATTGACAACGATGATTTCCCAACATACAGCTTGCCATGGAAAGGAGTATGAATGATTGGATGAAGGGAATAGAAAAGCAGAAGTTCAGGAGCAACAAAGCATCTCTATATGCTTATCTGAAACTCCCACCAATGAATTGCATAAGTATCCCTATCTTATTTCATGTTTTATTTATCTTTTAATTATCTAAACTCTCATAACGTTCTGAATCCGCCCGACCGAGATTTACAGGATGACCATAACTTGCTTCAAGCTAACAATCTCTGTGGGATCGACCCTTACTCAAGTAAGGTATTACTTGGACGACCCAGTGCACTTGCTGGTTAGTTGTATCAGAGTTGTGTATCATAATTCCGTGCACAAAGTTCTTGGCGCCATTGCCGGGGATTGTTCGAGTTTGGACAACTGACGGTTCATCTTGTTGCTTAGATTAGGTAATTTTCTTCTTGTTTCAACCTTTATTTTATTTTCAAAAAGTTTTCAAAAATCTTTCAAAAATTTTTTCTTCTTTTTTGTTTTTCCAAAAATTTTTCAAAAAAAATTATAAAATCATAAAATCAAAAATATTTTGTGTTTCTTGTTTGAGTCTAGTGTCAATTTCTAAGTTTGGTATCAATTGCATGTTTTTATTTTTCTAGCATTTTTCGAAAATTCATGCATTATGTTCTTTATGATCTTCAAGTTGTTCTTGTTAATTTTCTTGTTTTGTGTCTTTTCTTATTTTTCATATGCATTTTCAAATTTTTAGAGTCAAAAGTTTAAAAATTTTTAACTTTGGTGTCTTGCATGTGTTTCTTTTCTTAAAAATTATTCAAAAATATATTCTTGATGTTCATCATGACCTTCAAAGTTTTCTTGGTGTTCATCTTGACATTCAAAGTGTTCTTGCATGCATCATTGGTTTTGATCTTAAATTTTCATGTCTTGCGTCATTTTTGTTGTTTTTCTCTTTCTTGTTTAAAATTCAAAAATAAAAAATATATCTTTTCCTTATTTCACTCATAAATTTCGAAATTTTGGTTTCACTTAGTAAAAAATTTTTAAAAATTTAGTTGTTCCTTATTAGTCGAGTCAAAATTTCAATTTAAAAATTCTATCTTTTCAAATCTTTTTCAAAAAAATCAAATCTTTTTCATTTTTCTTCTTAATATTTTCAAAAATTTAAAAAATTGATTTTCAAAATCTTTTTCTTATTTTTATTTCATATTTTTGAAAACCTTGCTAACAATTAAGGATTTGATTCAAAAAATTTCAAGTTTGTTACTTTCTTGTTAAGAAAGGTTCAATCTTTAAATTCTAGAATCATATCTTTTAGTTTCTTGTTAGTCAAGTCATCAATTTTAATTTTAAAAATCAAATCTTTTAAATCTGTATTTGAATCATATCTTTTCAAACATATCTTTTTCAATCAAATCTTTTTCAAATCATATCTTTTTCAAATTTTAATTTCAAAATCTTTTTCTAACTTCTTATCTTTTCAAAACTTACTATTTCTTATCTTTTTCAAAACTACCCAACTACTTTTCTCTCTCTCTGATTTTCGAAAATAATTAACAACTTTTTCAAAAATCTTTTTTTCTTTTTTTTTTTAATTAACTAATTGTTTTAAACTCTAATTTTATTTTATTCCTTTCTTAATTTTTGAATACTAACCAATAATTAAAATAAAAACAAAAATATTTTTCTTTTCTTTTCTTCTAATTTTTGAAATTCCCTCTCTCTCATCTCTTTTTATTTATTTATTTATTTACTAACACTTCTCTCCTTCTTAAAATTTGAATCCTCTCTCCCTCTCTGTGTTCAAATTCTCTTTATTTTCTCTCTACCTCATTCTTCTCTTCTTCTCTTCTTCTACTCACATAAAGAAATCTCTATACTGTGACATAGAGGATTCCTCTTCGTTTCTGTTCTCTTCTTTTTCATATGAGCAGGAACAGGGATAAAAACATTCTTGTTGAAGCTGATCCTGAACCCGAAAGGACTCTGCAAAGGAAGCTAAGAGAAGCTAAAGCACAACACTCCGGAGAGTACCTAACAAAAGGATTCGAAAAAGAAGCAAACATGGCCGAACCCAACAACAATGCAAGGAAGATGCTTGGTGACTATGCTGCACCAACTTCTAACTTCTATCGAAGAAGCATCTCAATTTCTGCCATTGGAGCAAACAACTTTGAGCTTAAGCCTCAATTAGTTTCTCTAATGCAGTAGAACTGCAATTTTCATGGACTTCCATCAGAAGATCCTCATCAGTTCTTATTTGAATTCTTGCAGATCTGTGATACTGTTAAGACCAATGGGGTTGATCCCGAGGTCTACAAACTTATGCTTTTTCCCATTGCTGTAAGAGACAGAGCTAGAACATGGTTGGACTCAACACCTAGAGAAAGCCTAAACTCTTGGGACAAGCTAGTTGATGAGCGGATAATTTATACGCTTTTTGGCATTATTTTTATATAGTTTTTAGTATGATTTAGTTACTTTTTAGTATATTTTTATTAGTTTTTGTGCAAAAATTATATTTCTGGACTTTACTATGAGTTTGTGTGTTTTTCTATGATTTCATATATTTTCTGGCTGAAATTGAGGGACCTGAGCATAAAAGTTGGAGTTAAACGCCCAAACTGGCACCAAAGCTGGCGTTTAACTCCAGGAATAGCCTGTGCACGTGAAAGCTCCAATGCTTAGCCCAAGCACACACCAAGTGGGCCTCAGAAGTGGATTTCTGCACTACCTATCTTAGTTTGCTCATTTTCTGTAAACCTAGGTTACTCTTGAGTATAAAAACTACTTGTAGAGATTTATTTTGTACCTCATGACATTTTCACGTTTTACATTGTATCTCTACGGCATGAGTCTCTAAACTCCATTGTTGGGGGTGAGGAGCTCTGCTGTGTCCCGATGGATTAATGCAATTACCACTGTTTTCTATTCAATCACGCTTGTTTCCATTCTAAGATATTCATTCGCACTTAAACATGATGAATGTGATGATCCGTGACACTCATCACCATTCTCAACTTATGAACGCATGCTTGACAACCACCTCTGTTCTATCTTAGATTGAATGTGTATCTCTTGGGTTCCTGGTTCACGGGTTTGAGTACCTCTCCTGACAATAGAGTGATCAAATTCATGCATCCAGAGTCTTCGTGGTATAAGCTAGGATTATTGGAGGCCATTCCTGGGATCCGGAAGGTCTAAACCTTGTCTGTGATATTCCGAGTAGGATCTGGAAAGGGATGACTCTGACGAGCTTCAAACTCACGAGTGTTGGGCGTAGTGACAGACGCAAAAGAATCACTGGATTCTATTCCAACATGATCGAGAACCGACAGATGATTAGCCGTGCGGTGACAATGCACATGGACCATTTTCACTGAGAGGATGGGAAGTAGCCATTGACAACGGTGACACCCTACATACAGCTTGCCATGGAAGGAGCCTTGCATGCGTGAAGAAGAAGATAGTAGGAGCCTTGCATGCGTGAAGATCCAGATGACAGAGCATCTCCAAAACTCCAACCTATTCTCTATTATTGAACCACAAGTACCTTTTATTTCATTCTCTTTTATTATATTGCAACCAAAAACCCTTTTTATTATTAATCTCCTGACTAAGAGTTACAAGGTAACCATAGCTTGCTTCAAGCCGACAATCCCCGTGGGATCGACCCTTACTCACGTAAGGTATTACTTGGATGACCCAGTGCACTTGCTGGTTAGTTGTGCGGAATTGCGAGTGTGATTACAATTTCGTGCACCATTAGTCAATGTTTTCTTGACCAAATTCTTTCCACCTCAAAAGATGAGTAAGCTCAGAGTGGACGTGCAAACCTTCAGACAGAAGGAAGGTGAATCCCTCTATGAAGCTTGGGAAAGATACAAGCAATTAACCAAAAGGTGTCCTTCTAACATGTTTCCAGAATGGAGCATCATATGTATATTCTATGATGGTCTGTCTGAATTGTCAAAGATGTCATTGGATCACTCTGCTAGTGGATCCCTTCATCTGAAAATACATGCAGAAGCCTAGGAACTCATTGAGATGGTTGTAAATAACCAGTTCATGTACACTTCTGAAAGGAATCCTGTGAATAATGGGGCGACTCAGAAGAAAGGAGTTCTTGAGATTGATACTCTGAATGCCATATTGGCTCAGAATAAAATATTGACTCAGCAAGTCAAGATGATTTCTCAGAATCTGACTGGATTGCAAACTGCATCTGGCAGTGCTAAAGAAGCCTCCATTGAAGGAGAAGCTTATGACCCTGAGAATCCTGCAATGGAAGCGGTGAATTACATAGGAGAATTTTATGGAAATACCTATAATCCTTCATGGAGAAATCATCCAAATTTCTCATGGAAGGATCAACAGAAGCCTCAACAAGGCTTTAATAACAATAATGGTGGGAGAAACAGGTTTGGCAATAGAAAACTTTTTCCATCATCTTCTCAGCAACAGACAGAGAATTCTGAGCAAAGCCTCTCTAGCTTAGCAAACATAGTCTCTGATCTATCTAAGTCCACTCTCAGTTTCATGAATGAAATATGGTCCTCCATCAGAAATTTGGAGGCACAAGTGGGTCAGCTCAGTAAAAGAGAATCCAAAAAGAGAGTGCAAGGCCATAACCATACCTGGCGTGGCCAAACCTGGAGAAGAGGAAGAGGCAGTGGTTCCCAATGAGGAAGACCTCAATGGACGTCCACTGACCACTAGAAAGTTCCCTCATGAGGAACCAAGGGAATCTGAGGCTCATATAGAGATTCCACTGTACTTCTTATTACCATTCATGAGCTCTAAAGAATATTCTTCTTCTGAAGAAGATGAAGTTACTACTGAAGAGCAAATTGCTCAATATTTAGGAGCAATCATGAAGCTGAATGCCAAGTTATTTGGTAATGAGACTTGGGAGGATGAACATCCATTGCTCAATAATGAACTAAATGCCTTGGTTCAGCTGAAGATACTTCAAAAGAAACCCGATCCTAGAAGGTTCTTAATACATTGCACCATTGGCACCATGACCTTTGAGAAGGCTCTGTGTGACCTAGGGTCAGGCATCAACCTCATGCCACTCTCTATAATGAAAAAACTAGGAATCTTTGAGGTACAAGCTGCAAGAATCTCATTGGAGATGGCAGACAGATCGATGAAAAAGGCTTATGGAGTTGTAGAGGATGTCTTAGTAAAGGTTGAAGGCCTTTACATCCCTGCTGACTTCATAATTCTAGACACTGGGAAGGATGAGGATGAATCCATCATCCTTGGAAGACGCTTCAAAGCCACATCAAAGGTTGTAATTAATTTGGATAGAGGAGAGTTAGTCCTTCAATTGAATGAGGACTACCTTGTGTTTAAGGCTCAAGGATATTCTTCTATAAACATGGAGAAGAAGCATGAAAAGCTTCTCTCAATACAGAGTCAGACAGAGCCCCCACACTCAAACTCTAAGTTTGGTATTGGGAGGCCACAATCATGCTCTTAGCATCTGTAAAGCTCTGAAAATAGCTCACTATCAAGCTATTGACATTAAAGAAGCGCTTATTGGGAGGCAACCCAATTTTATTTTATTTATCTATGTAATTTTATGTTTTTTTTAGGATCATGATCATGTGGAGTCATAAAAACAACTGCAAAAAAATTAAAGAAAAATAAAAAATAGCATCAAAAATGGCATACCCTGGAGGATGAGCTTACTGGCGTTTAAACGCCAGTAAGAATACCAAAATGGGCGTTTAATTCCCAGCCTGGCACCATTCTGGGCGTTTAAACGCCAGAAATGGGCAGCAGTCTGGCATTTAAACGCCAGAACTGGTAGGCGAACTAGCATTTAAACGCCAGTAAAGGTATAAAAATAGGCGTTTAAACGCCCAGTTTGGCACCTTTCTGGGCGTTTAAACGCCAGAAAAGGGCAGTAACCTGGTGTTTAAACGCCAGAAAGGCACACAGAGGGGCGATGCAAAATCCTTGACACCTCAGGATCTGTGGACCCCACAGGATCCCCACCTACCACACCTCACTCTCCCTCTTCTTCACACCTTTCCATAACACTATTCCGCAACACCCACCTACCTCACCATTCAAATTCAAACCATTGCCCTCCCAAACCCACCCATTCTCTACATGGTTACCCTCTCTCCCTTACCATATATATAACCCTCCTTACCACATTCCATTTCACACATCCAACACTTAACACCTTTGGCCGAATTCCCACACACCTCCATCTCCTCTATTTCTTCTTCTTCTCCTCCTTTCTTTCTTCTTTTACTCGAGGACGAGCAAACCTTTTAAGTTTGGTGTGGGAAAAAGCGTTGCTTTTTGTTTTTTCATAACTATTAATGGCACCTAAGGCTGGAAAAACCTCTAGAAAGAGGAAAAAGGAAGGCAGTGGCTTCCACCTCCGAGTCATGGGACATGGAGAGATTCATTGATAAACCACTATTTTGTGATTCATATTGTGTTTAATTGTGTGGTTTTATCAAGTCTTTGCCCACTTATTCATATGATTTGCATGTATTTACAATTCCTTCCTAAAAATATCCTATGATTAAAAACTTGCTTCCTAAGATCTTTCAGTTATATATTTTTATCTTCCTTTGTACCATTCGATGCCGTGATCTGTGTGTTAAGTGTTTCAGGCTTCATAGGGCAGGAATGGCATAAGGAATGAAGAGGAAGCGTGCAAAAATGGAAGGAACACAAAGAATTGAGGAAATGACCAGCGAGAAGTCACGCGGTCGCATGGCTGACGCGACCGCGCGAAACGGAAGAAATCACAGTGATGCGCTCGTGTGCTTGACGCAACCGCGCGGATTGGAAGCTGCACGAATGAAGCGAATACATGGATGATGTGCACGCGTGGTATGAGAAACGCTGAGTGACGCGAACGCGTGGATGTAACACCCTAACTACCAAAGCTCACGCTTCCGGCTGCGCAACTCTGATAGCTCAGACATTACGACGACAGTTATACTATTCAATACTAAAATATGAGCCTGTTTAAAAACTTTAAACCGCAATACCATTCCCAAAAATACTTTCGCCATACAACGTACGTCCATACATACCATACAACTTACAGAAACTCATAAAGAGTACATCCATATATATATACATACATATATAAATAATATTACAAACATTATCCAGTACAATTCCTATCCCTCTCACAGAATATATCAAGATAAAGGTGAGGGTACAAAAAGAATAATCTAAGCAATACAGAGCATCTCAATAACAAATAATTAAACTCTTCATAACTTCTGCGCCCAAATCCTGAAAGGGGAAAAATGTAGGGGGTGAGAACATCATCCTCGAAAGGGTTCTCAGTAGAGGGTTTTTAGGAATTACTGTAATAGGATACATGAAGATAAACCGTA
>NC_029774.3:93095295-93099355 GCF_000817695.3 Arachis duranensis | reverse complement strand
AATTCCTTAAAATTCATTGAAACTCTTAAAGTCATAAATTCTCGGTTTATGTAAATAAAACTGAATTTATTATGAAACCGACCATACAAAATCACGAGTTTCAACCCGGTCCAAAAATCAACTCATTTAAAACAGAACCAGTTCATTTGAATCAGACCACTTTCAGGTTTCTTTTGGAACCCATTTTTCTAACTCTTCCAAAATGCCTCAAACTTGATTAATCAATCAAAAGTCTAGGTTCCTTTGAAATCACTAAAAACTCCTTTTTATTTTAAAATCGATATTGGAGCATCATTCTTTCCTTCAGTGATTCAAACGGTAAAAATAGTTCAGTTCTAAATAAGCCGAACTCAACGTATAAGGTTCATTAAATAAATTAAGCTTGAAAACATAAATATCCTTTTAATGAATCAAATAATACAATTTCTCAAATCCAACCCTTTTTAAATAACTTTTCAAACAAGACTAGGATTTTGTAGAAATTTCGGCAGCACTTCCCCTAAAACTTGGACTTTTGCCACCCGGTTCGGGTCCCAACTAAACCGTTTTCTCATTCCTTTTCAACAGCTCAAACTAGAAATCAATTCAACAGCAAGCTAAATCCAATAGTTGCCTCAGTGGCATATCTCAAGAAAACCATTTCAAATCAACTCAATATCAACCGATTTAACTCATTTCCAAAGCTTTAAAGAAACGGTTCAGTAACAAATCATTTATCAAAACCAAATCAATTAAAGCAACCCAGGCTGAATTTCAAGAGTATTCTATCTTTCACATCATCAAAATAATTGACTCAATTCAAACCAATCCTCAACGGATTAAACTCATATTTCAAATCTTTAAAGAATCAACTTCAAAACATTACATTTCACAAAGCCGTACAACAATTCAGCCAAACAAACATCCATAATCATCCGAGTCAATCAAATAATACATAAGACAGATACAATCACCAAATACATAATATCTCACATCAGTATCCATATGTAATAATTCCAGTATATAAAACACAGTTTTTGGAAAGCGCCCCTACCTCGACAAATTGAAACTATACTCCAAACGCCTCTCAGAAATCCATTCGCCTCGACTCAAAACCAACGGCAGTTCCTAAGCACAGCCCCACACATTTTTGCAGCAGCATAAACAGCTCTAAATTACAACAAGCAACCTCAGTTACTATACTCTAAGAACATTAATACCGTAAAGGCTTTAATACAGTACGGGACACTAACGTAGGGCTTCCAAAACATACATACTTACTGAAATTTTAACACGAAGCAGCTGCGATTTCGAACCGGCCCAACAGCAGCTCAGGCGGCGGCCAGAAGCTCCGGTGAATCAACTATAAAAAACCACGCAGCATTATCACCTTCTCGAAATCCAAATAGGCAAAAACCTCAATTAAAACCCTTACCTCAGCGTCAAGACTCACAGAAATCACTAAACAGAGTAGCTCCATCACCGTGGCTGGTACCGCAGCGACCCAGGCAGCGGCACTAACTGAACAGCAATCCCGATGATGGCGGAGGCTCCGACAGTGGCGAGAATCAAGAGCAGAGGCAGAACTGAGCAAGTCTCCCATTCAAACTTCCAAAAGAAGCACCAGCCCCAACAACTCGATGGTGGTAGTGGCTGACTTCAATATTGGCGACGACAAGGAGGCCCGGCGGCGGTGGTCTCCCCTGTCGTGCTCTCCCTCTCTCTGCTGTGCAAACTCCCGTCTCCCTCTCTCTTCGTGCTTGCCGGCAGAGGCAAGATGGCGGCGACTCAACAAGGATGAGCTCCTCTGGTTCGGTGACAGATGCGCGGCTCAGGCTCCAGGGACAGGACGGCGGCAGACCCTAGTAGCAGCGATAGCAGGAGTGGCTTCGACAACACCCAAGCGCGGTGGGGATGCAGCAGAGCCTTGCGACGGTGACTGGCAGCGATGGCTTCCCCTGCCGCACTCCCTCCGCCTTCGGTCCCTTGATTCCTGCCTGATCTATTTCTCTCTCTTTCTTCAGTGTACAATGGTGTCTTTCTTTAGTGTACAATGGTGCAGAACGCGACGGCTCAGCACGACGGCGGCAGCAAGGTCCACCGGTGCTGCCTCATCCCTCTCTTCCTCTCACACCGCTGCTCTCTGTCCCTCTCCCCCTCTCTGCTTCCAGTTTCCTCCTAACCCCTTCTTTCTTTCTTTCATTTAGTTGGAAAACTGTGTGTGTTTGGTTGCTGGGGCATGAGGGGATGCAACGGGTAACCAGGTAGGGTTTTAGGGTTTCATTTTGAAAATTAGGATTAAGGGCATTATGGTAATTTCACATAAAATTGGGGATAATATAGTAGTTGGAACCCAATGTAAATCTAACACTAATAGTATATGGAAAAATACTATTTTCTCATCAATTTTCACAAATTATTTTCAATAAATTGTCTCAACCAAATAATTAGAAATAATATAATTAATTTCTCTTTTTTCCAAAATAGCAATATCAATATATTAAAATATTGATTATTTAGTCCATATCATATAAAATCCTTATTATTTCACAACTGTCAACTTTATAATTCAAATATAGAAAATAATTCAATAATTATAAAATTGGATAATAATCATAACTTATCTCAAATCCAATAAATCAAAACTTGGCTTAATTATCTTTAATAAAATAATTTCTGAAATTAAGGTTATAAATAACTACATGATTTGAGACTTGCTCATAGAAAGACTTTTCAAAGGTTCTGGGTCTTACATTCTACCCACCTTATAAAAATTTTCGCCCTCGAAAATTGATATAAAACGAAAGAAGTTTCATAACAGTTCACCCCTTAATACATTTCAGGAATAAGCAAAATTATCTCAACATATAGACTTATATATGATTTTCAAATACTTGGATGGTCGTATGCATAAAGATACAAAGGTAGGAATATGGTTGTAAAGCAAACATTACAAGATAGGCTCAAATGCAAAAGATGTCATGGTTCAAGCATGTGGTAGTAAAGCAAGGCATTGAAGGTTATAAAACAGGATGAGGTTACCACGACGTGCTCAACATCCGCACACTAATTTCATCTCAACCTCAAAGCTTCAACTCTCCAACTCCATCAAGCACTTTACAACCTCATAGCCGATCATGAGCCTAACACCCGCAAGCTCGTTTGCAAGGGACAAAACACCCACAACTCATCATAACGTTACGCACCTACCGCTTCACTTTCCATATACACATATCACGTCTTAAAGAACTAACGCATCGCATTACTACGTCTACAAGTCGCACATGATATCAAATCAATTCTAGAGTCTACTCAGAAGGATACAAGATTTAGAAAGGAGAGTCAAAAGTCAAGGATAGCAATAATAGATTTGAGAGGATGTATCCAATCCCAGATGACCAAGGATACTCAAGCAATGAAGTTTGCTAGACAAAATTCAATTGACAACCTCAAAGATGACCCTTGAATCAAAGAAATCAAATAGGATCAATAAGAAAAAAAACAGCGCATCAGTTTGAAACAAACTCAAGCTAAGTCGAAGAAGCATGATGTTTATAGAAGAAAATATTTCAAACCCAAGATAAAACTCACAGAACTCAAGAGTATGATTAAAAATATTTTCGAATACATTGTTCATAAAAGAATTGAAAACTTGCGGAAAAATCACTTCATAATTTAGAAGAAAGGTTAAGTAACAAACATTCTCCAAGAGAATAACAAAAGCAATCATAAAACTCGGAGGAGAAATGATCTAGCATAACTTGATATGCTACGATTTTAGGAAATTGCACGATCGGCAAAAATTCCTTCCGGCAAGTGCACCGGTTATCGTCAAGTAAAAACTCACAATAGAGTGAGGTCGAATCCCACAAGGATTGGTTGAGTGAGCAATTCGAATTAGAAGTGTGTTCTAGTTGAGCGGAATCAAGAATTAGATGAGACTTGCGGAATGTAAAATTGCATGAATTGAAATTGCAGAATGTAAATAGAAAGTGTAGATCAGAAATGGGGAGTTCATTGGGTGTTAGGAGATATTGAGATCTCCGAATCAAAACATTTTTATCCCTTCCTCAACCAATGC
>NC_029774.3:93091135-93093431 GCF_000817695.3 Arachis duranensis | reverse complement strand
CTTTTTCAGTGGCTTTTTCTTCTTCTTTTTCTTTCTTTTTCATGGCCAAAGACATTTATTCATCAAGATCCATAGATAGTATTCAACTTCTACACAAAAATGATAATTCTACACTCAATTTCCAGTGAGCTGACTAAACAATCAAGCATGCATACCACCACTTAATTCTACTTGATTTGTCACTAATTGAGCCAAGTTACTTTTGTTCAAACTTTTCTTTTATTTTTAGAAACAGAACAAGCATGGCAAGCACTTGTTTAAGACGGTGAAGTTTATCCAGACACTTAGACTATCACTTATTTGGAAATTAAACAAAGAGACAAACAAAAACTGCACTGACTCAAACTTAAAGCAGGGGTGCATGTAAACTTCCAATATCGGCAATTCAAAGTACAAGCAATTAAGTGACAATACAACCTTTTAGCATCTTCTTTGTTGTTCATCATCCTTCCTAGCCTTGGTATTCTCTTTGATGATGGTGTATATTCCTTTCATGAGATTGATTGTCTTCCTGCAAAGCTATTAGAAGTTGCTTGTTCCCCAAGCACTTTGAGAATTGGTTAGCATGCATGTATGTTTGTAGGCCTCTGAACTTAGATTGGTGTGTGAACACCAAACTTAGTTCCTTGCCATATGCAGCAATTTGGATCATATGCAGAAAACCTCATGTGCTTTTGTTAAGAAAATAACTATGAACTAGAAAAAGAAACTATGAACTAGAAATTAAACTATTGTTTAAGTAGTTTCCCTGATTGGTTGGAGCTAGTGACTAGTCATGCTGAGGTATAAATGTGCTTTTAATGAAGTTTTTGGTGGAACACCAAACTTATAATCTCACATTCACCCTTGAATTGTTTTGGTGTGCAACACCAAACTTAGCTCCTTGCAATACAGATAAATCTACTTAACTCTTTTATTGAAATAACTAAGAAAGGAAAACTACCTCTAGTTGGGTTGCCTCCCAACAAGCGCTCTTTTAGTGTCATTAACTTGACATGTTGCTGATGACTTTCTTCTTCTTCTTCCACTTTGTTAAGAGGAATGACTTCAGGGGAGAAGAAGAGCCAGTCAACACCCCTTGTCTTGGTCTCTTCCCAGCAAGCTTCTTTTTGTGATTTGCTTGATTTGCTTTGCTTGTTGGGGCAGCAGGGGTTGGATTGCTCGTAGTTGACCATTTTTTCTTCAAGGAGTTGGATTGTTCTTCGACCTTCTCTTCTTCATGGATATGGTCCTTTGTTTCTCGGTCACAATCCTCATTTTGGTGCTCGTTTCTACTCCCTTCACATCCTTGATCTCAGAACTTGGTTGTTGTTGGACAGTTGGAGTATCCTGTTCATCAAAAGCTTCCTGAATTTGTGGTTCAATGAACCCTTCCTCTTTGCAACTCTCTGTTTCATTGGAGTGTGATCTCCCTTGATTGACTTTCTCCCTTTCTTGTTCTTCTGATTCCTCCCTTGGGTTTGCCATGGTATCACTAGAAGAATTGTGGGTAGGGATTTGCTTTGATAGATATCCAATTTGTGCTTCTAGCTTTTGAATGGCAGCACCTTGAATTTGTAAGTTGGATATCACTTCTTCCTTAAAGCCTTTCAAATCGGCCACATCTCTGCCCATAGTTGCAAGCATTCCTTCTATCCTGGTTAACTGATCATGAATTGATAGATATCCAATTTGTGCTTCTAGCTTTTGAATGGCAGCACCTTGATTTTGCAAGTTGGATATCACTTCTTCCTTAAAGCTTTTCAAATCGGCCACATCTCTGTCCATAGTTGCAAGCATTCCTTCTATCCTATTTAATTGATCTTGAAATTGTTGGTTCGGATTAGGTTGGGCAGGTTGATTATTTTGGCTGTGATATGGTGGCTGGGAGTATGTGTTTTGTGTGGGCTGATAGGGTCTTTGGTTGGAGTTTTGGTAGTGGTATGACTCTTGTGTGTAGTGGAATGAGTCTTGTGGATAGTGAAATGAATTGTATGAATTTGAGAAGGAATTTTGTGCTGAGAAATGCTCAAGTGATGAAGAATTTGGATATGTAAAACTAGGAGGTGAGGTTGGATAATTAAGAGGTGATGGCTCTTGATGAATGGGGTGTGAATAAGTGAAATCTCTTTGGTTTTGATCTTCCCAGCCACAACTTGAGTAGTGATCAAATTCACCAAAACATGGACCATTTTGTGGCTCTGGGAAGTACCCCGTTTCCTGTTCCTGATACTCCCACCCACCATGAGCATAATAACATGAATCATTCTGTGGTGGTGGAGAGTTTCTCATGAATTTTGATTGACCAAAAGATGAT
>NC_029774.3:93087016-93090535 GCF_000817695.3 Arachis duranensis | reverse complement strand
CTTGGTGAGGAGAAAGTGTCGAACACGTTTAACCTCCAGTTTGAGGTCAAACTGGAGGTTAAACGTGGAAACACTTCCCTTTCTTGAGTCGTCACATTGTTCTCTTGTCAACCTTGCCAATTTGATGCCAAATATGGACTATTATACCTCGTTGGAAAGCTATGGATGTCAGCTTTCTAACGCAACTGGAAGCACCTCAATTGGATCTCTATAGCTCAAGTTATACTCCATGGAAGGTGAAGAGGTCAGCTGGCCTGATTGCATGTTGGTACTATGCTCTTCTATGCACATTACGGGGCTGTTTTCTCCCTCAATTTTTAGTATCCACCATGCATGCCATATATTCTTGGAAAGCTCTAGATGTCTTCTTTCCAATGCATTTTGAATCACCTCATTTGGAGTTTTGTAGCTCAAGTTATTTATGTTTGAAGAAGGCATGGTCAAGCTGTTCCATATAACACGTTTAAGCTCCAGTTTAAGGTTAAACTGGAGCTTAAATGTGGAAATGCTCCTGGTGCCTTTCTTACTTCTGGCGTTTAACCTCCAGTTTAAGGTTAAACTGGAGGTTAAACGTGGAAATGCTTCCTGGTGAGAAATTGTGTCGAACACGTTTAACCTCCAGTTTAAGGTTAAACTGGAGGTTAAACGTGGAAATGCTCCCTTGGTGAAATTCTCATTCTGGCGTTTAACTTCCAGTTTAAGGTTAAACTGGAGGTTAAACGCCAGTTTCAGCATTTCTCAACTTCCATGATTCTGGCGTTTAACTTCCAGTTTAAGGTTAAACTGGAGGTTAAACGCCAGTTTCAGCATTTCTCAACTTCCATGATTCTGGCGTTTAACTTCCAGTTTAACCTTAAACTGGAGGTTAAACGCCACTTTCAGCATTATATGGCTTGGTAGTTTAAGTTCCAGTTTAAGCTTAAACTGGAACTTAAACTCCACATGTGATCTTCAAGCTTCCTTTGTTGATTTTGTTGCTTCCTTGCCTAGCCTCTTCTTCCCTGAAATCATCCAAACAATTGCATCAAAGTCTTGCAAAATTTCATGAGAATTCTTCCATTCATAGCATTCAAGGAATATAACTAAAAACTCATGGAAATTGCATCAAAATCTTCATGTTTGAATGATTTAAGACAAGCATGACTATTTGGCCCAAATGATTACTTAAGGCTCAGGAAAATGCATAAAACAACTAAAAATAAAAGAAAAAGGCTAGTGAAACTAGCCTAAGATGCCTTGGCATCAAGAAATCAAATGCTTGTTCAAGAATTCCCAAAGTCCATATTCAAACAAGCGTGTATAAAGTCTTAACAAGGACGAAAAGAAAAGTTAAACTCTACTTGGAAGAGAAAATCCGAGGTAAAAGTTTGCTTATAAATTGGTAAATGAAACATGTGTTACGTTACAAACGGGCAGTTTTCCATTAAACAACGAAGCTATTGAAAATTTTATTTAAAATAGCGCATGCCAAATTTAAATCAACTTTGTCAAAATCGAACAATGGTTTTAATCTCAATCAAACGACAGAAAATAAGTTCCGTTTAGTATCCCTTCAAAGGAAATTCAAAACTTCCAAAAGTGTTCTTGAAATCACCATCTCAGGGGGATATTCAAGGAGATTAGACTGCACTTAAAAGGAGTCAAGCCTTGCAAGAAAGGATCTTAAACCAAAGTAGTTCAAACAAGATTCACTAGACACGAGTCATCAAACAAGCTTTCAATTGATCCAAAAGAATACAAAAGTCATAAGGAAAAGACAACTCAATCATTAGTAATTTCTCAAGGATAAATCTTTGACTAAAAACTT
Organism: Arachis duranensis; assembly: GCF_000817695.3. Classification (NCBI taxonomy): domain Eukaryota; kingdom Viridiplantae; phylum Streptophyta; class Magnoliopsida; order Fabales; family Fabaceae; genus Arachis; species Arachis duranensis. The sequence goes on along the minus strand of NC_029774.3, from coordinate 93,088,728 downwards.
TTGTAAAGATAATGAGAGGATATATAAATGATGCACAAAATTGAAGCAAATCAAGCTGACTCACATAAGAGTGAGATTCACAAGAGAGGAAAAACTAAGATCAATGGTAATGTTCACAAGATGTAAAAGTTTAGTTAAAAACAAGGTAAAGTATGACATTCATAGAGATGGAAGGTTTAATAGAGAATTTAGTCCGTTCATAGGAAGAAAGCTATGAGTCCAACACTCTCAAAAGAACAACAATGGCATAAATCATATAGTATGCTAAATCAAACTCAATTCAAAATAAGTTAAGTAAAGCTTATCAAATGAGACTCAACTGGGATAAAAGTGAAAAAGCTTTCCTTTCCAAAATTTTGAAAAATATCCAAATACCTAATCAAATGAAGATGTGCGTTGGAACTGTAGTAAAATTACTAGAAAGTCAAATTGTATTTTAAAGTAAATGTAGTTCCGTAAACCAGTAAAAGCACAGGCGGAGTATTAGGAATAAATAGTTGTCAAACTGTATAAGAAATCTCGAAGTTTTATACATAGATAAGTATATATCAACTCAACAGCGATTTATAAAATCTCAAAATTGGCTGTGATCACTGTCAAGTAAGAGAAAAAACTGAATCAACAATTTCTCAAAGAATGGACTCGGAATTCGGAGTTAAAAGGCACAGCGCATTAAGACAAGTTCAAAACTATATCAAGGAATAAGGGAATCAGGAAGAGTTCAAACAGAGAAAGACTGATGCAACAAGGACTCCAAACAAGCATATGCAATTGAGATCGAACAAGAACGCATATGAATAAAGAAATAGGGTGGAAACATAAAATTACTTCTGGAAAGGAGTGGCAAACAAGAACTTCAAGTTAGGATATGAAAGAACAGGTCGACTCGAATAGAATTTCAAGACACACAACTGAATAGCCTCGAGAAATAGTTTTTAACGTTCCCAAAATCCGCGATTCGCTTTACTCAAAACTCGCATATCATCTATGACAACCCATTAGTGCTCTCATATACACAATTCATTAGTATTAAGCCGGCCAAACTTAATATCAGGAATTATGCAATGCAAGACTAACAGCGTTAATCAATAGATCGTCATGTGCATAAAGTTCTAATTCTCGTCTTTCAACAAGACCTAATACATGAGAAACATTCAGAGTATGCAACTGAAGCATAGTTGGTCCATTCCTCAGGCTCTACAGGAAGGACTGCTCTGATACCATAATGTAACACCCTAACTACCAAAGCTCACGCTTCCGGCTGCGCAACTCTGATAGCTCAGACATTACGACGACACTTATACTATTCAATACTAAAATATGAGCCTGTTTAAAAACTTTAAACCGCAATACCATTCCCAAAAATACTTTCGCCATACAACGTACGTCCATACATACCATACAACTTACAGAAACTCATAAAGAGTACATCCATATATATATACATACATATATATAAATAATATTACAAACATTATCCAGTACAATTCCTATCCCTCTCATAGAATATATCAAGATAAAGGTGAGGGTACAAAAAGAATAATCTAAGCAATACAGAGCATCTCAATAACAAATAATTAAACTCTTCATAACTTCTGCGCCCAAATCCTGAAAGGGAAAAAATGTAGGGGGTGAGAACATCATCCTCGAAAGGGTTCTCAGTAGAAGGTTTTTAGGAATTACTGTAATAGGATACATGAAGATAAACCGTA
>NC_029774.3:93074313-93086884 GCF_000817695.3 Arachis duranensis | reverse complement strand
TATATAGCCAACCCGACACGTCCTGGTAGCTAACCATGGACAGAAACACCCCTCGCGGAGCAAGTAGGTTTGAGCTACAACCCCATTGCTACTACCCGCTCAACCTAGAGCCAGTAGAATAACCACTACTGCGGCTACTACCCAGGTGGGTGTTTAAAAGCTCAACCTGGAGCGAGTGAAATTACCACTACTACCGCTACTACCCAGGCGTCACAGTCTCTGACCTGGAGCAAGTGGGACGAACCACAACCCTTGCTACTACCCAGGTATCTCAAGCATATATTCATTCAGTTCCAACCATGGATCAACATCCATCTCAACCATCCGGCTTAAATTCATAATTCATAGTCAGCCATACGGCCCACAACTCATTCAGCAATCAGCCATAAAACAATATCATACACAACCATTCCGGCTCACGGTTTAATCCAGAACCAGCCAATATTCATAATCATACACAGCCTTTCCGGCTCATAACAACAGCACTTCCATATTCAACATAAATAAAACTGAATTTATTATGAAACCGACCATACAAAATCACGAGTTTCAACCCGGTCCAAAAATCAACTCATTTAAAACAGAACCAGTTCATTTGAATCAGACCACTTTCAGGTTTCTTTTGGAACCCATTTTTCTAACTCTTCCAAAATGCATCAAACTTAATTACTCAATCAAAAGTCTAGGTTCCTTTAAAAATCACTAAAAGCTCCTTTTTATATTGAAATTAATATTAGAGCATCATTCTTTCCTTCAGTGATTCAAACGGTAAAAATAGTTCATTTCTAAATAAGTCGAACTCAAGGCATAAAGTTCACTAAATAAATTAAGCTTGAAAACATCAATACTCTCTTAATAAATCAAATAATACAACTTCTCAAATCCAACCCTTTTTAAATAACTTTTCAAACAAGACTAGGATTTTGTAGAAATTTCGGCAGCACTTCCCCTAAAACTTGGACTTTTGCCACCCGGTTCGGGTCCCAACTAAACCGTTTTCTCATTCCTTTTCAACAGCTCAAACTAGAAATCAATTCAACAGCAAGCTAAATCCAATAGTTGCCTCAGTGGCATATCTCAAGAAAACCATTTCAAATCAACTCAATATCAACCGATTTAACTCATTTCCAAAGCTTTAAAGAAACGGTTCAGTAACAAATCATTTATCAAAACCAAATCAATTAAAGCAACCCAGGCTGAATTTCAAGAGTATTCTATCTTTCACATCATCAAAATAATTGACTCAATTCAAACCAATCCTCAACGGATTAAACTCATATTTCAAATCTTTAAAGAATCAACTTCAAAACATTACATTTCACAAAGCCGTACAACAATTCAGCCAAACAAACATCCATAATCATCCGAGTCAATCAAATAATACATAAGACAGATACAATCACCAAATACATAATATCTCACATCAGTATCCATATGTAATAATTCCAGTATATAAAACACAGTTTTTGGAAAGCGCCCCTACCTCGACAAATTGAAACTATACTCCAAACGCCTCTCAGAAATCCATTCGCCTCGACTCAAAACCAACGGCAGTTCCTAAGCACAGTCCCACACATTTTCGCAGCAGCATAAACAGCTCTAAATTACAACAAGCAACCTCAGTTACTATACTCTAAGAACATTAATACCGTAAAGGCTTTAATACAGTACGGGACACTAACGTAGGGCTTCCAAAACATACATACTTACTGAAATTTCAACACGAAGCAGCTGCGATTTCGAACCGGCCCAGCAGCAGCTCAGGCGGCGGCCAGAAGCTCCGGTGAATCAACTATAAAAAACCACGCAGCATTATCACCTTCTCGAAATCCAAATAGGCAAAAACCTCAATTAAAACCCTTACCTCAGCGTCAAGACTCACAGAAATCACTAAACAGAGTAGCTCCATCACCGTGGCTGGTACCGCAGCGACCCAGGCAGCGGCACTAACTGAACAGCAATCCCGATGATGGCGGAGGCTCCGACAGTGGCGAGAATCAAGAGCAGAGGCAGAACTGAGCAAGTCTCCCATTCAAACTTCCAAAAGAAGCACCAGCCCCAACAACTCGATGGTGGTAGTGGCTGACTTCAATACTGGCGACGACAAGGAGGCCCGGCGACGGCGACCCAGGCGTTGGTGGTCTCCCCTGTCGCGCTCTCTCTCTTCTGTGCAAACTCCCGTCTCCCTCTCTCTTCGTGCTTGCCGGCAGAGGCAAGATGGCGGCGACTCAACAAGGATGAGCTCCTCTGGTTCGGTGACAGATGCGCGGCTCAGGCTCCAGGGACAGGACGGCGGCAGACCCTAGTAGCAGCGATAGCAGGAGTGGCTTCGACAACACCCAGGCGCGGTGGGGATGCAGCAGAGCCTTGCGACGGTGACTGGCAGCGATGGCTTCCCCTGCCGCACTCCCTCCACCTTCGGTCCCTTGATTCCTGCCTGATCTATTTCTCTCTCTTTCTTTAGTGTACAATGGTGCAGAACGCGACGGCTCAGCACGACGGCGGCAGCAAGGTCCACCGGTGCTGCCTCATCCCTCTCTTCCTCTCACACCGCTGCTCTCTGTCCCTCTCCCCCTCTCTGCTTCCCGTTTCCTCCTAACCCCTTCTTTCTTTCTTTCATTTAGTTGGAAAACTGTGTGTGTTTGGCTGCTGGGGCATGAGGGGATGCAACGGGTAACCAGGTAGGGTTTTAGGGTTTCATTTTGAAAATTAGGATTAAGGGCATTATGGTAATTTCACATAAAATTGGGGATAATATAGTAGTTGGAACCCAATGTAAATCTAACACTAATAGTATATGGAAAAATACTATTTTCTCATCAATTTTCACAAATTATTTTCAATAAATTGTCTCAACCAAATAATTAGAAATAATATAATTAATTTCTCTTTTTTCCAAAATAACAATATCAATATATTAAAATATTGATTATTTAGTCCATATCATATAAAATCCTTATTATTTCACAACTATCAACTTTATAATTCAAATATAGAAAATAATTCAATAATTATAAAATTGGATAATAATCATAACTTATCTCAAATCCAATAAATCAAAACTTGGCTTAATTATCTTTAATAAAATAATTTCTGAAATTAAGGTTATAAATAACTACATGATTTGAGACTTGCTCATAGAAAGACTTATCAAAGGTTCTGGGTCTTACATTGGACGACGCAGCCGCGTGATGTGCGCGATCTGCAGAATTTCAGAATTCACTGGCAGAGTTTCTGGGCCGCATTTCAACCCAGTTTTCGGCCCAGAAACAAAGATTAGAGCCAGGGAACATGCAGAGACAAAGAAACAACATTCATTCCGCATAATTTTTAGTTTTTAGATCTGAATTTACTCCTCCCCTAGGTTTCTCACTTGAACATTCATAATTAGGATTTGAAGATTTTGGCTTTAGCTTTTGAGAAGAGTCTACCTCCGGTACTAGTCACTATAGTTTGTTATTTACTTTTCATTTATTCTTCCATATTCTTAATTTCTCCAGAGTTGACATTGGATTATTTTCACAAGTTATTAATGCAGAAATATTTTTATTTTTAATTAATCCCTTTTATCATTATTTATTATGTCTTCTTTTATTTTCTCAATTGATTCTGTGAAGTCTATAATTATGATGAGTGAGTAGTTCCATAACTTGATTGGGAGATGATTGAAAGGAAACCCTGAGTTGGATTACTCAAGAGAAAAATTGTAATTGGGTTTATTGTTGGATCAACCTCTAGTCATTGACACTAGTCCTTCCCAAGGGAGAGGGTTAGGACTTGTGACTAGAAATAGCTTTCCAACTTGCTTGACTTTCTTAAGAATAGGGCTTCCAACTAATCTATCCCTAGTCAAGGCTTTTATTTAGAATTAATTAAATTCTCTAATTTAAATTTCTGTTCATCAACTCAACCATTTTTGAAAACACCCGATTGATGAAATAGCACATCTTTCTGCAACTCGTTGGGAGACGACCTGGGATTCATACTCCCAGTATTTTAATTTCAATATTGTGACAACCCTTCTAAGTTGATAAGCGGATTTTCAGCTGGTTAAGGACTGTATTTGCAATGTATCTCTTATAATAATTTCTTAACTCGCCAATTTTTGCCACGTCAATTTTTGGCGCCGTTGCCAGGGAGTTGCAATAGTGTGCCTAATTTATTGATTGGAATTTATTTAATTGCAATTTTTCTTTTTATTTTGTTACTATGAGCTATACATTTCTTTCGTTAAATGACGCGTTCACTTCCTGATCCAAGCTTGCCAGTATTTGACCCTGAGATTGAAAGAACTATTTCACGTATAAGGCAAGCTCGGCGTCGGCTAGTCCTCTCTGAGGACGAACCTGAAATGTCATCTAAGGAAGAAACAAGCTCCCTCTCTACTGATCCAGTTGATTTACGTGCAGGTGACATGGCAGCACCTAGGAGAGTCACTATCCAGGAGGAAGGAGCCCCTGATTTTACACTACAACCATTCCAGGCACACCACCCACCAGTGGCTGTGGATTTTGAAATAAAGTCTGCACTACTCAACTTGATGCCCAAGTTTCGTGGCCTACCTGCTCAAGAGCCTATCAAGCACCTTAGGGATTTTCAGACTGCTTGTTCTACTGTTAAGCATGATGGTACTGACGAAACTTCTATTCTGTTGAAAGCTTTCCCATTCTCTCTTGAGGGGAAGGCAAGAGAGTGGTACTACACTCAACCCGGAACAACTGTTTCCAACTGGGATACGCTTAGAAGACAATTTTTGGAGAAATTCTTTCCAGCTAAGGTCGCCGATAAACTGAGGAAAGACATGTCCATGATCGTTCAGGACGAATCTGAGACTCTCTATGAATATTTGGAACGCTTCAATAATCTTCTGGAAGCATGTCCCCACCATATAATTGACAAGATAGTGTTGCTCGGGTACTTTACACAGGGGATGAAATCTCAAGATAGGACCACATTGAAAGGTGTTAGCAATGGGTCTATGAAAAAGTACAAGACTACGGAAGAGGCATGGCAATTGATTAGCGACTTAGCTGAATCTACTAGGAATCACAGGCAAAAACAAAGTCGGTCAAGAGCTATTGGAGAGGTATCCTCTAGCAAAGAGACTGCGACTATAACTCATAGCTTATGTGAAATGACTAACTTACTGAAGTAGATGCAACTAAGTCAACAATAGGCTCAGCAAGTTCAGCCTTCTCCACCACAGTACAGCCAACAGTTGGTTCCACAAAGAGTATGTAGAATTTATGCAGATTACAGTCATTATACTTATGAGTGTCTGCAAGTCTAACCAGAAGACCACAATGTGGCAGCCACTCATAACTTCTATGACCGCCCCAATCAATGGTACAATCAAGGTGGCAGCTAGAATCATGGATGGCAGGATAACTCCAACCAAGGCTGGAGAGATAATTCTAACCAAGGTTGGAAGGACAATCATAACAGAGGAGGTAGAGATAACAATGGAAATCAGAGGTGGAATAACAATAATAACTTCAGGCAGTAGAATCAGAATCAGGCCTACAGAGCACCTCATCTAAGGCAGCCTCAAGCATCTCAGCAGACCTCTCAGATCACTTATCCCTCTTCATCTCCTAATGATGAGTTACTACAATTTATTGATCGGAGACAACAGGCCATGGAAAATAACCTTACTTCTACTCTGAATGATCTGAACTCTACTTTGCAAGCCCTTATCTCACCGATTGGATCACTAAACAACTCCAACAACCAGTCTTCAAGCTCTGGTAGACTCCCCTCTCAACCATTACCCAATCCAAAGGGTGGCATTAATACCATAACCCTAAGGTCCGGAACCACATTGCAAGAGAGGAATCAGGAAGAGCCAAACCCACCAGAACACGCCTCAGCTGAAGAGGTAGTGGAAATAGAAAATGTTTAGGATGAAAAGGATATACAGGACATGGCTGAAGAAGAAGAAGCTCAATCACAGGAAGAAGCACCAAAGAGCACAGACACTGTAGAAAATGCCATTCCTATTCCATTTCCGTAACTAGCAAGGAAGCCCAGGAAGCAGTTGGAACCTGATCCCAAAATGGTAGAAATATTCAAAAAGGTTGAGGTAATTGTTCCCCTTTTTTATGTTATTCAACAGGTACCTAAATACGCAAAGTTTCTAAAGGATTTATGCATACATAAAGACAAAATTAATGAATTAGAAACTATTCCTTTAGGTAGTTCTATATCTGCTTTAATGGGAAATATACCTGAAAAATGTAGTGACCCAGGCCCATGCATGGTTAACTATACCATTGGAGGTGTGATATTTTCTAACTGCATGTGTGATTTAGGAGCATTTGTTAGTATAATGCCTTTGTCTATATACGATGTTTTGAGGCTCCCTCCCTTAAAAAGGTCGGCAGCTCATTTTATGTTAGCATATAAAAGCATTATTACAGTGGCTGTAGTTGCTGAAGATGTATTAGTGGGTATTAAGGGGCTCACATTCCCCATTGATTTTTACATCCTGGAGATGCCCCAAAATGACTCAAAGAAGCCATCATCAATCCTACTCGGAAGACCTTTCTTGAAGACCTCGAAGTTCAAATTAGATGCTTTTTCAGGAACATACTCTTTTGAAATAGACAGCCGAGTAGTAAGCTTCAATCTGAATGGAGTTATGAAGCACCCTCCAGAAGATCATTCTATCATCTAGTGTGACATCATAGATGAGACCGTAGCTGAAGTTCACCAGGAGGAGTTTGAAGAGAAGTACATAGGACAAGGTCCGAGTGTGGGGACACTTTCTGAGGACAATGAAAGTACTTTACCACTGCCACCAGCTCCAGACAATCCAAAGCCTGACCATGAGCAGAAGTTAGAATTGAAACCCCTCCCTCCACACCTCAAATATGCTTACCTCGAGGTTAAGCAGAAGTTTCCAATTATCATTGCACGGGACCTCACTTTTCAACAGGAAGAGCATTTACTTAGTGTGCTGAGGAGGCACGAGAAGGCAATTGGGTGGAGTTTGGTAGACATAGTAGGCATCAACCCTCAAGTTTGTGAGCATAGAATATTTTTAGAAGAGGGAGCAAGATCCGTTCATCAATCCCAAAGAAGACTGAACCCCACTATCTTAGAGGTTGTCAAGACGGAAGTGACTAGACTACTAGAGGCAGATATCATCTACCCCATCTTAGACAGTGAATGGGTGAGCCTAGTACAAGTGGTGCCCAAGAAGTCTGGAGTCACTACAGTGAAGAATGAGCATGGAGAACTCATAGCAACCAGAGTGCAGAACGCCTGGAGGGTCTGCATTGATTACAGGCGTCTCAACCAAGCCACTTGTAAGGATCACTACCCTCTTCCGTTCATTGATCAAATGCTGGATCGCCTGTCAGGTAAATCACATTATTGCTTTTTAGATGGTTACACATGCTATTTCCAGATTCATATAGCCCCTGATGATCAGGAAAAGACTACTTTTACATGTCCTTTTGGGACTTATGCCTATAAGAGAATGCCTTTTGGCTTGTGCAATGCACCAGCTACTTTCCAAAGGTGCATGATTAGTCTTTTCTCTGACCTTCTTGAGGACTGTATGGAGGTTTTTATGGATGATTTTAGCGTTTATAGTGATTCCTTTAGCCTTTGCTTAGATAGATGTGTCAGTACAAACTTTGTATTGAATTTTGAAAAATGTCACTTTATGGTAAGACAAGGGATCATACTAGGACATGTTGTGTCTAATACTGGCATTTCTGTAGATCTAGCAAAGGTGGATGTTATTTCTAGTTTGCCTTACCCCTCCTCTGTGAGGGAAGTCCGTTCGTTCCTTGGCCATGCAGGTTTTTACCGGAGATTCATTAAGGACTTTAGTAAGGTAGCACTTCCCCTATCCAGGTTACTGCAGAAAGATATCGAGTTTGAGTTCAGTGAGGATTGCAAACAAGTGTTTGATAAGCTGAAGACCGCCCTGACTCAAGCTCCAATTGTGAGAGGACCTGACTAGAGCCAGCCATTCAAAATCATGTGCGATGCTTCTAACCATGCAGTAGGAGCAGCGCTGGCTCAACGTGAAGGTAAGGATCCTTTTGTCATTGCTTATGCATCTAAGACTTTAGACACTGCTCAGTCTAACTACACTACTACTGAGAAAGAGCTTCTTGCTATTGTTTTTGCTCTGGATAAATTCCGAGCCTATTTACTTGGTACTAAAGTAGTAGTGTATTCAGACCACGCATCTCTAAAGTATTTATTAGCTAAAAAGGAATCCAAACCAAGGCTTATACGTTGGATACTGCTACTACAAGAATTTGATTTAGAAATAAAGGATAGGAGTGGAAACCAGAATCTAGTGGCAGACCACTTGAGTCGCCTTGAGTACATTAAAGATGACTCCACTCCTATAGCTGATAATTTCCCATTTGATAACCTATAAGCAGTATCTGAGGTAGTCCCTTGGTATGCACCTGTCGCTAATTATCTAGTTAGCCGCACCTTTCCTCCAAACTTTACTAAGAACCAAAGAGACAAGCTGAAAAGCGAGTCTAAATATTATATATGGGATAACCCATATTTATGGAGATGTGGCGCTAACCAGGTAATTAGAAGGTGTGTGCCTCAATCAGAATTCCAGTCCATTTTAGAGGCTGTCACTCATCTGAGAGTGGAGGACATTTTGGCCCTCAAAGAATAGCTAGAAAAATCTTAGACTGTGGATTCTGGTGGCCTACTCTTTTTAAAGACGCTGCTGAATTTGTAAATCTTGTCCCACATGCCAAAGGTTTGGTAATATGTCCCAGAGGGATGAAATGCCTCAACAAATTATGCTTTTCTGTGAAATTTTTGATGTTTGGGACATTGACTTCATGGGTCCATTTCCGAATTCTAATGGCCACCTTTATATACTGCTAGCTGTAGACTATGTTTCTAAATGGGTGGAAGCATTTCCTACCCATACTGATGATGCTAACACCATTGTTTCCTTTGTTAGAAACCACATTATTTGTCGCTTTGGATCACCACGAGCAATCGTGAGCGATCAAGGAGACTAACAGGATTACTGAAGAAGCATGGAATCATTCATAAAGTAGCAATAGCCTACCATCCTCAGACTAATGGGCAAGTCGAGGTGTCTAACAGAGAGATAAAATGCATATTGCAAAAGATAGTTAAACTTCATAGAAGAGACTGAAGCACCAGGCTACAAGATGCACTCTGGGCATACAGAACAGCATACAAGACACCCATTGGGATGAGTCCTTTTCGCTTAGTTTATGGAAAAGCCTGTCATCTTCCAGTTGAAGTAGAGTACAAAGCTTTTTGGGCAGTAAAGGAGTGCAACATGGGATTTGAGAAAGCCGGAGCTGAAAGGAAGTTGCAACTGCAAGAATTGGAAAGCCTTCGCCTAGAAGCTTATGAGAACTCAAGGCTGTACAAGGAAAAGATAAAGGCTGTACATGATCAGCACATCAAGAGGAAAGAGTTCCAACCTGGAGATTTAGTCCTCCTTTACAACTCTAGACTGAGGCTCATGCCAGGAAGATGAGATCAAGGTGGGAAGGTCCATATAGAGTCGAGAAGGCTGAGCCGTACGGAGTTTTTCACCTAAGTCACCCTTCAAGCTCTGCACTAATCAAGGTTAATGGACATCGTTTGAAGCTCTACCATGGTGAGAAGGTGACAAAAAACAAGGAGTTAGATATCTTCCTCTTGGAGGATCCACTCACAGTAGAAAACTGAGCTAATGGAGTGTCCAACTTAAGGACGTTAAAGCAAAGTGCTAGGTGGGAGACAATCCACCATGGTATGATCGTTCCTCTTCTTCTCCTTATCTTCCCTCATCTATAACTCTTCTTCGTACTACTGCCTATATCTTGCATCTCATCTGCATACTGCATTTGCATTTTAATTAAAAAAGAAGAGAGCACACGACGCGACAGCGTCGAAGATGCGTCCGCATCAGGGAGCCTTGGACACGAGAAGAAAAGAAACAGAGAGTCACGCGAAAGTGTGACTGGAGGCGTGCCTTTGGCACAACCTGCACCACGCGACCGCGCCGCCCAGGCGTCCGTGTCATGTGGGAAAATAGGCCTCCCACGCGTCCGCGTCACCCACGCGAACGCATGCCTTATAAATCAACGTAAAAAGGGTGTATGGCCGAAAGTTGAGCTGGAGCTGGGCCGCACTTGCGCTAGTCGCACAAGCCCTGCCATGCGAACGCATGCCCCACGCGTCCGCGCCGTTCTCTCCAACTGGCCATTCATGCGATCGCGTCAACCACGCGATTGCGTCACTCTAAATTTTGGCGAAACATAATTTGAACAGAGAGTTGTGCGAGCGCGAAGCAGCCCTCGCGCCACTAGCGCAAATCACGTCACGCGTCCGCGTGACCGACGCGCCCACCTCACTTAAGGGCTTTCCACGCGACCGCGTGCCCCACGCGTCCGCGTCGGTTGCGCCACGAAACTCATTCAAATCTGCCAGATTATCTTTTCTTTTCTCATCACATTCCTATTTTATTTCTCCCCTTCCTTCTTTCTCCCTTCTTCCTCTCTTCTACCCCTCTTTCCTACCACCATTATCAAGGTTTTCCCTATCTTCTTCCCTCCCTACTTCTTCATTCTTCTTCTTATTTACATGTTTTCTTTTTTTCTTTCTCTTCTACTTTTCCTATCCATGTTTTCTTTTTCTTTTCTTATTCCTCCTATTGGTGTTGGAATTTTATTTGGGTCATTATTTTTATATGTTGCTTGTGGATTGTTTAGGACATGTTTAACAATTATATATTATTTTTATAGGGTTACTTGCATGTTCAAAATTAATTTTTTCATACCTTATTTAACATGCATGCTATGTGTTTGTGAAAATGCCCATATGGCATTTTGCACTATTTTTAGATTTCTTTTAAATCTACTACTCTAAATGCCTACTTTTCACAAAATCTCTTTTAAATTTTATTAATTAAATATAATTGTTTTTACAAACATATTATTAGTTTGAAAGACTTGGTAATCTAATCTAGACATTGAATGCTTGATCTATGCTACTCATGCCCTTTGCCGGCATGCCAATGAACACCTTGCATTTAATTATCATCCCATGCACTTGCTATATTTCTATTGTTGATTTGTCACATGTAGTCATGACCATGTGTTCACATCATTATCTATTCGTGTGCATTGATTACCACATTTTCCCATTCTTTTCCTCGCTATAACCCTTGCATTATTCATGTCTTTACTCGTTTCCTTTCAGGATGGCCACCAAGAAAGGCAAGGAGAAAGTTACCCGCAAATCCACAGCAAGGAAAGGCACAAAAAGAGCATTAGTGGTAGAGCCTTCTTCAACTGCAGTCAAGCCCTCAACAAAAAGAATTAAAAGGATTATAAAGGTTGATGAAAAGGAGAGAGCCTTCCCAACAAAGGACACTGCACGATTTCCCAATTGTTACTATGAGCAGATGTTCCTCATTCTGGCAGCTCGGAATTACAACAATGAATACCTTTTTATCCTTCTACCGCGTATTGCCGAATTTATTGAGCCACAAATTGCACAAAGACATTGGGGATTCCTACAGAGATAACCACGACAGGTTAATCTTTCTTAGGTAGTTGAGTTCTACTCCAACTTCCACCTGCCGACCCTGCAGTCTGCTTATATCCGTCAGAAACAAGTCCCCATTACAGAAGAGGCCATTCAGCGAGCCTTAGATCTTTCCCCTACTCCAGAAGGACTGGACACTTTTCAAGAAGCCGCACTCAAGCGCCAGGCGTACAAATTTGACTAGGATGCTGTTCTCAGAGTTATCGCACAACCTGGTAGCAAATGGATCTTCGGATACCATCATTCCCGTCCTAAGGGAATCTCGGCTTCTACACTCACCTTAGAGGCTCACGTATGGGCACAGATTATGTCCCATTACGTCTTCCCGAGAACTCATGAGTCCTCCTTCATCGTAGACATGGCCGTTCTACTATGGTGCATCCTCACAGACCAGCCTCTAAATTTATCGAGACACATCTGGAATGCTATGGGACACATGCAAATCGTGGGCAACCTACCTTTCCCCACCTTGGTCTCTGATCTCCTCTCAGCAGCTAGAGTCTCCTACAGAGTTGGGGACACCAAAGCCATACTTCCACGGGATGATCAGTACGTCCCTAACGGGAGATATCTCAGGCCACCACTTGCCACTACCAACCAGTCCACAGAAGATGTTGTAGTTCCTCCACCATCTACTAGTCAGCTACTGCATCAAATACTGAAGAGGTTGGACCAACAAGACCAAAAAGTAAAGCTCCAAGAGCGCCGCAACCACCGCGAATTCAAATACCTCAAGGAGTTACTCACAGGCAACCACAGACTTGCCGAGGACCCAGGCACTCCGGACTCTACTTCCTTCACCAGCACAGGGAGCCATGACGGTCCCGACTATAGAGATACTGCCACCAGTCCACCCTTGTTCTTGACAGATGGCACCGATGATGGTGCAAAACCTTAAGCGTGAAGAGGTCGGTCAGTACCTGACTTTCGGAGGTAATTCTTTCCCCCTAACACCAATTTCTTTCTTCTTTAGAATAGGATAGATTGCATATTAGTAGGT
>NC_029774.3:93072898-93073959 GCF_000817695.3 Arachis duranensis | reverse complement strand
CGTGGGCCTTGGGACGAGGTCGGACCTTCTATGATCTTACCGAGTTTGGGGAGCTCGGTCAGGGTATGAACAGTGCCCCTGCCCGAGTTCGTCCTTTTTGAGAGGTTGAGCTCGGGCATAGTAGTTTTTTCAAATTTTGAAAATGGCCGTTTCCGTTTTCCTTGCATCGGAGCTCGTCGTCTTCTTCCTTTCTTCCAGGTTTGTTCTTGTCTTCATTTTCTTTGCGCATATGTGCTTCTGTTTTCTTTTTCTTCTATGTCTGGGTTGCCCCGAAAAGAGGCGCCGCCATCGCTTTGGTTGCTTGTATGTGGGGGGGGCTCTTTTCTTTTGGTACTTTGTTTTCGGGTTGCTGCATTTTCTTTCTAAAAGAACTTTGTTTTCTCGTTTTGCTGAATGGGTTTTTGCTGTCTGCCTTTACGTGATTTTTGCCTTGCTGTTGTATTCTTCTTTGTAGGCAAGATTTTTATGTCTCGAAAGGTTCTTCAAGCAATGTCGACCAAGATTCCGAGTGGTCTTGGTTGGGTAGATCCTGTTCCTTTAAGAGTCCCTTCCGTGGTAGATTCTGAGTATTTAGCTAGGTTTCGTAGGCAATGTAGCATATGTGAGGATAGGGAGTCTGAGAGGGATTATGAGTTAGTAGCCCCGGATTCCGAGGAGAGAGTTTGCTTCCCGCCTTTAGACAGTTCCGAGAAGCTCTTCTTTTACGCCTATGATTGTTTTTTCTCTAAGCTGGGTGTCCGACTTCCTTTTACCGACCTGGAGTCCGAGGTGTTGTGGTCCTGTAACCTTGCCCCTACGCAGCTCCATCCAAATTCCTGGGCATTTTTAAAGCTGTTCCAACTTTTGTGCCAGTTTTTGGGTGTCCCTCCCTCTATTTCTCTTTTTTCCTATTTGTTTGTGTTGACGAAGCCGGGTTCGGGTGGGGGGAAGGTGTCTTGGGTCTCTTTTAGGGCAAACCAGGGGAGGAAGTTCTGTACCCTGTATGATGAGTCTTTTCACGATTTTAAGAACTATTATTTCAAGGTCCGGGCTACTGGGGACGTCCGACCTTTCTTTCTAGA
>NC_029774.3:93057557-93059685 GCF_000817695.3 Arachis duranensis | reverse complement strand
TATATGGCGCGGAGCTGTGTCCGGATGGCCAGTCTTCATGCCGCTATTGCCCGGGAGTTCAAGAAGTCCCCCATTGGTGCGACCAGCTCCCGACTTGAGAAGGCTCAGTCCGAGCTTGATAAGATTAGTCAACTGAAGGCTGCCAGGATTACTGAGCTGGAGGCCTCTTTGGAGAAAGAGAAAGCTAGGGCTACTGCGGCTGTGGCGTCAGCGAAGACATCTGAGGAGATGGTGAAGGCGGCTACAGAGAATTATACTCGGCTATATGCCGAGCTTGTGGAGACAAAGGAGGAGCTGCAATCTGCGCAGGACAAATTTTATGAGCTGGAAGGTCACGTGGCCAAGGGTATGGATGCCATGTTTGAAAATCTGAAGGCTCAGGTCCGGGTTCTTGCTCCCGACCTGGATCTGAGCTTGTTTAGTACGGATAACGTCGTTGTGGAGGGAAAGATTGTTCCTGCTCCAAACGAGGATGAGGTTCCGGCGTCCGACCTCAAAGTTCCTGTTGAGAACCCGACTTCCTCTTTGGCCGGGGATGGATCTGGCGTGGGGGTTTCAAACCCGGGTGACGTTGCTGTCGATGCAGTCCTGATTTCTATGTTTGCCCCGCAGCCTTCTGTTGATGTGGAGTCCGGAAAGGACCTTGACCCTCTGTAATTCTTGGTGTTTTGCCCGACCTGTGGGCTCTTTTGTTTTTGGATGGTTACTGTGAACACTTTTGGACACCTTCTTGCTTTTTAGCTACTTGTAGTAACTTTTTAGCTTTATTTATGTGGTGTTCGCATTTTGACTTTTTGTCCCGCTTTTATGCTTTTTAGTTGTTTTCGGGTAACAACTTTTTAGCCAGCATTTTGACCTTTTTGTTTCCGCTTTTGTGCTTTTTAGTTGTTTTCGGGTAACCACTTTTTAGCCAGCGTTTTGAAACTTCCTTTGATTTCGTTCTTTTCGCTTGTACTTTTTAGTTGCTTTTGTAAAGCAACTTTTAGCCAGCGTTTTCCTTCGATTTCGTTCTTTCGCTTTTGTGCTTTTTAGTTGTTTTCGGGTAACAACTTTTTAGCCAGCGTTTTCCTTCGATTTCGTTCTTTCGCTTTGTACTTTTTAGTTGCTCTTTGTAAAGCAACTTTTTAGTAAGCGTTATTCGAAATCTCTTCTGATTTCGTTCTTTCGCTTTGTACTTTTTAGTTGCTTTTGTAAAGCAACTTTTTAGTAAGCATTTTCGGAGCTTCCTTCGATTTCGTTCTTTCGCCTTGTACTTTTTAGTTGCTTTTGTAAAGCAACTTTTTAGTAAGCGTCTTCGGAGCTTCCTTTGATTTCGTTCTTTCGCTTTGTACTTTTTAGTTGCTTTTGTAAAGCAACTTTTTAGTAAGCGTTTTGACTTTATGCTTCCGCTTTTGTGCTTTTTAGTTGTTTTTGGATAACAACTTTTTAGCTAGCGTTTTGACTTTTTGTTTCCGCTTTTGTGCTTTTTAGTTGTTTTTGGATAACAACTTTTTAGCTAGCATTTTGAGACTTCCTTTGGTTTCGTTCTTGCGCTTGTACTTTTTAGTTGTTTTTGTAAAGCAACTTTTTAGTAAGCGTTTTTCGAAATCTTGGTTCTCGCCGTTTTAAGGCTTCTTTCTTGGATCCGAGCTTTTTCTCGGACCTCGGGCGCTCGAGTACCTCCTTTTCGTTGGGTCCGACTTTGTCGTTGGTCGGCCCTTTTAAGTTATTTTTGTAATCTCTTTTTACTTGGCTTTTTGAGCCTTTTCAGAGGTACTTTATAACTTCTCACATTAATTTGAACCTCGTCGCTTTATCTTTGCCGACCTTGTATGGTCTCTTGGCAAATGATTTTTTGCGTTTTGCCGAGCATAAATTAATGCGCCTTGGTGGGGTACTTTCTAGGATTTGCTTCATCATGAGGAAAAAGAAAAGAAAATAGAGAAATTTGATTAGTATTAAAAAAAAAAAGAGAGAATATTTACAGAGTGTTTACCCTTTGACTAGGTCGGGTGTCTTACTTAACCGGGTGTCTCATTAAAAAACCCTTGTAGGGAAAAAGAGTACACCTCGGGTTAAGTTTTTCTAGCTGTAGTACCGCCTTAGATTACAGGCGTGCCAGGCCCTGGGCAGCTCATTGCCTTCTAGG
>NC_029774.3:93045469-93051651 GCF_000817695.3 Arachis duranensis | reverse complement strand
TTCTTTATTTTAGTAAATAAGGGGACAAAATCACCCCAATAATAAGTCAGAGTTTAAATAATCAATGCACATGTGATAAAATTAAAATAAAGGTTGAGACATGAATATGGAATGTGAAAAGGAGATTTTGGGTAGCTAAGATGAATGTTGAAATTATATAGAGTATATGTATGTTAGGTAGGAGCTTAGGTTAATTAAAGATTCAATACACAAGCTCACTTAGCCATATGTGTATCCCCACCTTTACCTTAGCCCCATTACAACCATGAAAAGACCTCATGATGTGTGCATTGGCATTTTAAAATTGTTGATTGATTAGGTGAAAAACAAAATTTTTGAAAGCATGATTAGAGAAGGATAGAGTGATTACCCCATATACTAGAGATGATTAGAGTGCACATGCACCAACAGTAAGGGTTCAATGCTCAGTCCTATATTCCCTGCTTTCACAAGCTATCTTCTTACAAATTTATCTACTTTTACAATATGATTTGAATTAGTGAAATCTGCCCCATGTTTTGTCTTAGAGAACTTATCTACTTTTAATCATGTAGACAAACTCATATAGTTGCATTCATATGTATATAGGTTGCATTGCATTGCATGAGTCTTACATATTCCTACTCATTCATATTCATCTCCTTCAACTTAGCATGAGGACATACTAATATTTAAGTGTGGGGAGGTTGATAAACCACTATTTTGTGATTCATATTGCGTTTAATTATGTGGTTTTATCAAGTTTTTTCCCACTTATTCATATGATTTGCATGTATTTACAATTCCTTCCTAAAAATATCCTATGATTAAAAACTTGCTTCCTAAGATCTTTTAGTTATATATTTTTATCTTCCTTTGTACCATTCGATGTCGTAATCTGTGTGTTAATTGTTTCAGGCTTCAATGGGCAGGAATGGCATAAGGAATGAAGAGGAAGCGTGCAAAAATGGAAGGAACACAAAGAATTGAGGAGATGACCAGCGAGAAGTCACGCGGTCGCATGGCTGACGTGACCGCGCGAAATGGAAGAAATCACAGTGATGCGCTCGCGTGCCTGACGCAACCGCACGGATTGGAAGCTGCACGAATGACGCGAATGCATGGACGACGCGCACGCGTAGTACGAGAAATGCTGAGTGACGCGAACACGTGGACGACGCGGCCGCGTGACGTGCGCGATCTGCAGAATTTCAAAAGTCGCTGACAGAGTTTCTGGATCGCATTTCAACCCAGTTTTTGGCCCAAAAACACAGATTAGAGCCAGGGAACATGCAGAGACAAAGAAACAACATTCATTCTGCATAATTTTTAGTTTTTAGATCTGAATTTACTCCTCCTCTAGGTTTCTCACTTGAACATTCATAATTAGGATTTTGAAGATTTTGGCTTTAGCTTTTGAGAAGAGTCTACCTCTGGTACTAGTCACTATAGTTTGTTATTTACTTTTCATTTATTCTTCCATATTCTTAATTCCTCCAGAGTTGACATTGGATTATTTTCACAAGTTATTAATGCAGAACTATTTTTATTTTTAATTAATCCCTTTTATCATTATTTATTATGTCTTCTTTTATTTTCTCAATTGATTCTGTGAAGTCTATAATTATGATGAGTGAGTAGTTCCATAACTTGATTGGGAGATGATTGAAAGGAAACCTTGAGTTGAATTACTCAAGAGAGAAATTGTAATTGGGTTTATTGTTGGATCAACCTCTAGTCATTGACACTAGTCCTTCCCAAGGGAGAGGGTTAGGACTTGTGACTAGAAATAGCTTTCCAACTTGCTTGACTTTCCTTTACCTAGTAAGGGATAACTAAGCAGAACAACCTTCAATTATTAATTAATCTTGAGAGTACTTCAACAAGAATAGGGCTTCCAATTAATCTACTCCCAGTCAAGGCTTTTATTTAAATTATCTAAATTCTCTGATTTAATTTCCTATTTATCAACTCAACCATTTTTGAAAACACCTGATTAATAAAATAGCACATCTTTCTGCAACTCGTTGGGAGACGACCTGAGATTCATACTCCCAGTATTTTAATTTCAATATTGTGACAATCCTTCTAAATTGATAAGCAGATTTTTGGCTGGTTAAGGACTGTACTTGCAATGTATCTCTTATAATAATTTCTTAACTCGCCAATTTTCGCCACGTCATTCATCTCAAGAGCCCATCACTAAAAAGAGGATGGAGCAAACAAGAGAGCCCACTCATGGACCTCAACAAGAGCATGAGGAAGTCCCTCATCAAGAAATCCCTGAGATGCCTCAAGGGATGCATTTTTCTCCACGAAACTATTGGGAGTAACTCAACACCTCTTTAGAAGATTTAAGTTCTAACATGGAGGACCAAAGAGCCATGAAGGAGGAACAACAAAGGCAAGGAAGAGATATTGAAGAGCTCAAGCACTCCATAGGATCTTTAAGAGGAAGAACTAGCCGTTATCACTAAGGTGGACCCGTTCTTTAATTTTCTTGTTATTTGTTTTTCTATTTTATGATTTTTTATGCTTTATGTTTGCTATGTTTGTGTCTTTATTGAATGATCATTAGTGTCTAATGTCTATGCCTTGAAGCTATGAATGTCCCATGAATCCTTCACCTTTCTTAAATGAAAAATGTTTCTAATTGCAAAAGAACAAGAAGTACATGAATTTCGAATTTTATATTGAAATTAGTCAATTATTTTGATGTGGTGGCAATATTTTTTGTTTTCTGAATGAATTCTTGAACAGTGCATATTTTTTATAATGAAGTTTATGAATGTTAAAATTGTTGGCTCTTGAAAGAATAATGAAAAAGGAGAAATGTTATTGATAATCTAAAAAATCATGAAATTGATTCTTGAAGCAAGAAAAAGTAGTGAAAAATACAAAGCTTGCAGAAAAAAAAAAGAGAGAAAAAAATGGCAAAAAATAAAGGAAAAAAAGAAAGAAAAATAAAAAGCAAGCAGAAAAAGCTAGTAACCCTTTAAACTAAAAGGCAAGGGTAAAGAGGATCCAAGGCTTTGAGCATCAGTGGATAGGAGGGCCCAAAGGAATAAAATTCTGGCCTAAGTGGCTAAATTAAGTTGTCCCTAACCATGTGCTTGTGTCATGAAGGTCCAAGTGAAAAGCTTGAGACTAAGTGGTTAAAGTCATGATCCAAAGCAAAAGAGTGTGCTTAAGAACTATAGACACCTCTAACTGGGGACTCTAGCAAAGCTGAGTCACAATCTAAAAAGGTTCACCCAGTTATGTGTCTGTGGCATTTATGTATTCGGTGGTAATACTGGAAAACAATATGCTTAGGGTCACGGCCAAGACTCATAAGTAGCTGTGTTCAAGAATCAACATACTGAACTAGGAGAATCAATAACGCTATCTAAATTTTGAGTTCCTATAGATGCCAATCATTCTGAATTTCAAAGGATAAAGTGAGATGCCAAAACTGTTCAGAAGCAAAAAGCTACTAGTGCCGCTCATCTAATTAGAACTAAGCTTCATTGATATTTTGGGATTTATTGTATATTCTCTTCTTTTTATCCTATTTTGTTTTCAGTTGCTTGTGGACAAGCAATAATTTAAGTTTGGTGTTGTGATGAGTGAATAATTTATACGCTTTTTGACATTGTTTTTACATAATTTTTAGTAGGTTTTAGTTACTTTTTAATATATTTTTATTAGTTTTATGCAAAATTCAAATTTTTGGACTTTACTATGAGTTTGTGTGTTTTTCTGTGATTTCAGGTATTTTCTGGCTGAAATTGAGGGACCTAAGCAAAAATCTGATTCAGAGGCTGAGAAAGGACTGCAGATGCTATTGGATTCTGACCTCCCTGCACTCGACATGGATTTTCTAGAGCTACAGAAGCTAAATTGGCACTCTCTCAATTTCGTTGGAAAGTAGACATCTTGGGCTTTCCCGTAATGTATAATAGTCTATGCTTTGCCTAAGATTTGATGGCCCAAACTGGCGTCTAAACACCGGTCAGAGACCCTTTTCTGGCATAAAACCCCAGAACTGGCACTAAAGCTGGAGTAAAATGCCAAGGAAAGCCTATGCACGTGAAAGCTTCAATGCTCAGCCTAAACACACACCAAGTGGGCCCCGAAAGTGGATTTCTGCACTATCTACTTATTTTTGTAAACCCTAGTAACTAGTTTAGTATAAATAGGACTTTTTACTATTGTATTTATATCTTTAGATAATTTTTGAGACTATCTTTGGATCACTTTTGATCTCTTGATCATGTTTTGAGGGCTGGCCATTCGGCCATGCCTGGACCTTCATCACTTTTGTATTTTCAACGGTGGAGTTTTTACACCTCATAGATTAAGGTGTGGAGCTCTGCTGTTCCTCATGAATCAATGCAAAGTACTATTATTTTTCTATTCAATTCATGCTTATTCTTATTGTAAAATATTCACTCGTACTTCAACCTTATGGATGTGATAATCAGTGACACTCAGCATCATCCTCCCTTATTAACGCATGCCTGACAACCACTTCCGTTCTATCTGTGAGAGCTTGAGTGTATATTTCTTGGGTTCCTGGTTCATGACGCATGATTGCCTCTCCTGACAATAGAGCCTTTCAATTCCGTGAAATCAGAGTCTTCGTGGTATAAGCTAGAACCAATTGGCAATACTCTTGAGATCCAAAAAGTCTAAACCTTGTCTGTGGTATTCCGAGTAGGATCTGGGATGGGATGACTGTGACGAGCTTCAAACTCATGACTGTTGAGCAGTGTGACAGTGCACAAAAGGATCATTGGATCTTATTCCAATGCAAGTGAGAACCGACAGATGATTAGCCCTACGTAACCCGTAGTCGGACCATTTTCACTGAGAGGACGGACGGTAGCCATTGACAACGGTGATCCCCCAACATATAGCTTGCCATGGAAAGGAGTATGAATGATTGGATGAAGGCAATAGGAAAGCAGAAATTCAGGAGCAACAAAGCATCTCCATATGCTTATCTAAAACTCCTACCAATGAATTACATAAGTATCCCTATCTTATTTCATGTTTTATTTATCTTTTAATTATCTAAACTCTCATAACATTTTGAATCCGCCCGACTGAGATTTACAGGATGACCATTGATGAGATATTTTGGTGGAAAAAAGAATTTCTCCCAAAACACACAAATCTAACTGGCAAGTGCACCGGGTCGCATCAAGTAATAAAAACTCACGGGATTGGTGAATCAAGCGAATCAAGATTAGTGGTTGATTTAGTCAAGCGAATCAAGATTTGGTTGATTGATTGGTGATTTGCAGAATTTAAATTTCATTGAAAGTAAAGAGAACAGGAAATAAATTGCTGAATCTTAAATAACAAGAAATTAAATGGCAGAAACTTAGAGTGCAAGAAATGTAAATTGCAAGATCTTAAAATGCTGGAAATGTAAATGGCTTGAATTGTAAAGGGAATTGGGAGTTGGATTTGCAGAAATTAAACAAGGAAAAGTAAAATTGCAACAAGCAGAAAAGTAGAGAATGACTTAGATCAAACCGGATCTTAAACAGAAAAGTAAATGAGCATGGAAACAGTAAACAGGGAATTGAATTGAGAAATTCAGATCTCAGGGGTCCAGAGACTAGAAACCAAGTCTAGATCTCACTACCTTCCTTGATCCAACAAGAACAATTGCAAGAGAAATGTAAATTGCAAAAAAATTTGATGAAGAGCAATTAACAGAAAATTAAATTCAAGTAAACAGTAAGGAAACAGAGAGATCCAAGGATGAGATTGAAACAGAATTCCTTCAATTCTCCAACCCAAGATCCAAGACAGTTGTAATTGAAATTGAAAGCAATAAAACTAAGAGGAAGAGAATGGAATTCTCCTTCCCCAAACTAAGAAACTAAAATTCACTTCTCTCCGAAAACTACTATGAAAATTCTAAAAGAAAGCTCTATGAAAACTAAGAAAAGGAAGCTCCCCGAATAACTTGAATTCTAGCCTATTTATACACTTTCTTCAAATGATCTTCAAGCCTTGAGTTGGGCCTTTGCTCTTGGTGGAATTGGGTTGAAAGAGGCCTTGGTTGATTGCTCTTGGAGTTTGGAGAGGAACCAAAGTGAACCAATTGAACCGGATTGAATTTTTATAGAAGTTGGAGTAAAAGTTTGAGCCAAAGTTAGGGGTCTAACTTGAGCTCAAACTTTTCATATCAGATAGCCCAATTT
>NC_029774.3:93043112-93044518 GCF_000817695.3 Arachis duranensis | reverse complement strand
AAATTGATTTATTCCTCAATCCTTCTTTTCAAAGAACCTTCATGTGATGCATTCTTGAAAATTGAGTGCAAACAAGTTTTGAAGATGAGAATGTTGTGAATGATCAAGCATCTTGCTTATTGAATTATAAAGAAAGACTATGCTATGCAGGCAGGCAGGGGTATATAAAGAAAACTATACTATGCAGACAGGCAGGACAAATAAGGATACAATCCAACTTTCAATTACAGCAATATTTGATGTAAAACAATCACTTAACAATACAACCTGTTGGAGTTCACTTGCTGTCCTTCTTCTCATCATCATCAATGCTGACTTTCATGTTCATCTTTCACCTCTTTGGTTGATGATGCTAAAAATCTCCAACAGTTTGTATGATATTCTGCAGTGATATTGAAAGTTGCTTGTTCCCCAAGCACTTGAAAAATGGTTAGCATGCATGATTTATTTTGTGGGCCTTTGAACTTACTTTGGTGTGGGAACACCAAACTTAGTACCTTGCCAATAATTCTCATGCATCAGATTAACCATGTGTGAAACTCTTTTTCTCTCCTTTTTTTTTCAAAAGAATAAAACTAAAAACAGCAGAATAGTTAATTAGTTTGTCTAAATGCTTGAAGCTAGCATTATGCAAAAGGTGAGAATATATTGTATGATGAAATTTTGGTGGAACACCAAACTTAAAATCCTTCATTCTCCCTTAGATTGTTTTGGTGTGCAACACCAAACATAGCTTCTTGCAATATAGATAAAACTAATTAACCTTTTTATTGAAACAGATATGAAAAAAAAGTTATCTCCGGTTGGGTTGCCTCCCAACAAGCGCTCTTTTATTGTCACTAGCTTGACATCTTGCTCTTTGATTATGGAGGCTGAAAATCATAATGCCTCAGTTTTTCTCCTCTTGCTGTAGGATTCCTTTCTTTCATGATCTGCACAATCACAAACAATCCAAATGAAAATTGGATATTCTCATGCCAGAATGTAGTCAGAGGATTAGTTGACACAATGTGTCAAACAGTTAATAGGCTTTGAGAGAAAATCAGAAGAAAATTGCTTTTGTTGTACATAACAACAAGAAACAGACACAGAACCAGAAAAGCAACGTACTCTACTGAGAGAGCAGAGTTAGTGTTAGTTTAGGCAAAAATTCAAACAGTTAGTGGGTTAGTCAAAAAATAAAGAAAAAGTGCTTGATCTAGATCACCACCTCACTTAATCATTGTCAATCTAATTCAATACCCGGCAACGGCGCCAAAAACTTGATGTGCGGAAAACGGTTGAGACAAGAATCTCTTCCAAAACAACACCAATCTAACCGGCAAGTGCACCAGGTCGCATCAAGTAATAAAAACTCACGGGAGTGAGGTCGACCCCACAGGGATTGAAGGATTGAGCAATTTTAG
>NC_029774.3:93015942-93042086 GCF_000817695.3 Arachis duranensis | reverse complement strand
TTTGCTGATACCAACGTTGGTGCAAAAGTTAGGGGTCTAACTTTTGCTCCAACGTTGGCCCTTCCTAATGCACCTATGGCGCCAACGTTGGCCCAAAAGTTAGGGGGCTAACGTTGGCGCAAACTTTTGCCCCCTAACCTTGTATCTTCATGTGCCAACGTTAGCCCAAAAGTTAGGGGTCTAACGTTGGCGCAAACTTTAGGTGCCCAGGGAGTGATTTTCAAGTTCTAACGTTAGCCCAAAAGTTAGGGGTCTAACTTTGAGGCTAACTTTTCACCCAAAAGTTTGTGCAAAAGTTTGAGGGCTAACTTCAAGTCCAACTTTATGCTTCCTGGTTCAATTTCACTTGTTTCATTGTCCTCTCTTTGCTTCTAGCCATTCCTTCTTACTTCAACCTTTCTCCAAGCTTTCTTCACCTATCATTAATCAACCAAACACATCAAAGCTATGCTCAAAATCATGAGATATTCATTCTATCCTAATATGCACCCATTATGGCATCAAATCTCATGAAATAGCATGAATTCATCTATGGTTGATTCAATCAAAGGAAGCATGAAAATCTACCCAAATTGGCTTGCTTAGAGCTCAAGAAAGTGCATAATTCAATTGAAAACAAAAGAAAAAGACTAGTGAAACTAGGCTAAGATGACTTGTCATCAACCATAGCTTGCTTCAAGCCAACAATCTCCGTGGGATCAACTCTTACTCACGTAAGGTATTACTTGGACGACCCAGTGTACTTGCTGGTTAGTTGTATCGGAGTTGTGTATCACAATTCCATGCACCAGCCAACAAAAATCCGAATTTGATTTGGGTCCAAATTCTAAGATCAATATACTTCCCAGAAGGCAATTTCTGGACAGCAAAAAAAAAAGAGCATCATGAATTTAGAAAAGCATTTTGCATAGAAGAGAGCTTCTTAGAGAAAAAGGCAAGTGGAACATAGGAGATAGGTCAAAATTGTGTATTTGGAAAGATAATTGAATTGCCAGAAAGAACAAGGCTTTGAATGCAAAAAGTAGTGATGAGACCAAAGTTAGCGAGCTGATTATGGAGGAAGAGGGATGGAACAAAAGAAAAATTGTAGGAATGTTTCCCTACGAGATCAGTAGAGCAATTTTCAAATCCCTATTGGTGTCATACACAAAGTAGATTGCTTGTATTGGCCATAAAAAGAGGATGGAAGTTACATAGTTAGAACAGGATATCATGTGGATAAAATGGCAAGTCAAGAATTGAACCAAGAAAATTCATCAACAACTGAAGATAGAAGGAACCTATGGAAAGAAATATGAAAATGGATGACCCACCAAAAATCAAAAAGCTGCTATGGAGAGCAAGCCAGGATGTATTACCAATGGATCACAACCTGTATACGAAGAAGATAATACAAAACCCAATTTGCCAAGTTTGATCTAAAGAAATGGAAACAGTGGAACACACTTTCTTGCTATGAAATTGGGTAAGAGCTACATGGTTTGAAGCTGAATATCAGGGTATTCCAACTAAAGATATAGTCACATCTATTGGGAATTGGTTGTTGGAAAATATAAGAAAAATTAAAGTAGCAGGAGGTGAAGAACAAGAAAAGAGAATCAGCAATTTTGGATTCTTGATGTGAAAAATATGGAAGATTAGAAACGACAAACTATTTCAGCATAGGGAAAAAGAGAATAGAACAAAGCTAGTAAAATAGAGACCACATCCAATTGGATGGCTGAAGGCAAATGTTGATACAGCATTCAAGAAAGAAAAAGGTTCTAGTGCAATATCTGTGATAGTCAAGGATAACAGAGGAAGAATTATGTTAGCCTTCACAGAAAAAATTCAAGCAAATTCAAGCATCGCAGCAGAAGCAACAACCATTAGACAAGCTATAATCATAGTCAATAATCTCTAGATGGGAAAGACTCTAATAGAATCTGATAATTTGAAACTCATACAAGCAATTAAATCCAAGGGTTCAATAGGAAAAATTTTAGCAATTCTTCAAGACATTGATATGCTAATGGAGCAATTACCGGAAAAGGGGTTAACTTAGACTCCCAGAAATAGGAATCTCTTCTCCCATGAAACAGCCAAGGCAGTAGAAGTAGGGATATTGCACCATAACTGGAGCACTCAACCACCTATAGACATCCACAAAATCATCAGAAGTGAAATTCAATTTGATTAAAGTTTGAGGATCAACAAAGAATTAAGCTTTAATAAAAGAGGAACATAGTGCTATACAATTGAGGACCAAAATGGATTTAGAAGAATCAGAATCCTATTCGTCACTGTGAAAAACGGGAAGTAGCTTTGACATCACTACAACCAGTGTGAAGAATGTAAGAACCCGCGTTTTCACGTAAAACCATTTTAATAAAATAATTTTAGTGCCCGGAATAGATTTAAAATTTAGAAGTTTTAATTTGAAAATAAAAATATGAAATTTGATTTCAGTGAATTTTTCTGAGTTGGAAAATGTACCTTTTCGAAAAGATTTTTGTAAAAATGCGTACTAGCGCTTAATCTAGCAGTACCGGCTCTAGACTGTCCAGTACCGCGTATTTTAGAAAATAATATTTATAAAATTGATTTGTTATTTTGAAAGGACAAAAATAATTTTAGAATCGAAAACCATACACTAATCTTAAAGGTTTTGGCCCAAAGTGGGCCAAACAGACCAAAAATGCTAACGGATTAGACCGAGCCCAAATCGGACCCAATGTCCAACATATATAAGCTCATTTAATGAGCTTTGAGCTTATTTTCCAGCCCTAGGAGAGAGAGGGCCGCGGTTTTAGAGAGGAGAGGAAGAAGAGAGAGTGCACTTCCCACTTCCACCTTCTAGGAGCCATAACTTTTGATCCGGAGCTCCGATTGACGAGCCGTTTGTGGCCACGCGAAGCTCTTGACGAGCACTTCCTTTCTATTCAAATAAATCGTGTAAGATCTCACATCTCCATCCCCATTTTTCTGCCCTATGTTTCTGCACGTTTCTAGGTTGGGGTTTTGAGCAAGTTTTGTGGTTTTGCTTGTTTAGGTGATCTCTAGTAGCGAGTAATTGTTAGCTTTTATCCCTACTCTCGTTGGATAAGGTAAGGTTCCACTAAACCCTTGTGTTTAGTTATTTTGTGTATCTTAGGTTTTGATGTTGATATCGATATATGTGTTGTTAGTTTGAGCTTTGATGTTTGTTGGAGTTGGTTGAGGCTTTGGATCAAGCTTGGTGGCTTCGTTTTGGTATTTGGTGCATTTGGGAATCGACCAAGGTATGGTTTCGGTTTCTTTTATGTAATATGTAATGTTCATGGACACTTAGGCTAGTGGACCATAGGATAGGATTGAATTGGATGTATGGTTGTTTGAATTAATATTGTGGTGTATACATGTTGATGGGGATTTAAGGGATTGTATATGTTGAAGTAGGATTTATGTTAATTGATGATTGATATTGATTATTGTGGTTGATGAGGATTATTGGGAATTGTGGTGTTAATTAGTATTGATGATTAGTGTTGTTGATGAGGTTGTTGGTATTTAAGGATTGATGATGAATAATGATGTTGTTGGTATTTAATGATTATAGAGGTTGATGAGAGATATTGATGTTGTTGATGCTAATTATAAATTGTGATGTTGGTTGATGTTGGTGAGTGTGTATGTTGAGTGTGGTAATATGAATATGGATAATGATTGATAATGTTGAGGTTAAGTGATGGGGATTTGAAGTAGTTGTTGATGTTTGATGTTGGTTAAAGATTATTTAAGATGGTTTTAGATGTTGATGAGTAAGGAATTTGATGGTATTGAGTAGTGTAATTGGGATTATGGATGGTTGAGTTGGAAAAGGAAGCGTATGGGCTTTTATGTTGTTTTGGCGATGTTTGGGTTGTGGTTGGTTTGGTTTTGAATTGTGAGTTTTGGAAATTGGAGTTTTGAGGCCTTTGGTAAAAAAAAATAAATTCTTAGTGAACTTTGTCTGATCATAACTTTTGCCTCAGTTTTCAAAATCTGATGAAACTTGTCTAGAATTAAAGATCTTTGAAAACCCTTTAAATCGATATAAAGTTTGTGAAATTTGCAATTCTGTAGAGGAAGTTATGGTCATTCAAAGTTAGTGTTAAAAATCTGAAATTCTGCAAAATTGCAGAATTTCAGGATTTTCTGATATGTGTGCACGCACAGCCTTGTGCGCACGCACAACCCTGCAAAAAGTTAGACCTCCTGTGCGGACGCACAGACCTGTGCATATGCACATGCAAGGGAAGGCTTACTGTTTTGAGCGCTGGCACGGCTGGTGCGTGCGCACATCAATGAAGAATTATGACCTGTGCGGACGCACAGCCCTGTGCGGACGCACAGCCCTGTGCGCATGCATAAGTCGGGAAGGGTCGTCTGTTGGGGGTGCTCGCACAGCTTGTGCGAGTGAACAGACTTTATAAATTTTAGTATATGTGCGTACGCACAGGACGCATACCCTTGTGCGTACGCCCACTTTCAAAATCTTCCTGGGTGTGCGCACGCACACGTCCTGTTTTATAATTTTAAATTTTGTTTTCAACTATTTCACCTTCCCGACAAGGTTGTAAGCTTCTATAACATCATTTTAAGACTCTTGGGCTTATTTTTATAGCATTGAAATATGGGAAGGGTCCTAGGGGTTTAAGTTGGGTTTTTCTTTGAAAAGTTAGCAAACGGAGGTTTAGGTTTCTGGTGTATTGTAGACGAGTTAGTTGAGAGAGAAGGAAGAGTGGTGCACATGGTGATTGTTGATAATAAATTGGGAAATTGATGAACTAATGAGCCGGGGATGGAAGTAATGAATTGATGATGGTTATGATGAGTTGAAGACTCAAAGGGTAATGATGATCTTGTTGAATCATGAGAGTGTGCCAGGCACTATATCCTTGGGTTAAGTATGATAAGTGTGCAGGGTATTATGCCCTTGGGATTGACCGGTGATTGATAATCTTTTCTATTGCAAGAGTGGGCCAGGCACTATATCCTTGGGTTACGCATGCGAGTGTGCCCGGCACTATATCCGTGGGTGAATAGAGTGTGCCCGGCACAATATTTGTGGGTCAATAGAGTGTGCCCGACACTATATTCGTGGGTGCGGCAGAAAAGCGACATTCGAAAGGATGTGTCGGGTTGGCATTTATGGACCGACAAGTGACATCACGAGCCAATAAGATAGGCATTCATCATATGCATCTTTTATGTACTTGCTTGCTTTGATTACGTGAGTTTGCCTAATTGTATAACATGCCTATTTGCTTACTTGAACTACTTGCTTTATATACTTCTACTTGTGTTTTATTTGTTTGCATTAATTGTGATTGTCTGGTGCTAAGGAGGTTAGGTAGGCGGTGGCAATGGGATCGCATGGAGGTTAGGTTGGTAAAGGCTATGGGATACAGCGGTGTGATTAGTGTTAGTTAGAACTCCCCTAGGTCAGATAACCTAGTTTATGGTTTAAGTTCTTTATTTATTTATATTGTTAAGCTTGAATACCCGTATGCGATGTGAAGTTCTAGGATTGCCTTCGGCGTCTCGGGACCTTACATCTTACATCATTGGGCACTGTTACCATACTGAGAACCTCCGGTTCTCATTTCATACTTTGTTGTTGTTTTTCAGATGCAGGTCGTAATTTACTTCGGTGAAATTGCGATATGGTGACAGAGCGGAGTATGGTTCCTCCTTGGTTTAATTTATTTTACTTTGTTATAGCTACTCTCATATCTTTTTGTGTTTTATCTTTATGGCCTTAGATGCTTACTTGATAGATAGGTGTATAAGCTGTTTTGATTCTAAATTTCTGTATCTCTCTATTTATAACTAGTCGGCTTAAACTCCACAAGCTGGGGCTAGTTCTCTATTATTATTATATTATTATATTTATATATATTTTATTCTCTTAACCCTATACCTTGTATCTTATGCGATAGCTTCGTGTGGACGTATTACGCTTTTGTAATTCTGTTTTGAGCTTACTCCTTCATCAGGCTTCTAGATTATATTATTTCCTTCCATATATAAATATGTATAAGCCTTAGAATTGTCATAACCTTTGATTAACCTTTGCTTTACGGCTAGAAGTAAGGTTTAGGGTAAGTGGGGTGTTACAAAGAATGCAGAAGAGTTCAGTGGCTTCGAACACCAGTGGAGTTAACCGTAGTAGCAGCAATTATGGCATTGGAGCTACTGTATGGAGGTTTGAATGGACCTGATTCATCGCCCATCATTTTGGCTCCCATATGCAGACCAGAGGGTGCTTCAATGAAATTGCTAGTGAGCAGGAGGTTGCCACCGACAAAGAGAGGCAGACCAGAAGAGAGACAAAGGAGGAATCTTCGGCAGGAGGTTGTCATTTTTGCCAACGCAGGAAGGGAGCAGACGTATGGTCATCCTTCTCGGCCCAACGAGGACATTGAGACAAGATCGAAAAGGTCTTCGGTGCAGCAGGTGACTTAGGAAGAGCTCCATTTGCTTAGCGTCCAAGCTCCTTGCCGCTGATAGGGTTGGAAGATGGAAGTTCGAGTGGCAGAGGTGTCTCACGGTCTTGAACACTGGCGACGGCACCAAGTGAACCTTGCAGATCTTCGATGGTCGCAAAAATTGATCTGCAAAGAAAAAAAAGAAGAGAGGACATAGTCGTTTCCAACTCATAGCGACATGAAGAAGATGCCATTGCGCAAAATGGTGCTGCCAAGAAGAACTTCGGATTAGCAGCGGCAATGAATGTGGAATCCAAAAAAAATCTTGGTTAATTAATTAGGAATGACTCCCACGGTATTACCAACCTAACAGGTCAACAACTAATTCACTATGGATCTGAATTCTCTTTAAGGGTTAGTTTGGAGTTATATAGCCAAGAAAGGAGAAACTACCAACTTGGTAGAATGCCAAAAGTCTCCCTGCTTCAATATGACCTTCAGCAAGTCTAAGTATTCTCTCAAGATTCTCTATTTGATTGAACGGGCGGCTGTGTGGAGAATTTTGGCTTATGATATTCATCGGAGATGACCTTTAGTGATGAGATTAACCTTTTGTTTGCCTGAAAAGTAAAATATCATCTTTAAAAATAATAACAATCTTGAGAAAATCATGGATTAGGAGAAAAAGAAAGGTACGATATTTTTAGCATAGATGAAGACCAACAAAAAATTTGAAGTAGGTCAAATTTTAACGTATGTTGAGTTTTCAAATCAATTTGTTTATGATGAGAAGAAGGGGAATGGCATCCATGCAAGAGAGAGTATCCTATCGGGTGGTTAAACTATGTTTTACCAGGTACAAGCTATATCTACTATATGAGAATTTTGTTAATTGTTCAAAAAGGTTGCACAATATATGAGTTTATTAGGACAGTTAATGGGATTACATATCCTAGCTTCCAATATACTTTCTATTTTATGGGACTACTGTGTGACGATAGAAAATTCATTACAGCTATTAATGAGGTTGGGTCATCAATTGAGAAAACTGTTTGTGATGCTATTGATATTTAATAGTGTTAGCAAACCAAATCGTATATGGAATGTAACCAAATTCATTATCACATATAGGACTTTATTTGCCAAAATCAGTGTTCATCCATGCACAACTTTACGTTGCTTTGTCAAGAGTTAAGAGTCCCAATGACATGAACTTTCTAATTCTAGATAAAGACAGCAATCCAAAGTCATCAACAACAAATGTCATGTTCAAAGAAGTTTTTAATAATATTTAGGTAAGAAAAATAGTATTTTCATTTTAGTAACATGTTATAATTTACATTTTTATACAAATATTTGTCATAGATATAACTAATTTATTAACTATACTTTTAGACTTGAAATAAAATGTGTAACTTGGATCAAAATATCATATTCCAATTGCTTTTCTAATGAGGCTAGTAAAATACTAGGTTGTCGATAAATTTTCATTAGCAGCTTTATAATATAAAGTTTAGTGTAAAATTGATATACTAGTATTACAGTTATATATTTTCTTATTTTTTTCGGTTTCTTTTCTTATGGTTCAAGAATATTATAGAATTCAAGCTGTTCTATTGTATTTTACTTTGAATAAAGATAAAACAACATATTAATTACGTTTATTATATAATGACGACGATAGTGTTATAGTAAACTTTGAGAAATTTATGATTATGAAATATTATTTTCGATTTGCCATGTCAAATTAAAATATAAACTTATGCATCGTACGAGTTTAACACTAATTTTTATTAGAGTAAGTTTATTATGAGCCATTTAATATTTGGACTCATTTTTAAAAAAAATTAAAAATTAATTAGGCAATACTCATAATTAACCATATGAGTACTGATGCGCGAACATCTTATTTATCTTTTCCTAGTGAATTTGCATCTAATTTGTTGACTTTAATTAAGAATTAATTGTATTTTAGCCACTATGGATGCTATTTTGAGTTTTGTGCAATTTTATTTATTTTAGGTAGCATTCAGAGGGATCTAATGAAGTTTCTACAGAGAAAATGAAGAAACCAAAGAGATGACCAGCGAAGACCGACGCGGACGCATGGCTCACATGACCGCATGAAATGGAGAAATCGCAATGATGCGATCGCGTGCCTGACGCGAACGCATGGACTGGAATCTGCACAAATGACGCGAGCACGTGGACGATGCGGACACGTCACATGCGCGATCTGCAATAATACAGAAAATGCTGGTTACGAATTCTGTGCTGTTTTTGACCCAGTTTCTAGCCCAGAAAACACAGATTAGAAGCTGCAGAATGGACAAAGCAAGTGGTCCCCAACCATCAGCTGAAGACTTGTTAATTAATTCGAATTTAAATTCAAATCTTATCTTTGAGGAAAAGATTATTATTTTTTAGTTTTTAGATAATTAGATTTTAAATTTATTAGGATTAGTAATAAATAGGTACTCTGTACATTTAGATAAGGACACACATTTTTTACCAGAAACCTTATTTTCCCTCTCAATCATGAGCAACTAAACCTCCATTGTTAAGGTTAGGACCTCTGTCTATTTGTATGGATTTATTCGTTTGATCTTTCTAATTTAATCCATGTTTAGATTTATATTTCAATAATTGTTTTCGCTCTTTATTTTATGAATATGGGTGGAACGGAAGTATAACCCATGTTCTAATTGAGTTCTTGTGAAACTTGGAAAAGCTCTTTACTGAACAACAGCTTGAAAATATTTTATACTGAATTTTTAATTGTTTGTATTTAACAGAATACGTGACATATAATCCCCTTAATAGTGGATAGTTAAGATTCTTTTGGCATATACACTAGAAATTAATCATCATCCTCTAATTGGAATTAATTGACCAAGGAATTGGCAAATAATAAATTTTAGAGGAGACTAGGAAGGTCTAAGGAATTAGGGTCTAGTCACATATAGTTTGCCATGAAATTAAATCTTGCATGATTAAATTAGTTAGTAAGAAAAATAAATCCGGAAAATAGATAACTCTGAGACCTTAACTGCTTTCTCAAATATTTTATTCCCAACTCATTGCTTCTTGCTTTCTGAAACTCTTAAAGTATTATTTAATGCTCTTTGAATATCTCAAAACCATTTTCCGCTTGCCTAACTAATCCTATCAAACGCTCTTGTTGCTTGATCCATCAATCCTCGTGGGATCAACCCTTACTCACGTAAGGTATTACTTGGTACGACCCGGTGCACTTGCCGGTTAGTTTGTGGGTTGTAAAATACCGCACCAAGTTTTTGGCGCCGTTGCCGGGGATTGACTGTGATTAACAACTATTAGTTGTTTGATTGCTTAGATTAGGCATTTTATTTTTTATTTTATTAAAATATATTTTTAAAAATATTTTCGAAAAAAAAGAAGAAAAAATAAATTTTTAAATAAATAAATAGCACCAATATTTTTCTTAATTTCTAAAATTAAGTTTGGTGTTGACTATTTATTATTTTTCTTCTATTTATTTTATTCAATATTTTTATCTCTTTACACAGGTTACCTCACTGGGAATTCTCTACACTTTGACGTAGAGATTCCCATTCTTTCTTATTTTTTGTTTGTTTATGCGCAGGAACAGAGACAAAGAACATCTCTTAGGCTTTGATCCTGAACCTGAAAGGACTTTCAGGCGGCGTTTACAACAAGCAAGACTTTATAAGGCTACAGAATCTACTATGGATCCGACTAATACTGAGAATACCAATGCGACAAACCCGAATGGGAATGAACAAAGGAGAGTACTTGGCTCTTTCTCTGCTTCTACTGCAGATCTGTATGGAAAGAGCATTGTGGTGCCTCCTATTACTGTGAACAACTTTGAGTTGAAGCCTCAACTGGTCATTCTAGTGCAACAAAACTGCCAATATCACGGTCTTCCCCACGAAGACCCAAATCAATTTATCTCTAGTTTTCTACAAATTTGTGATACTATGAAGACAAATGGAGTAAACCCTGATGTGTACAAACTCATGCTCTTCCCGTTTGCTCTGAGGGATGGAGCAAAGCTATGGCTAGATTCCCAACCCAAGGAGAGTTTGGACACTTGGAACAAGGTGGTTACTGAGTTTCTCACTAAATTTTTCCCACCAAAGAAGCTGACTAAGCTTAGGATGGAGGTTCAAACCTTCAGGCAGAAGGATGGTGAGACTCTGTATGAATCTTGGGAGAGATACAAGCTACTGATTAGGCAATGCCCTCCAGACATGTTCTCCAAATGTACTCAACTGGATATCTTTTATGAAGGCTTGGGTGAAATGTCTAAGATGTGCTTAGATAATTCTGCAAGAGGTTCATTACACAAGAAGAAAACACCGGAGGAGACTATTGAGCTTATTGAATTGGTTAAAAGCAACCAATATTATACTCCTCTAACAAGAATCCTGTGAATTTTGAAACCCCTCAAAAGAAAGGTGTGTTGGAAGTAGAAGCTATTAATGCTCTTCTCGCTCAGAACAAGCTGATGTCTCAGCAAATAAATCTACTTACTCGACAGATGGGTGGCATGCAAGTATCAGCTATCAACACACAAAATCCACCACAGGAAGTCTCATATGACATGGGAGGTAACTCTATGCAAAATGATAATTATGATTATGCTCAACCTTCTTTTGAACAGGTGAATTACATGGAGAGTGGTCCCAGGAATCCCAACAATGACCCATATTCTAAGACATACAACCAGGGATGGAGAAATCACCCAAATTTTGGATTGAGGGATCAACCTCAGAGACCTCAAAACTTCAACAATAATTCTTAGGGCGGTTTCCAACATAACAGTGATTTGGAAGCAATATTGACGGGTTTTAGATAGAAATCCAGAGCATCCATTAAGAACCTGGAGACTCAAATGGGTCAAATAGCCACCAGAGTTAATGAAATTGATCAGAGGACCACTAATAGCCTTCCTGGTAACACAATTCCAAATCCAAGAGAGGAATGCAAGGCTATCACCGTGATAAGTGGACAAGTGGCAAGTACGGAAGCACAAGTTATACAGGAAACCAGAGCCTCCATTAGAAATTTAGAGGTGCTAGTGGGCCAACTAAGCAAGCAAATACTGGAGAGGTCTACAAGTACATTTAAAGGTGATACAGTGGTGAACCCAGGAGAAGACTGCAAGGTTATTCAATTGAGAAGTGGTAAAGTAGCTGGCTCTGAGACCAAGGTCAATGAAGAGCTAGTTGAAAAGGAAGCTCCAGAGGAGAAGAAAGGAGAATTGGAGCATGCCCTTCCAAAGTGTGCGGACAATCCATTCCCAGACTCTCTTGACACTCATCCTACATTGCCAAAGGCTCCTGAGTGCAAACCTAAGATGCCATATCCTCAGAGACTTCAAAAGGAGACCAAAGACAAGTAGTTCTCAAAGTTCTTGGAAATCTTCAGAAAGTTACAAATCAATATTCTCCAAAGAAGATGCCAGATCCAGGGAGCTTTCAAATTCCATGCACCATTGGGAGCACAACCTTTGAGAAAGCCTTATGTGATCTGGGGGCAAGCATAAATCTAATGCCCTTATCCGTGATGAAGAAGCTGCAAATCCAAGAGGCACAACCCACAAAGATAGCATTACAGATGGCAGACAAATCTATGAAGCATGCATATGGATTAGTGGAGAATATCTTGGTCAAAGTGGGTAAGTTCTTCCTCCCAGTAGACTTTGTGATTCTTGACACAGGAGAGAATGAGAATGCCTCTATAATTCTAGGAAGACCATTCCTAGCCACTAGAAGAGCTCTGATTGATGTAGAAGTAGGTGAATTAGTGCTTAGAGTGCATAATGAACAACTGGTCTTTCATGTCTTCAAAGATATACATCCTACAGGTGAAGAAGAGAGGTGCATGCAAGCTGAGTTTATTGATCCAAACCTTCAAAAAACCCCCCTGATGATGCACAGCAGAATCTGCAACTCAAACCTTCCTTGGCAACAATCAATAAAATTCCTCCTGACATCAAACCTAAGTTTGGTGTTGGGAATGCATCATCTACCAAGGAAGAGGTTCCCAAAAAGAAGAAAGTACCTAGAGGATGGAGAAACAAAAAGATTTCCACTGAAGATTTCTCCCCAGGAATGAAGGTGGTGTTGACCAGCAATCCAGCATGGGTTTATACAGTAATCAGAATCCTTTCTCTGGAGCATATTGAGCTACGTTATGGAGACACAGGAAAGAAGTTCAAAGTAAGGGGTGAAGAGCTGAGCCCCTATGGTCCTCCTCCTTAGAGGAGCTGACCGTCAAGCTAGTGACGATAAAGAAGCGCTTGTCGGGAGGCAACCTGATAATTTTGTATCCTTAGTTATTTTTCGTAGTAGTAGTTTTCTTAGTTACTTTATTGAGTTCTTACTAATTTTCTGATCATGCAGCTATTTTATCACAGGAACCGAACACCTCAAGCTCTATATATAAAAAAAGTGCATACGACACACAAGCGTCACTGACGCGAATGCGTCAATCATGTGTGAGTGAAAAAATAAATTTGACAGAGTTGCGTAGGAGTGGCACCAGAATGGAGCCTTTCGCACAAAAGATCCCACGCGTTCGCGTCATTTGTGATTTTCGCCATTCACGCGGGCGCGTTATTTACGCGATCGCGTGACCTATAAATTTGACGTAAAAGAGTGTTTAGGCAGAGAGTTGTGCTGGCTTGGGGCAGGAAGTGTGCTAAAAGCACAAGTTAGAACACGCGGACGCGTGACTGACGCATTCGCATCAGTTGCACATATGGCCTTCCATGCGAGCGCGTGCATTACGCGAACGCGTCGTATAAATAATTGGCTCCCAAGCCATTTGAACAGAGAGTCGCGCGGGCACACGGCTGGCTTCGAGCGAATCGCACAAAATTCAGGGCACGCAGACGTGTGCCTGACGCTAACGCGTCATTATGAAGAATGCGCAACCCACGCGTACGCGTGCCGTACGCGTACGCGTCACTTGCGCCGCCCAGTTTTCTTTCTCTCTCTCCCAATCCTAATTCTCTCTTATTCTTTTATCCTTTTTATTTTTCTCTCCTTATAATATTCGTCTCTTCTATTTTCAATTCTTCTTTGCTTGAGGACAAGCAAACCATTAAGTTTGGTGTTGTTGGACGCTGCGCTTATTAGTTTTCTGGTACAAAAGGGAGGCAAATCATCTTCATTAAGGAGCACAACCTGAAGAATAAAGCGACCGCTAGGATAACTAAGGTGG
The DNA here is from genome assembly GCF_000817695.3 of Arachis duranensis. Lineage (NCBI taxonomy): Eukaryota > Viridiplantae > Streptophyta > Magnoliopsida > Fabales > Fabaceae > Arachis > Arachis duranensis. Next base: position 93,028,419 of record NC_029774.3, on the reverse strand, counting down.
TTGAGTTCCTTTCATTTTTTATTCCTCCCATCTTTTTCTATGTTATGCTCCGGTTCTCTGCTATTTTGCTTTGTTTGTTGCATGATCCTTTATTAGTTAGAATCCTAGGACTAGTTTAGTTTTCTTTTAATTGCTATTAATGCTGAAAAGATGTTTCATGTACCACTCACTGAACTTGAATCTAAAAAGAAAAGAAAAAGAAGTGATGTATTGCATGAGAAATTGAGTTAATTTTAAGAATATTCTGATTTACTTAAAGGTGGTGGTATTTTCTGCGATTTTTGAATGCATGATATGAACAGTGCATATTTGAATTTGAATCATATAATTAATAAATAAAAACAAGGTCTAGGGCTCTGAGCATCAATGACTAGGAAGGTCAGGCATGATTAAAAGTTCAAAGAGTTGTTTTCCTAGTCATATGCTTGTGGTGTGATTGTGTAAAGTAATCCTTGAGACAGAACACTTAGAGTCGAGACCAAGTGCGTTTAACAGAGTTTGCCAAAGGCTTTGGGCACCACTGCCTGGGAGTAACTGAAAGAAAAATCAGGACTCAGAGAGTCCCCCAGTTAAGTGCTTGTGGTGTTTCTGTGCCAAGTAATCCTTGAGACAAAACATTTAAAGTCACGGCTAGGCTCAAGGTGCAAAGTACCAAAGAAATAAATAAATAAATAAATAAATTAAAGTCAATTTTGTTGTGTTCAAGGATTAAACTGAAATGTAAAGATCAGAGAATTCATAATATTATCCAGATTCTAATTCCGAATGACAATGACATCCTTCTGATTCAAAGGAGAGTGAAATGCCAAAACTATTCAGGATTGCAATTGTAAACCCCACTATAAGAAGATACATGGGCTTAATCGAACTGTCATTCTCATGCAAATTCACATCCAAAGCTTATATTAGTTTTAGTTGCTTGAGGACAAGCAATAGTTTAAGTTTGGTGTTGTGATGCGTGAGCATCTTATCTATCTTCTCCTAATGAATTTGCATCTAATTTGTTGAGTTTAATTAAGAATTAATTATTTTTAGCCACTATGGATGCTACTTTGAGTTTTGTGCAATTTTATTTATTTTAGGTAGCATTCTGAGGGATTTGATGAAGTTTCTGCAGAGAAAAAAAAGAAACCAAAGAGATGACCAGCGAAGACCGACCCGGACGCATGGCTCACGCGACCGCGCAAAATGGAGAAATTGCAATGACGCGATCGCGTGCCTGACGCGAACGCGTGGACTGGAATCTGCACAAATGACGCGAGCACGTGGATGACGCGGACGCGTCATATGCGCGATCTGCAGTAATACAGAAAATGCTGGTTACGAATTCTGGGCTGTTTTTGACCCAGTTTCCAACCCAGAAAACACATATTAGAAGCTGCAGAATGGACAAAGCAAGTGGTACCCACCCATCAGCTGAAGACTTGTTAATTAATTCGAATTTAAATTCAAATCTTATCTTTGAGGAAAAGATTATTATTTTTTAGTTTTAGATAATTAGATTTTAAATTTATTAGGATTAGTAATAAATAGGTACTCTGTACATTTAGACAGGGACACACATTTTTTACCAGAACCCTTATTTTCCCTCTCAATCATGAGCAACTAAACCTCCATTGTTAATGTTAGGAGCTCTGTCTATTTGTATGGATTTATTCGTTTGATCTTTCTAATTTAATCCATGTTTAGATTTATATTTCAATAATTGTTTTCACTCTTTATTTTATGAATATAGGTGGAACGGAAGTATGACCCATGTTCTAATTGAGTTCTTGTGAAACTTGGAAAAGCTCTTTACTTGAACAACAGCTTGAAAACATATTATACTAAATTTTTAATTGTTTGTATTTAACGGGATATGTGACATATAATCCCCTTAATTGTGGATAATTAGGATTCTTTTGGCATATAAACTAGAAATTGATCATCATCCTCTAATTGGAATTAATTGACCAAAAAATTGGCAATTAATGAATTTTAGAGAAGAGTAGGAAGATCTAAGGAATTAGGGTCTAGTCACATATAGTTTGCCATGAAATTAAATCCTGCATGATTAAATTAGTTAGAAAGAAAAATAAATCCGGAAAAATAGATAACTCTAAAATCTTATCTGCTTTCTCAAATATTTTATTCCCAACTCATTGCTGCTTGCTTTTTGAAATTCTTAAAGTACTATTTAATGCTCTTTGAATATGTCAAAACCATTTTCTACTTGCCTAACTAATCCTATCAAACGCTCTTGTTGCTTGATTCATCAATCCTCGTGGGATCGACCCTTACTCACGTAAGGTATTACTTGGTACGACCCAGTGTACTTGCCGATTAATTTGTAGGTTGTAAAATACCGCACCAAGTACGAGTATATATTGGATTAAATTAAATTATTAATTTAAATTATATTCATCTCAATTTTAAATTAAAAGTTTTATAATTTAAAAATTTAAATAATTTGTTTTAAAATTAAATATTTAATTAATCATACGAGTAGAATAATACGAATGCTAATATTGGAGTAAAATTATTACAATAATAAACGTATCCTGAATACACTGACATTAAATTCATTAAGCCTATATCTTGGGTACTTTATCTCGAGTACAACTGAGATATTTTGTTTTTTTAACTTCTATCATATCTTAGATATAGAGTATCCGATTTGTATTTGTAAATTTTAATCTTTTTTTCTTTGTACTCGGAATGTGTACGCATTTTTAAAATATTGAATTGTAAATATATTACACATTTCGATAAATATTTTATTTATTTAATTTAAGGAATCTTTCTATCTTATGTTCTTAGGTAGTATTTATTTTAATATATTGGAATGGAAATTAGGACTCAATATCATGTTTGTTGATCTAGAAATTAATATTAAAAATTCAAATTCTGTTTCCAAAATTTTAGTATTTCAATACCTCCAAAAAGTAGGGACACAGGGGATTAAAATTTTTTTAGGATGGAGACTGAAATTTTAATAACATTTTATACCTAAAATACCACCATTTCAACTAATTAATTTCAACTTTATCCTTTGTGCAAATTAAATTAGATTTTCATTTTTATTTCAGTCTCTGTCTGCCACTTTACACCAAACATAATCAAAGAGGTAAATACCAAATCGGTATTCGAAAAATTCTGACACTGACAAAGTACCTGACTTTTGTTATTGACAAAATGGTCCTTAAAAGATTTTAAAATTTTACAAGAGTATCCCCAAGCTCGCCAGAGCAAATCTCTGATAAGTACAATGCTGACATGGCCACTATGTTTTGATGACATGGCAAAAACTCTCTCCAACCCTAATTCTTCCCCTTCAACTTACTTCCCCTTCCCCCTCTCCGCATTTTCCCCCTTTCTAATCCAAAACCTTCTTCCCTTACTCCTTTGAACCCTAATCCCCTTTCCAACGCACTGTCTCACACTCTCAACTCACTCTCCACCAAAACAGCAGTGAGCTCAAACTTTTTAGTTTTACAGAGCCAATGTCACTGACACCGCACGGTCGCTATCTTGTCGTGGGATCTTCTACATCCGTCAGCGTTGTCTGTCTCTTCCGTCGGTATTGCGTTGTCTGTGTGTCTTCACCGCCGTCGTCTTTTTTAAACCACTTTTCGTCATTCCTGCACCTTCACTATTGTGCTTCGCGGTGACTCGCTTCCCTCCTTGTGGTCGAACATAAAAATAAACACACATAGCATTAGCAGCAGCGTCTCACTCATCGTTTCGTCTTCGTCACATCTTCTCTCTGCTCACTGCGAGTTGCCGCTTGCATCTGCTTGCTGCTCGCCCTAGTCGCTGCCATACCTCTTCTGTCTGTGTTCCATCTTGACTTCATCGTGCCGTGCCTCCTCTGTTTCTGGTGTTCTTCTACTGGCCTTGTCTAAATCTGCTTTTTTCTTCGGTGGTGTCTGTATTAAGCTTTATTTTATTTTATTTTATTTTGATTATTGTATATGAATTTGTTTGTTTTCTCTAAATTTTATTGTATATGAATTTGTTTGTTTGGGACAATTCATGATTGAAAGAGTGAGAAAGTGTGATGTGAAAAGGAGATCTTTTGCTGAATTAGGGTTCAAAAAAATTTTAAATTTAGGGCAACTCATGAGTGAGAGGGTGCACTGAAGAGAGGGGGGATTAAGGTTCAGAGGGGAAAGGGATGGGAAAGGAAGGGGGGATTAGAATTGGTGGGATTTTGGATTTTCCAAATTGGTCAGAGTAATTAATTATAAATTTTACCTTGGATTTTTCGGTGGCTACCTCAGCATCTTTCTCATTGGAAATGTGTTCCGGTGAGTTCAGAGATACGTTTGTCAAATTTTAAAATCATTTAGGGTCTATTTTGTCAATAACAAAAGTTAGATATCATTTTGTCAGCATCAAAATCTTTTGGATACCAATTTGATATTTACCTATACTAAAATTTATTGAATTTTTGTCTCTCAGCCTTTGTCTCTTTTTTAAACGTTACCTTAGGATATAAGTTAAATATATTATAAAAAAAGTTTTAATATTATTTATTATTTTTATATATTAAAAACGTAAAAATTTTTATTTTTAATAAATAATATTAAAATATTTATCTATATCCTTAGAATCTATGATAGAAAATTTCTCAATTTAAATGTAAAAAAAAAACCCGAAAAAATGGTTGCATTTAATTTCTTTATCTCGCTTTGGAATTTGGAATCTCATCGCCAAACTCTCTAAACAAATTGGTAATAAGCATGGTCACATATCACATCCTCTGCTACATTACATTTAAATTTATCCTAGGTAAATTTATCATTTTTTAAGAGTTTGAATTAAAAAAAAAAAAAGCAGTCAACCGATGCTGCTAACACCAAGAGATTAATCAAAACAAACTATCTACTTTTGACTGATTTAGTGATTTTTGGTGTAAATATAATAATTTTTATAATTAAAATAATAATAGTAATCATATTAAATATAAATTAAAATTAATATTTTGGTTGAAAAAAAAAAAGAAATATTGAGAAAGAAAATAGAAAGAGAAAAATTGAATGGATTTTTTTCAATATATTTGAATGGAAGAAAAATAAGAAGGAAAAAAATATTATAAAAAGACAATCTTACTTTTATATTATAAAATGTATTAAAAAAATAAAAGAGTAATATTAAAAATAAAAAAATAAACTTTTTTTCTTTTTTTTCTAACATTAAAAAAATTGGTAGATCCCACTAATTTTTTTATTTTTAATTTTTTTTCTCAATCAAACAATAAAAAATAATTATTTTTCTTTCGACTCTCTTTTCTTTTCTTTCATTTTTCCTCCGGACAAACATACTGTTTCTATGAGACTCACGTAAATAAATGTTTCAATTCGTTTAAAATATTTGGTTGCAGCATTGTACGATAAATACTCAAAAGCAATAATTGCTTCATTTGCTTCATTGAAACTCTTAGCACTCTACTGGCTCACAACATATTGGGATTTTCCATTCTTATTTAGGTCTATGGGAAGTATGCACTAGGGGTGCACATGGGGTCGGGTAAAGCTAGGTTCACCGTGACCCGAATCAAACTCTAAATAATGATCAAGTCTATTTATGAGACCTTTACTCGGCCCTAAACCCAATAAAATCGTGTTACTTTCAGGCCACACGAAAGCCGGGTCTAGACCGGATAAAGTTCGGGTCTTGATCAACTTTATCACGATATCATCAAAGGTTGGATTCTACATCTTTTGAACCTCTAAACTTTAGAAAATAATTATTTCATAACATTGCAACATTCACATAATAATAATTTAGAGTCTAATAACAATAATTTAAAGTTTCATAATAATAATTATGTTAATTACACACTAAACATTCAAAATTCAAAAGACAATTAAAACAAAGTTAACAACCACGACAAGATTAACATAATAATAATAATAATAATTTATAGTGTCATACCAACCAATAATAACAAAATATTAAGTAGCAAACAATTATAGAACAAAATTTATTTGATTCGTAGTTCATTCTCAAGGTTGTGAACTTGATTCTTATTGTGTGGATGTGTTAAAAACATCTGCAAAACATAAAAATTAGTCTTTCAAGATTATTATATGAATTAAATTAAATAATTAAAAAAAGAATAAAGACATCATAAGGTAAATATACCATTAACAATCTTGTCACTATTGTCAAATTGATCAAACTCAAGTTCTTCAAATATCTGCTTAGAAGGATACAACAAACTTTGGGTGCAGCTTGAAGTTTTTGCCATTTTTGGAGACAAAGAGCTATGGTAAAGATCAACCACATGCCCACCGGTACTAAAGCATGATTTAGATGCAACAGTTGAAACTGGAATACCAAAGACATCACGGACTATGGGAGAAAGAATTCTATATTTTTGATCCATTTAATTTTCACCAAGCCAATATACCAAAATTCTCATCTTCCATGTCCACAGAATCTTTGGCCAAATATTTCTCAACATCTGATTTGCTATATGCATTAGCTTTTTCCTTCTTTTGATTTTTTTTCACAAATTCACTCTATTTGCAGCAACACCCTTAACACTAGAGTGATCACTATCTTTATCATCTAAAATAACTCTAGAGGAACCGCCACCATCATCAAGAACTTTATCAGCTACAATTTCTTTTGAATAAAATTTGTACAATGTTTCCAATGTAAATTTCACAAAACTAGTCATACTAGTAGCCACTTTCCTATCATATACATCCTCCAAACACCAAGAAAGATAATCAAGTTTGTATCGAGGATCTAAAACAAAGGCAACACATATCAAAGGAATAAACTTGTCATTTGGTCCCCAATATTTATCGTATTTAGCCTTCATAGAGCATGCCATAGTTCCCAATAATTCAGAATTGTTGTGGCTCCAAGATGTTAGTTGAGAATTTATAGATGCAATTTCATGAAAGTATTTGTTTGAAGTAACATATAAAGAAGTTGAGAAACACAAAGTAATCTCATAGAAGATTCTCAAAAAATCAATGAATAACCTAGCATGTTGCCAATCAAGTGTCGTGGGTGGACCAACTTTCTTTCTACCCCTACTATTCTCTCCAAACCATCTAAAGAAATCAGTTTCTTGATTATAAAGTCTATCAAAAGCTTTTTCAAATTTTTCAGCATGTTCCAACATTAGATAGGTGGAATTTCATCTAGTTGGAACATCCAAACAAACAAGATTTTTAGACTTTATCAACTCAGCCTCAATGCATTCTTTAAATTTTTTAATTTTTTGGGAAGAAGATCTAACATACCTAACAGCATTCCGAATGCTTTCAATGGAGGCATGTTACTCTTTAATTCCTTCATTCACTATCAAGTTGAGAACATGAGCACAATACCTCATTTGTAAATATTTTCTTCCGTACATCAATCCAACCCTTGCAGCTAATTTTCTTTGAAGGTAAGTGATAGCCCTATCATTTAAAGATGCATTGTTTAATGTGATTGTGAAGACCTTTTTAATTTCACACTCTCTCAAACATGTCTCAATTTTTCTCCCTATTGTTTCTCCCTGGTGGTTCTCAATCAAGCAAAAGTTGAGAATTCTCTTTTGTAGCTTCCATTCGTCATCAAAGAAATGTGCAGTTAGGCTCATGCAGCAAAGATTTTGATTTGATGTCAAACAAACTTGAACACATGACTTTGCCAACCAAGCTTTAAGTTTTTTCTTCTCATCTAAATAAAGATGAAAGCAATCTCTTGACATTGTTATCCTGGATGGTACACTGAATCTTGGCTCAAATCGATTAATCATTTTGTGAAACCCAATCCCTTCGACCACTTTAAAAGTGTGTTCATCAAGGATAATAAACTCAGCCATTGCCTTCCTACAATCTTCCAAGCTATAGCCATTGACTTTGAAAGTTTTGCCGGCTTCATCTTCTTCACCAACCTTAGGCATATAGCCATGAAGTGTCACATTTTTGCCTGTTTTTGTAAATATCCACTTGTGAGAAATTTTCAAGTATTTATTCAAAGAATTTATGTCATGTCTAGTTGGGTGACATAGATATACTTTTAGACAGTGATTACATTTGGCCTTGTGCTTTCCATTGGTTTCGCTAAATGGAAGTTGTTTAAAATACATCCAAACATAAGACTATTTTTCCTTGCGCGTAGCCTGCTGTCCCTCGTTAGCCTGCTATTCCTCGACAACAGCAACATCATGCTCTATGTCCATAGCTTTATTGTTCTCATTACTTTGAACTGCAATACAACTAGGATCTCCTGCTCCTATTTGTCTTTATCTAAACATAAAAAAGGTTCATATATGGATATATTTAAAAAAAATTAAACATACTTAAACTACTGAGAACAAATACAATATATCTAAATAAAACTGAGCATACTTAAACAAGTATTCAGTCTCATCATTTAATAATAACAAATGAAAAGAGAATTAAATGTTTAATTTACTAATCCAAAAAAGAAAAACAAAATAAATAAAAAAGATTCATAAGTATGTCAGTCTCATTTTTATTCTTGTAAGACTTAAGTAAAGTGAGGCATAGATAATAATTGAAGCTTGAAATACACGTGAAGATAGAGGAAGCAGCAACTTGCCAGCTAGTATTACTTAATACTCACCAAAGCATTACTCACAATAACATAAAGTGCACAAACTAAGAAATTCGTTTTTTAAATAACAATCAAATTTGAAGTGGAAGGGATCAATTATAATTACTGGCAGTGCAAATTATAAAAATAAAATTATTGTTCTTACTTTCAATAATTTGCTAAGGCAACCAATAATTATAATTGCAAATTGTTATTCTTACTCCCAATTCCTTTGAATTGTTAATTCCTATCTCTAATCAACAATTTGTTCCTACAAAGTCTAGCCCGTAACCCTCATCATTGAAGTATTCAAAATACAAACAAAAAAAAACAATTTTATTAGTTTTTCTCAAAATTAAACCAATTATGACAAGAAAATATCAACAATTTCATTAGTTCTTCCCAAAAAATAACAAAACAAACAAAATAGGTGAAATATTTAGCACCCAATAGGCCAGTAGTTGCAAGAAAAAAATAAAAATCAATGGTTTTTAGCAAAAACAAATTACCTGCTCTGCGTCTTACGATGAACATTACGTTGGTGAGAACTCTGATACTACAAAAAAATTCTGGTTAAAACGGCGATTTTCTAAGGTAATTACGGCGGTTTGAAATGCCATTATTACCAAGAATGGCAGTTTTAGAAAGCGACGTAATTATGGGCGCCATTCTTGTTATTATGGCGGTTTTCAAAAAACCGCCACAATTTTTTGGGTTAAAACGGCGATTTTTGGATAGGTTAAAACGGCGGTTCAAACTGTCATTTTTTTCAAATAAAACGGCGATTTTTGGTTGGTTAAAATGGCAGTTCAAATTGCTGTTATTTCCAGGGTAAAAATGACATTTTTGATTCGTTAAAATGGTGGTTCAAACCATCGTTATTTCCAAACTGCCGTTATTTCCAGGGTAAAAATAGCATTTTTGATTGGTTAAAATGGCACTTCAAACCGCCGTTATTTTCAAGGTAAAAACGGCGTTTTCGATTAGTTAAAATGGCATTTATGAACCGCCATTTTTACACTGACAGAGTGGCATTTTAGTTGGTTAAAACGACGTTTGAAACCGCCATTTTTACCAGATTGAAATAGCTTTTTTAATTGGTTAAAATGGCATTTTTGAACCGCCGTTTTTACCCTAATATTAGCATTTTTATTGGCTAAAACGGTATTTGAAACCACTATTTTTACCGAGTTAAAATGTCATTTCATATTGTTTAAAATGGCAGTTACAACCCACCATTTTTACCAGATAAAAGTAACATTTTTTAATTGTTTCAAAAGACAATTTGAACCAATATTTTTATCGCGTTAAACATAACTTTTTTATTAAAATTTCTCAATAATAAAAAATCAATACTCATGAACATAATATTAAATAACTCATAAACAAAGTATTAAACATAATATATGATTTTTTAGTATTGAAAATCAAAAGTAATAACCCCTATACAAATAAAGTATCTAACATAACATGATTTTTTAATTATAAATCTCTTTAACATATAACTCTTAATACATAAAATTTCTATCAAAAAAAGATTACACAGCTTTATTGCTCGATCCAGAGTACCTCTGGTTCCATATTTCTGCTTCCACACTATATGACCTGTGAAGTACCTCTGGTGCAACATAATATGCACTTCCAGCAATGTCATTTAGTCGTTCGTCTGTAGTCAATACACATTAATGAAAAATTAAGAAAGACCAGTTTCGAATCTAAAGTACTTTACACATGCTAAGCATACACTTTACAATAAGTTCATGTCATATCTCCACTGAATTATGGTTTGTTCTTCTATCATTATTCCTACTTCCCCAACCTTAGAAGTCATGTAAGAAAATCTAGGATTTTTATTATTTAATAAATTCATTCATGTTATTTTTTTCTTCAAAGACATTGCGTTTCTCTATTTTTGTTTAGTCTCTACAACTAAACGCAGTTGCTTAACAAGTAGCACAACTAGTCAACTAATATATCTTCCCAACATACAATTAGGCGTCTAAGCATAAATTGCTACTCTCAAGATTTTTGACATATATATTGTGATATTTTCTACTGTCATTTGTTTTTACACCAATTATATCATCTCCCAAGTAGTAAGTATAAATCATAAATCACTCAAGATAAAATAATGGCTATATATAAGACACTTTAATTATGTTAGTGGTATATAAAAAATAATTATTCGGTTATTAGTCTTTGACAAATTTTTAAAAGCATTTAATGCACATCACAATAGGAGTATTATGCAAATGTAAGCATCAATAAATAGCGCATTTATTGTCATCTGTCCAGATGAAATCCGATAAACTGAAATCGATAAGCTTCATATCGGCATCTTCACTTTTTGAAGTTAAGAGGAAATTCTGTAACATCAATCCTATAGAAACAATCAACAACCATCTTCACATTCTTATTTTAACTACAAAAATATACTGAACTAAAAAAACTAATAACAGGAAATTCCTATTATTAGAGTTAGATACTATACAATTTCAATGAGCATATAGAGTGAGAGAAAAATAGATTGGTGGAATTTACCATAGCTTTGTTGAACACCTAATTGAACCTTTGATCTAGCCTGGATACTCAAAGGCATGCATGCCATAAACCCTGTTGAATGGAATTCCACCTTCCATAATTGCTCTTTTCACTTCCGTCCTGAACCAGTGCATAAGAAGATAGAGTTAAAAAAAAGAGAATAGAACTGATCTGATAGCAATTTGTTTATTTATTTATTTTAATGTTAACAGAGAGAAAAGTGTGACCAGCTTTGGTAGAAGACATTGTCGAGAAGCAAAGCAAAGGTTGGTCCCAACGAGCTGCCATCATCGGCATCGGTGACAAAATACTTGGAGCGAGGGGAGAGGCTGTAGAGTCTGTGACTATGATCTTGTTGGGAAACAGAGCAACAAAGGAGAGAGTGACTTGCCAACAACTTAAGAAAGTGATCTAGCATGTGAGGTGCTTCTGGGTTGTTGCTCCCAATCTGAGACGCAATTTCCTTTGCAGAGAGCATGGCACCTTCACCAGCTTTGGCTATGGTGTCAAACACACCAAGCTCAACAGCTGAATTCACCGCCAGTGGAACCACATTCAAACCCAGCATTTCCATGGCAAGACTCAAGATGTCTTCTTCTTTCTTCTCTTCTTCTTTGGGTTTAAGATGATTGTTTGCACTTGATTCTAATGGAGTTTCCATGTATGTCATCGCAGCTAGATTCAGTGGATGTATAGAGTATAGACCACAATGTAAGTGTAAAAAAGTTGCATATATAAAGGGCCATAAAGCTCCAGGGTTGTCCTTGCTTTTCTCAAGAACTTCCAGCAGTAGCAGAGAAGATGCTTCAGATTCAGATTGTCTTTATTATTATTATTTACAAGAAACTTGGGAACATGTACAGAAAAATTAAAACATGAAGACTTTACTGTAAGAACCTGTCTTGAAACGGCTAGGGAACGAAGGCCTCTTTCGGCAAACTTGTCACTAATGGCATGAACCTTCTTCTTAACATCATTCCTTAGATTACATAAGTTCATGATCTATTCATCATAACAAAGAATATCATATCAGCATCAATGGAACAAGCCAGAACCTCTCACAAATCATGAACAAACTAAAAATTGTTACCTGCTTCGGAGTGTCTTTGCTTGCACGGTGCCAGTTTCCATCTGCATGAATGTAAGTCAGAGTAGTTCTCTTATCAACAGGATTGAAAGGTAAAAAGTGAACCTCTTTGATTCCAGCCCTTGCCTACAGCACAAATTGGTTGGTGCTGTCAACAAGGTGAACAGCCTTTCTGAAATTGAAATTAAGATTGTATAGGACTACAAAATTGTTTTGTATGTCCTTGAATTCTAAGAGCTTTATTTGTTTCATCAGATTATTACTTATTTAGCACTTAACTTAATTATTTGAATTTA
>NC_029774.3:93014341-93015915 GCF_000817695.3 Arachis duranensis | reverse complement strand
ATATTTGCAAGATGTGGTGGTTACTACATTGTCGACTTGTACTAGTGGTGTGACAGATAATAATAACAATATTAATTATAATAATAGTACTCAACAGCAATAGCAGCTTGTGTGCTCTCAGAACCTCACTCGCAACCATTCAGTTATTGCACAAGGTGAAATATATTTAATTTCATGCAATCCAACCATTTTAAAAAACATTTTGGACATAATAATGCTAAGTGCTATATGATACGAAATCAAAGTTTACCAAGTAACATCATTATAGAGTTCTGGATGATGGCTCTCCATAAAATTCTCTTGTTTGAATGTGACCACTGATGAGCGGATAATTTATACGCTTTTTGGCATTGTTTTTAGGTAGTTTTTAGTATGATCTAGCTACTTTTAGGGATGTTTTCATTAGTTTTTATGTTAAATTCATATTTCTGGACTTTACTATGAGTTTGTGTGTTTTTCTGTAATTTCAGGTATTTTCTGGCTGAAATTGAGGGACCTGAGCAAAACTCTGATAAAAGGCTGACAAAGGACTGCTGATGTTGTTGGAATCTGACCTCCCTGCACTCGAAATGGATTTTCTAGAGCTACAGAACTCCAAATGGCGCGCTCTCAATGGCGTTGGAAAGTCGACATCCAGAGCTTTTCAACAATATATAATAGTCTATACTTTATTTGTGATTAGACGATGTAAAATGGTGCTCAACGCCAGTTCCATGTTGCTATCTAGAGTCAAACGCCAGAAACACGTCACAAACCGGAGTTGAACGCCCAAAACACGTTACAACTTGGCGTTCAACTCCAAAAGAAGCCTCAGCTCGTGGATAGATCAAGCTCAGCCCAAACATACACCAAGTGGGCCCTGGAAGTGGATTCATGCATCAATTACTTACTCTTGTAACCCTAGTAGCTAGTCTAGTATAAATAGGATAGTTTACTATTGTATTAAAAATCTTTGGTCAAAGTTTTATTTTATTCATCTTAGGAGACTATTGATCACATTTTTTGGGGCTGGCCATTCGGCCATGCCTGGACCTTTCACTTATGTATTTTCAACGGTGGAGTTTCTGCACACCATAGATTAAGGGTGTAGAGCTCTACTGTACCTCAAGTTTTAATGCAATTACTATTATTTTCTATCCAATTCGATTTATTCCTGTTCTATGATATTCGTTGCACTTCAACTTGATGAATGTGATGATCCGTGACACTCATCATCATTCTCACCTATGAACGCGTGTGATTGACAACCACTTCCGTTCAACCTTAGACCGGGCGCATATCTCTTGGATTCCTTAATCAGAATCTTCGTGGTATAGGCTAGAATTGATGGCGGCATTCATGGGAATCTGGAAAGTCTAACCTTGTCTGTGGTATTCCGAGTAGGATTCCGGGATTGAATGACTGTGACGAGCTTCAAACTCCTGAAGGCTGGGCGTTAGTAACAGACGCAAAAGAATCACTGGATTCTACTCCAACCTGATTGAGAACCGACAGATGATTAGCCGTACTGTGACAGAGTATTTGGACCATTTTCACTGAGAGGATGGGATGTAGCCATTGACAACGGTGATGCC
>NC_029774.3:93009656-93014306 GCF_000817695.3 Arachis duranensis | reverse complement strand
GACCCTTACTCACGTAAGGTATTACTTGGATGACCCAGTGCACTTGTTGGTTAGTTGTGCGAAGTTGTGAATTAAATTTTAGACACCATGATATTGAGCACCAAGTTTTTGGAGCCATTATCGGGGAATTAATTCCATACAACAATAAAGAGTACGAATCACAATTTCGTCCACCATGTTTTTGGCGCCGTTGCCGGGGATTGTTCGAGTATGGACAACTGACGGTTCATCTTGTTGCTCAGATTAGGTAATTTTCTTTTTATTTTCCGTTCAAAAAAGTTTTCAAAAATCTTTCAAAAATTTTTTCTTTATTTTCATTTTTCAAAAATATATTTATCCAAAAAAAATCATAAAATCATAAAAACCAAAAATATTTTGTGTTCTTGTTTGAGTCTTGAGTCAATTTTTAAGTTTGGTGTCAATTGCATGTTTTTAAAATTTATGCATTAGTTTTTCGAAAATTCCATGCATTCATAGTGTTCTTCATGATCTTCAAGTTGTTCTTGGTAAGTCTTCTTGTTTGATCTTGATGATTTTCTTGTTTTGGGTTGTTTGTTGTTTATCATATGCATTTTTCATTTGTTAGAGTCCATGCATTAAAGATTTCTAAGTTTGGTGTCTTGCATGTTTTCTTTGCATCAAAAATTTTTCAAAATTATGTTCTTGATGTTCATCATGATCTTCAAGGTGTTCTTGGTGTTCATCTTGACATTCATAGTGTTCTTGCATGCATCATGAGTTTTGATTCATAATTTTCATGTTGTGAGTCATTTTTGTGTTTTTCTCTCTCCTCATCAAAAATTCAAAAATCAAAAAATATCTTTTCCTTATTTCTCTCCAAAATTTCGAAAATTTGAGTTGACTTAGTCAAATTTTTAAAATTAGTTATTTCTTGTAAGTCAAGTCAAATTTTCAATTTTAAAAATCTTATCTTTTCATAATCTTTTTCAAAAATCATATCTTTTTCATTTTTTCTAATTTTTTTTGAAAATTTTGAAAATTATTTTTCAAAAATCTTTTTCCTAATTTTATTTCAAATTTTCGAGAATTATGCTAACAATTAATATGATTGATTCAAAAATTTGAAGTTTGTTACTTTCTTGTTAAGAAAGGTTCAATCTTTAAATTCTAAAATCTAATCTTTTAATTTCTTGTTAGTTAAGTAATTAATTTTAATTTTAAAAATTAAATCTATCTTATCTTATCTTTTATATTATGTCTTTTTCAAAATTTTATCTTTTTCAAAAATTTAATTTCAAAATATCTTATCTAACTTCTTATCTTCTTATCTTTTCAAATTTGATTTTAATATCTTTTTCAACTAACTATTTGACTTTTTGTTTGTTTCTTATCTTTTTCAAAACCACCTAACTACTTTTCCCTCTCTAATTTTCTAAAATATCTCATCCCTTTATCAAAAATTCTTTTTAATTAATTAATTGTTTTAATTTTAATTCTATCTTATCTTTTATTTTCAAAAATCATTTAACTTCTTTTCAAATTTATTTTTGAAATTTCTTCCCTCTCCCCTTCTTCTATTTATTTATTTATTTACTAACACTTCTCTTCACCTCTCTTCATCTCAAATCACTGCCCCTACCTATGCATTCTTCTTCACTCCTATTCCCTTTCTTCTTCTACTAACATAAAGGAATCTCTATACTGTGACATAGAGGATTCCTCTTTCTTTTCTTGTTCTCTTCTTCCCTATATGAGCAGGAACAAGGAAAAAGGCATTCTTGTTGAAGCTGATCCTGAACCTGAAAGGACTCTGAAGAGGAAATTAAGAGAAGCTAAATTACAACAATCCAAAGATAACCTTTCTGAAAATTTTGAACAAGAAAAGGAGATGGCATCCGAACCCAACAACAATAATGCAAGGAGGATGTTTGGTGATTTCACTAAACTAACTTCCAAATTTGATGGAAGAAGCATTTCCATTCCGGCCATTGGAGCAAACAATTTTGAGCTGAAACCTCAATTAGTTGCTCTAATGCAACAGAACTGCAAGTTTCATGGACTTCCATCTGAAGATCCTTATCAGTTTTTAACTGAGTTCTTGCAGATCTGTGAGACTGTAAAAAAGAATGGAGTAGATCCTGAAGTCTACAGGCTTATGCTTTTCCCTTTTGCTGTAAGAGACAGAGCTAGAACATAGTTGGATTCACAACCTAAAGATAGCCTGGACTCCTGGGATAAGCTGGTCACGGCCTTCTTGGCTAAGTTCTTTCCTCCTCAAAAGCTGAGCAAGCTTAGAGTGGATGTTCAGACCTTCAAATAAAAAGATGGTGAATCCCTCTATGAAGCTTGGGAAAGATACAAGCAGATGACCATGTTGACTCAGCAAGTCAACATGATCTCTCAAAGTCTGAATGGATGGCAAAATGCATCCAACAGTACTAAAGAGGCAGCTTCTGAAGAAGCTTATGATCCTGGGAACCCTGAAAGAGGCATCTTCTGAAGAAGAAGCTTATGATCCTGAGAACACTGCAATGGCAGAGGTGAATTACATGGATGAACCCTATGGAAACACCTATAATCCCTCATGGAGAGATCATCCTAATTTCTCATGGAAGGATCAACAAAAGCCTCAACAAGGCTTTAATAATGGTGGAAGAAACAGGCTAAGCAATAACAAGCCTTTTCCATCATCTTCTCAGCAACAGATAGAGAATTCTGAACAGAGCCCCTCTAACTTATCAAACGTAGTCTCTGATCTGTCTAAGGCCACTTTAAGTTTCATGAGTGAAACAAGATCCTCCATTAGAAATTTGGAGACACAAGTGGGCCAGCTGAGTAAGAAAATCACTGAAACTCCTCCCAGTATTCTCCCAAGCAATACAGAAGAGAATCCAAAGGGAGAGTGCAAGGCCATTGATGTAATCAATATGGCCGAATGCACAAGGGAGAAGAAGGATGAAAATCCTAGTGAGGAAGACCTCCTGGGACGTCTCTCAAGCAAGAAGGAGTTCCCTATTGAGGACCTAAAGGTATCTGAGGCTCATATAGAGACCATAGAGATTCCACTAAATCTCCTTCTGCTATTCATGAGCTCTGAAGACTATTCTTCCTCAGAAGAGGATAAAGATATGACTGGAGAGCAAGTTGCTCAATATCTAGGAGCTGAATGCCAAGTTGTTTGGTAATGAGACTTGGGTAGGTGAACCTCCCTTGCTCATTAGTGAACTAGATACACGGGTTCAGCAAACTCTACCTCAAAAGAAACAAGATCCTGGAAAATTCTTAATACCCTGTACCATAGGCACCATGACCTTTAAAAAAGCTCTGTGTGACATGGGGTCAGGCATAAATCTTATGCCACTCTCTGTAATGGAGAAACTAGGGATCATTGAGGTACAACCTGTCTTATTCTCATTACAATTGGCAGACAAGCTTATGGATTAGTAGAGGACGTATTAGTAAAGGTTGAAGGCCTTTACATCCCTGCTGATTTCATAATCCTAGACACTAGGAAGGAAGAGGATGAATGCATCATCCTTGGAAGACCTTTCCTAGCCACAGCAGGTGCTGTAATAGATGTTAACAGAAGAGAATTAGTCCTTCAATTGAATGGGGACTACCTTGTGTTTAAGGCACACGACCATCCCTCTGTAATAAAAGAGAGTAAGCATGCAGAGCTTCTCTCAATACAGAGTCAACAAGAGCCCCCACAATCAAACTCTAAGTTTGGTGTTGGGAAAACTTCATTATGCTCTGAACTTCTCTAAGGCTCCATGAGAGCCCACTGTCAAGCTAGTGACATTAAAAGAGCGCTTGTTGGGAGGCAACCCAATTTTTATTTTATCTAATTTTAATTTTATTTTATTTTTATTTTGTGTCTTATTAGGTTCATGATCATGTGGAGTCACGAAAAAAATTATTAAAATTAAAAACAGAATCAAAAATAGCAGAAGAAAAATCACACCCTGGAGGAAGGACTTACTGGCGTTTAAATGCCAATAAGGTGCATCTGGCTGGTGTTCAATGCCAGAACAGAGCATGGATCTGGCGCTGAACGCCAGAAACAAGCAACATCCTGGCATTTGGACGCCAGGAATGTGCCTTGAGGAAAGCTGGCGCTGAACGCCAGTAACAAGCATGGAACTGGCGTTCAACGCCAGAAACATGCTACACAAGGGTGTTGAATGCCCAGAACGTGCACCACTTCGGCATTTAAACGCAAGAATGGTATTGATGAGCGGATAATTTATACGCTTTTTGGCATTATTTTTAGTATGTTTTTAGTATGTTTTAGTTAGTTTTTATTATATTTTTATTAGTTTTTATCCAAAATTCACTTTTCTGGACTTTACTATGAGTTTGTGTGTTTTTCTGTGATTTCATGTATTTTCTGGCTGAAATTGAGGGACCTGAGCAAAAATCTGATTCAGAGGCTGAAAAGGACTGTAGATGCTGTTGGATTCTGACCTTCCTGCACTCAAAGTGGATTTTCTGGAGCTACAAAATCCCAATTGGCGCGCTCTTAATTGCTTTGAAAAATAGACATCCTGGGCTTTCCAGCAATGTATAATAGTCCATATGTTTCCTGAGATTTGATGGCCCAAACAGACGTTCCAAGTCAGCTCAAGAATTCTAGCGTAAAACGCCGGAACTGGCACAAGAATGGGAGTTAAACGCCCAAACTGGCAC
>NC_029774.3:93008327-93009607 GCF_000817695.3 Arachis duranensis | reverse complement strand
CTCTACACATGAAAGCTTCAATGCTCAGCCCAAGCACACACCAAGTGGGCCCGAAAGTGGATTTTTATGTCATTTACTCATCTTTGTAAACCCTAAGCTACTAGTTATCTACAAATAGGACCTTTTGCTATTGTATTTGACATCTTTTGATCACTTTAGATCTTGGGATCATCTTTGGACGTCTAGTTCTTAGATTATGGGGGCTGGCCTCACGGCCATGCCTAGACCTTGTTCTTATGTATTTTCAACGGTGGAGTTTCTACACACCATAGATTAAGGTGTGGAGCTCTGCTGTACCTCGAGTATTAATGCAATTACTATTGTTCTTCTATTCAATTAAGCCTATTCTTGTTCTAAGATATCACTTGTTCCTCACTTTGATGAATGTGATGATCCATGACACTCATCATCATTCTCACCTATGAACGTGTGCCTGACAACCACCTCCGTTCTACCTTAGATTGAGTGGATATCTCTTGGATCCCTTAATCGAAATCTTCGTGGTATAAGCTAGAATTGATGGCAGCATTCAAGAGAATCCAGAAGGTCTAAACCTTGTCTGTGGTATTCTGAGTAGGATTCGAGAATTGAATGACTGTGACAAGCTTCAAACTCCTGAAGGCTGGGTGTTAGTGACAGACGCAAAAGAATCACGACAACGGTGATGCCCAACATACAGCTTGCCATGGAAAGGAGTAAGAAGGATTGGATGAAGACAGTAGGAAAGCAGAGACGAAAGGGACAGAGCATCTCCATACGCTTATCTGAAATTCTTACTAATGAATTACATAAGTATCTCTATCTTTATTTTATGCTTTATTCATAAATCATTCATAACCATTTGAATCTGCCTGACTGAGATTTACAAGATGACCATAGCTTGATCTGCCTGACTAAGATTTACAAGGTGACCATAGCTTGCTTCATACCAACAATCTCCGTGGGATCGACCCTTACTCGCGTAAGGTTTATTACTTGGGTGACCCAGTGCACTTGCTGGTTAGTTGTGCGAAGTTGTGATAAAGAGGTGAGATTGCAATTGTGCGTACCATGTTGATGGCACCATTGATGATCACAATTTCGTGCACCAAGTTTTTGGCGCCGTTGCCAGGGATTGTTTGAGTTTGGATAACTAACGGTTCATCTTGTTGCTTAGATTAGGTATTTTTCACAATTTTTAAGAATGAATTCTAGAGTTTCAAGGTGATTTTCTTATTATCACCAAAGCTGATTGATCTTCATCAATTGAGCTCTTGAATGCAATGTCTTGCTGAAGCTTG
>NC_029774.3:93005477-93007827 GCF_000817695.3 Arachis duranensis | reverse complement strand
CAGCAGAGGAATTACACAGAAAAAGCTGGGCGTTCAAAACGCCCTATGAAGAAGGAAAACTGGCATTTAAACGCCAGCCAGGGTACCTGGCTGGGCGTTTAACGCCCGAAAAGGTAGTGTTTTGGGCCCATTCTGGCATTTAACGCTAGGATGGCACAAGAGGGAAGATTTTGTTTTTAATGCAAATTTTTTTTTCAAGTTTTCAAAATTTTTCAAATCATATCTTTTCAATCATATATTTTCAAAATGAATTTCTTTCCATTTTCAAAAATACTTGCTAACAATTAATGATTTGATTCAACATTTCAAGTATGTTGCCCTTTCTGTTGAGAAAGGTTTAATGTTTGAATCATATCTTTTCTTGTTAGCCAAGTCATTAATTTTAAAAATCAAATCTTTTTAAATTGTTTTTCAATCATATTTTTTCAATCATATATTTTTAAAACCATAACTTTTCAATCATATCTTCTTAATCACATCTTTTTCAAAATAGTTTTCAATTATATCTTTTTGATTTCCAATTTCAAAATCTTTTTCAAAATCACTTTATTTCTTTCTCAATCTTAGTTTTCGAAAATCAATTACCATTTTTTTCAAAATCTCTTTTAATTAATTCACTTTAATTTTCGAATATCCCTTCCCCTCTTCTCACATCCTTCTATGGACTAACACTCCTCCTCAATGCACAATTCGAACTCTATCTCTCTTGATAAGTTCAAATTCTTCCACCTCTTCCTTTTATTTTTCTTTTCCTCTGACACCTCAAGGAATCTCTATACTGTGACATAGAGGATTCCATATTTTCTTGTTCTCTTCTCTTTCATATGAGCAGGAGCAAAGACAAAAGCATCCTTGTTGAGGCTGACTCTGAACCTGAAAGGACCTTGAAGCGAAAGCTAAGAGAAGTAAAAGCACAACTCTCTGTAGAGGACCTAACAGAAATCTTCAAACAAGAAGAAGACATGGCAGCCGAAAACAACAACAATGCCAACAATGCAAGGAAGGTGCTGGGTGACTTTACTGCACCTACTCCTGACTTCTATGGGAGAAGCATCTCTATCCCTGCCATTGGAGCAAACAACTTTGAGCTTCAGCCTCAATTAGTTTCTCTAATGCAACAGAATTGCAAGTTTCATGGACTTCCATTGGAAGATCCTCACCAGTTTTTAGCTGAGTTCTTGCAAATCTGTGACACTATCAAGACTAATGGGGTTGACCCTGAGGTCTACAGACTTATGCTATTCCCTTTTGCTGTAAGAGACAGAGCTAGGATATGGTTGGACTCACAACCTAAAGAAAGCCTGAACTCTTGGGAAAAGCTAGTCAATGCCTTCTTGGCAAAGTTCTTTCCACCTCAAAAATTGAGTAAGCTTAGAGTGGAAGTCCAAACCTTCAGACAGAAGGAAGGAGAATCCCTCTATGAAGCTTGGGAAAGATACAAACAATTAATCAGAAAGTGTCTCTCTGATATGCTTTCTGAATGGAGCATCATAGGTATCTTCTATGATGGTCTTTCTGAACTGTCCAAGATGTCATTGGACAGCTCTGCTGGAGGATCTCTTCATCTGAAGAAGACGCCTGCAGAAGTTCAAGAACTTATTGAAATGGTTGCAAATAACCAATTCATGTACACTTCTGAAAGGAATCCTGTGAACAATGGGACGTATCAAAAGAAAGGAGTTCTTGAGATTGATACTCTGAATGCCATACTGGCTCAGAACAAAATATTGACTCAGCAAGTCAATATGATTTCTCAAAGTCTGTCTGGAATGCAAGCTGCACCAGGCAGTACTAAGGACACTTCATCTGAAGAAGAAGCTTATGATCCTGAGAACCCTTCAATGGAAGAGGTGAATTACATGGGAGAACCCTATAGAAACACCTATAATCCTTCATGGAGAAATCACCCAAATCTCTCATGGAAGGATCAACAGAGACCTCAACAAGGTTTCAACAATAATAATGGTGGAAGAAATAGGTTTAGCAATGGCAAGCCTTTTCCATCATCTTCTCAGCAACAGATAGAGAATTCTAAGCAGAGCCACTCTGACTTAGCAACCATGGTCTCTGATCTAATCAAAACCACTCAAAGTTTCATGACTGAAACAAGGTCCTCCATTAGAAACTTGGAGGCACAAGTGGGTCAGTTGAGTAAGAAAGTTAATGAACTCCCTCATAGTACTCTTCCAAGCAATACAGAAGAGAATCCAAAAAAAGAGTGCAAGGCCATCAACATGGCCGAATTTGGAGAGAAAGAAGAGGCAGTGATCGCCACTGAGGAAGACCTCAATGGACGTCCACTGGCCTCCAATGTATTTCCCAATGAGGAACCATGGGAATCTGAGGCTCA
>NC_029774.3:92988067-93005322 GCF_000817695.3 Arachis duranensis | reverse complement strand
ATGAAGCTAAATGACAAGTTATTTGGTAATGAGACTTGGGAGGATGAACCCCCTTTGCTCACCAAAGAATTGGATGACTTGTCTAGGCAGAGATTACCTCAAAAGAGACAGGACCCTGGGAAGTTCTCAATACCTTGTACAGTAGGCACCATGACCTTCAAGAAGGTTCTGTGTGACCTGGGGTCAAGCATAATAAACCTCATACCTCTCTCTGTAATGGAGAAGCTAGGGATCTTTGAGGTACAAGCTGCAAGAATCTCACTAGAAATGGCAGATAATTCAAGAAAACAAGCTTATGGACTTGTGGAGGATGTTCTAGTAAAGGTTGAAGACCATTACATCCCTGCTGATTTCATAGTCCTAGAGACTGGGAAGTGCATGGATGAATCCATCATCCTTGGCAGACCCTTCGTAGCCACAGCAAAGGCTGTGATTAATGTTGACAGAGGAGAATTGATTATTCAAGTGAATGAAGAATCTTTTGTGTTTAAGGCTCAAGGATATCCCTCTGTAACCATGGAGAGGAAGCATGAAGAGCTTCTCTCAAAACAGAGTCAAACAGAACCCCCACATTCAAACTCTAAGTTTGGTGTTGGGAGGTTCCAACATTGCTTTGAGTATCTGTGAGGCTCCATGAGAGCCCATTGTCAAGCTACTGACATTAAAGAAGTGCTTGTTTGGAGGCAACCCAATGTTATATTTATCTATTTTCCTTTGTTATTTTATATAGGTTGATGATCATGGGAAGTCACAAAATCAATTGAAAAAGGAAAAACAGCATGAAAAACAGAAAGAAAAATAGCACACCCTGGAGGAAAACTTGCTGGCGTTTAAACGCCAATAAGGGCAGCAAATGGGCGTTTAACGCCCAGTCTGGCACCATTCTGGGCGTTTAACGGCAGAAAGGGGCACCAGACTGGCGTTAAACGCCAGGTCCATCCTTCATAAAACCCCACCTACCTCACCATTCAAATTCAAACCACTTTTCCTCCCAAACCCACCCATTATGGCCGAAGCATACACCCCCTCTCCACTCCTATATAAACCCATCTTCACTCCTTCATTTTCACACAACCTAAACACTACTTCTCCCCCTTGGCCGAACCACAAAGCCACCTTCATCTCCTCTATTTCTTCTTCTTCTACTCTCTTCTTTCTTTTTTTGCTCGAGGACGAGCAAAATTTCTAAGTTTGGTGTGGTAAAAGCATTGCTTTTTGTTTTTCCATAACCATTTATGGCATCTAAGGCCGGAGAAACCTCTAGAAAGAGGAAAAGGAAGGCAAAAGCTTTCACCTCCGAGTCATGGGAGATGGAGAGATTCATCTCAAAGGTGCATCAAGACCACTTCTATGAAGTTGTGGCCATGAAGAAGGTGATTCCCGAGGTTCCTTTCAAACTCAAAAAGAGTGAATATCCGGAGATCCGACATGAGATCCAAAGAAGCGGTTGGGAAGTTCTTACCAACCCCATTCAACATGTCAGAATCTTAATAGTTCAAGAGTTCTATGCCAATACATGGATCACCAAGAACCATGATCAAAGTGTGAACCCGGAGCCAAAGAATTGGCTTACAATGGTTCGGGGAAAAATGCTTAGATTTTAGTCTGGAAAATGTAAGGTTTGCATTCAACTTGCCCATGATGCAAGGAGATGAACACCCTTACACTAGAAGGGTCAACTTTGATCAAAGGTTGGACCAAGTCCTCATAGACATTTGTGAAGAGGGCGCTCAATGGAAGAGAGATTCAAGAGGGAAGCCGGTTCAACTAAAAAGGCATGACCTCAAGCCCGTGGCTAGAGGATGGTTGGAGTTTATCCAACGCTCAATCATTCCCACTAGCAACCGGTCCAAAGTTACTATAGACCGGGCTATCATGATTCATAGTATCATGATTGGAGAGGAAGTAGAAGTTCATCCCAAGAACTTTATAAGGTGGTGGACAAGTCCTCTACCTTGGCAAGGTTAGCCTTCCCTCATCTCATTTGTCACCTCTGTTATTCAGTTGGAATTAACATAGAAGGAGACATCTTCATTGATGAAGATAAGCCCATCACTAAGAAAAGGATGGAGCAAACAAGAGACATTGAGGAAGAACAAGCCGCCATCACTAAGGTGGACCCGTTCCTTAATCTCCTTGTCCTTTATTTCTCTGTCTTTCGAATTTTCATGCTTATGTTTCTCTATATTTGTGTCTTATGATCATTAGTGTCTTAGTGTCTATGCCTTAAAGTTATGAATGTCCTATGAATCCATCACCTTTCTTAAATAAAAAAATGTTCTTAATTGAAAAAGAGAAGAATTGCATGAATTTTGAATTTTATAACAGATTAATTATTTTGATGTGGTGGCAATACTTTGTTTTCTGAATGTATGCTTGAATAGGCTAGAATTGATGGTAGCATTCATGGGAATCTGGAAAGTCTAACCTTGTCTGTGGTATTCCGAGTAGGATTCCGGGATTGAATGACTGTGATGAGCTTCAAACTCCTGAAGGCTGGGCGTTAGTGACAGACGCAAAAGAATCACTGGATTCTACTCCAACCTGATTGAGAACCGACAGATGATTAGCCGTACTGTGACGGAGTATTTGGACCATTTTCACTGAGAGGATAGGATGTAGCCATTGACAACGGTGATGCCCTACATACAGCTTGCCATGGAAAGGAGCAAGAAGGATTGGATGAATGTAATAAGTAAGTAGAGATTCGGAACGAACACAGCACCTCCATGCACCTATCTGAAATTCCCACCATTGGATTACATGAGTAACTTTATCTATATTTCTTGTTTATTTTATTTATCTTTTGAATATCTAATCCAATCATATTTGACTCAGCCTGACTGAGATTTACAGGATGACCATAGCTTGCTTCATACCAACAATCTCTGTGGGATCGACCCTTACTCACGTAAGGTATTACTTGGACGACCCAGTACACTTGCTGGTTAGTTGTGCGAAGTTGTGAATTAAATTTTAGACACCATGATATTGAGCACCAAGTCTTTGGAGCCATTATCGGGGAATTAATTCCATACAAAAATAAAGAGTACGAATCACAATTTCGTCCACCAACCACATCAATCAGAATCTTGGAGGACTCACCAATTTTTATTTCACTTTTAGCAGCTTTTCTCAGATTCTTATTTGCTCTCTTAACAAGTTTTGAAAAATTGGCCACAACAAGCTATCAAAATTTTCTGTCATTTTTACTTACATTTAAATAAAATGTTTGCTTGTGGTATCATAAATTGAAATGATATTTTGTTATCTGGTACATCAAATTTGACACATTCACTCCTGCAGTGGAATGAGGGCTTCCGGTCACTAGAGTTATTAGTCGAATGGCCTTGTAAGAAATCCGTGCTTGCACAGTGGGGGAAGATTCCATTATGGATGACTACCATGTTGATTTTATTGATCATGGAAATAAGGTAATTTCTAACAATAACAAAGGCTTTGTGGAAGATCTTCTGAATCTTTTATTTCTTTCTTCAAGTAAATAACAAAATGTGAGCATGCAAGTCAAGACATTGATGAAAAAAGAAAACAAAGATAGCATGTCCTTGCTGGATTCACATTGGGAGCTAAGCTAGTTTTGAATTTCAAAAATGCACAATGATGAACATGCATCTATAACAGTAAACAATAAGCACCAAAGAATCATCATCTATAATAGAAAACAAGTTCCACGCTTTTCCATCTCTCTCAGAAAATTCATCAACCATATGGCAAGCATAACAATACTGAACCGAAATACAGTTAGAAAAAAAGCAATTGAGAATGAAAAAGAAGAGAAAGAGAATAAAAATAAATATTGAGAATGAACAGAAATACACTACGAGCAATGTTGAGTGGATCGAAGAAGAAGAGAATACAGAAGTGAGAAATCATAACAAATCCACGATGCTTGCAAGCGTTATACATGGTTTGGATATACATTATTTAATTCTACATTGCTATTAATGTTCCTAACAAAAAGTGTTCTAGAAAATTGGTCACTAAGAGGAATTTTTCCTTTGGAACCTCCGAAATTACCAGGCCTCCCTATGTTGCTACCTCTTTTTCCTGAAACTTTAATACGAGTAAGGTAATCATTAATTAATTTCACATTAATCATGTAATTTAAATTAGTTAACACTATTTTAATCGTATGGAGGAGGAAAATAAAAAAGAAGATCAAGTAGATTACTGTGAATTAATATGGATGGTAGAACCAAATCATACAAGCTTAGTCGGAGGCAGCAACAATAGCTTCACAGCTAGAAAACCAAATTGAATATGCAAATTGAAGCCAAAGGACTAGATCTCAGAAGCTTTATCAGAGAGAGCAACAACTATGTCGCTTGCGGCAATGAGGAGATGATGAACGATTGTGAACAGAAAGCAAACCCCCAAATCAAAGCAAAAAATTAGATCGCAGAAGCTCCACCGAAGGCAACAACAATGATAATGTTTCTAACGGCAACTTGGAGCTGAGCGGTGGTGAGAAGATGAACGGTGGCAGAAAACTAGGGTTAGGTTTCTCACATTCACGCGTCACACTCATTCTCTCCTTCGCAACATTACTCTCATTCTCATCATCTGATATGCACAACAACATCGCCTCTAAGTCTTAGTTCTTTGATTTAAAAAAAAAACAGAAAGGAAGACTAAAGATAATGGCGATTTTAAACTCCCGTATTATACAGAAACCGCCACCAATCACTGGAATAATATGGCAGACCTTAATTTCTGCCGAAATTAACAAAAATTATGGTGGTTACATAAAACCGCCATAATATAAGCATCATTTTAACCAACATTTTTTGTAGTGTGAGTTTCTGAGAGGTGATTGAAGGCGAGTTACTAGTGCGCACAGTGGTTGATGGTAAGCTGTTGTAGTGGTTGATTAGACTTGGTGGAGAAAGAGGAAGAAGGTGAAAAAAGGGACAGCGAAAAAACTAAAGAAGTTGGTGGTGAAGGAGAGAGTGAGGTAAGATTAAGAAACATAAATGGTATGGAGGTGTGAAGGAGGAGCTCTCCGCTGGCCATTAAGGCTGCGACGTTGCTTCCCAGGGAAAAGAGTTTGAGTGAGAGAGAGTGTCTGTTGTGCCCTAGCCCTTGAATATTGTGGGCTGTGAAGTGTAAAGCCTGAAGAGTGAAATTGTGAACATTGAACACAAAAACAAGAAACATAATACATATTTTTTTATTTTTTTTACTGCATGCCTACACGGATCCAGCGGGCCGAGGCCGGGTAACCCGAAACTTGGCTCGAACCTGATTTAATAAATAACTGGAGCTATGTATTGAAATCTTGAGTCTGACTGGACCATAACAAAGCCGGGCCAAATTTGTCCTGAAGTCACCGGACTCAGTCCGGGTCTTCGGACCGGATCGGGTCTTGTGCACCCCTAGACACCTTGGACATTAAACTGCACTTCTAAGTTCTAACCCTAAATGTTAGGATATCCAAGGGTCATGTTGATTCAAAATCAAGAAAGAAAAAAAACCAACCGGTTAAATTTAATTAATTTAAATTGGCTTAGATAAGAGATCTTTTTATAGGTGGACTCGAACTGATTAAATTTGATTTGGACTAATCAAATACTCATTTAAAAGTTAAATTTGAAAAAAAGAATTTTTTTTTGAATATATAATAGTGAAACAAAAAATAAAAGAGAGATAATAGGTAAATTACAAACTATAATAAACTATCAAATTTATATTTAACTAAATATCATCTAATATTTATACTTTGGCAAACTTTATTATTTTTATGTAATATAAAACTAATTAAAAAAAGTCAGGTTACGTTGGATTCTACCAAAAAAAAATATAATTAAACTAATTAAGAATGGATTTAATTAGATCATATTCTATTAGACCTAATTATCTTACGAGTATGGAACTAATTAAATCTGATTAGGTCAATTTTGATCGATTAGTTGAATTATCCGTATTCATGAATATCCTACTAAATATTATAATTCGTACCACAGACAAAAAAACTGATTAGATTACATAATAGTATAACACCAAAAATATAACATTAGATAATAGTACGTGTATCATACCCTAATATCTCGGACAAGCGGCTTATACCTCGGCAACATAAATTCAAAGTTCATAACCACCCACTTTCTCCGGGATTCTCGGCATCACTCACCTACAACTGAGTAAGCTCTGTTCTCATCCCAAAAATTCCGAACCTAGCCACCAACAGCTCGACAAACAATTCAAAGGAAAAAGAACCTATAAATCAAACAAACAGGAACGACAGTAAAGGGGGCAATCATACAGCCTATCCTATCTGCATAAACAATTACACCTTTTATTGATAAAATACTCATACTGACTTGAGTGTTGGAGTCCCTTTTGAAGGTACCACGCTCGAGTTGGAACTCTCAAGGAGAAGAGCATCCTTGCAAGAACATCTGGCGCCCACCGTGGGGCCCGTCTCCTTATAGCACTAACATGACAAATATTTGTTCCTTTTGAATTTTCCTTTCTTTTTTAGAAATAACACTGAGCCATGACATACCACTCAGTAACCCCCAGGCCAGTCTAACCAATGCTGAACTGTTGGCCACCACGCTGCCTTGTTGGCTGAGAACCAACAGATGGCCGAGTTACTGGCGGCAGTGCAGAACAATGGCTACGTGAAGAATGACAAGAAGAAGGTCGATAACAATGAGGAACATCAATCAGAGTCTAATGCGAAAATGGGAGAAACAGCACCAAAAACAGAGAGGAGACAAAATGGCCCTTTTTCAAGAGAATCATGAATTTTGAAATGCCTAAGAATTTCACACTTCCCATGACACTGACACCGTACAGGGGGATCAGAGATCCTAAATTCAACGTTACAAAATTTGAATCCATGATGTTTCTTAACAGTGACTCCGTTCCTATCTTGTGCCGGTCGTTCCTAACTTTTTTAGATGGAGCCGCACTTGTATGGTTCTCTAACCTACCTGTAGGCTCCATTTCTAGCTTTGATGAATTTGCTAAACTATTCATTAACCATTTTACAGCTTCCAAGATTTATGTAAGGGATTCAGATTACCTTAGCACAATCAAGCAAGGACAACATGAGAGCTTGAAGGACTACATGACGCGTTTTATGACAGCTACCATGGAAATCCCTAACTATAATCCAGAAGTACAGTTGCATGCCATAAAGAGAGGATTTCGGCCTGGGAAGTTCCAAGAAGCAATAACGTTGGCAAAACCAAAGACATTAGAGGAATTCCAAGAAAAAGCGACAGGACAAATTGAAGTTGAAGAACTATGGGAAGCTAGGAAAGGTGAAAGATCATCATTTCGAAAAGAAGACAAAAAGCCACACAGATCACAAAACAAGGACGTCAAATAGCCGTTCAAACTTGCTCCTAAGTTTGACTCTTACACCAAGTTCAACACTAAAAGGGAGGACATAATAAAAGAAATCTTGCATAGCAAACTGATAAAACCACCTAGCAGGGCAGGAACATATCAGGATCAGAAGTATGTAGACAAAAGCAAATATTGTGCTTTTTATCAGAAGTTCGGTCATACCATCGACGAATGTGTAGTGGCCAAGGACTTGCTAGAAAGATTGGCAAGACAAGGCCTACTAGACAAATACGTCACTTCCCGAGGCCAGAAGGAAGCAGCAGGAGATTCAGACAAGCTGAGATATAACTCGGAGAGCCAAGACAAAGATCCATGGCACGGACATGTTGAAGTCCCTGCATCCAAAGGGGTAACAAACTATATTTCAGGTGATTTTGCAAGCAGAGGAGCGAATTACACTGCTAGGAAGAGAAGATACCGAGCTATGATGATGATTAACAAATCTCATCCCAGCAGTTCTACCCCATTTCCAGCTTCTCAAATCATCTTTGGTGCATCCAACCTAAGGACATCATATCCAAATATGGATGATCCCGTGGTGATATCAGTGAATATAAGGGAGCTAACGGTGAAGAAAGTCCTCCTTGACCCCGGAAGTAGCACCGATGTCTTGTTCTACTCGACGTTCAAAAAAATACAACTCAATGATAACTCATTGCAACCCTCACCTTGAGAACTGGTAGGGTTCTCTGGGGAGAGGGTGCCGGTATCAGGTTATGTCTGGTTGAGGATGATGTTGGGGTGGTTGTTTCAATAGTCTACCTGTGTGTCAAATTCCTTATGCAGGGCAACATGATAGGAACGATACTTGCAGACCACAAAGAAGCCAGACAATGCTATAACGCAGGCCTGAAAGCAGCAATAAGAGGAGACATACCCAGAGTCCAATCCGTCTATAACTCAGAAAACATGCCCACCTTGGCCGAACTAGACCCAAGGAACAATGACGGCCGTCCTTCCCCAGTAGGCGACCTAGAACAGGTACAGCTCGGATCATTAGAACAGTTTACTAACATTGGTTCTACTTTCTCTGCAGGAACGAAACAAATACTAATCAACACACTAAAATCAAACTCCGACCTATTCACATGGACACCGGCCGACATGCTGGGAATTGATCTGAATTTCATCTGTCACAAGTTGGCGGTAAACCCCAATGTCCAACCTATAAGGCAAAAGAAGCGAAACCTAGGTACAGAAGGAAGAGACGCATCAAAAGCGGGAACAAGAAAGTTGCTCGATGCGGGGTTTATTTGAGAAATACATTTCTCGTCCTGGTTAGCAAATGTAGTAATGATGAAAAAGAACTCAGGAAAGTGGCACATGTGCGTCGACTTCACATATCTAAACAAAGCTTGATCAAAGGATGCCTACCCATTACCAAACATTGATAGGCTAGTCGATGAAACTCTAGGATACCAAGTACTGAGTTTCATGGACACTTATTCGAGCTACAATGAAATACAAATGCACCCTGACAATGAGGAAAAAATAGCATTTGTAACAAATAAAGGGAATTTTTGCGACAAGGTATTCAAAGACCAAATTGGTCGAAACATCAAGATATACGTCGATGATTTGGTAGTCAAATCGAGTTCAGCGCAACAGCACAAAGAGGACCTCAACAAAATTTTCAAACAGCTTAGAAAGAAAACATGAGGTTAAACGCAGAAAAATGTGCATTTGGGGTGTGCAGAGGCAAATTCCTCAGATTCTTACTAACAAATAGGAAAATAGAAGCTAACCCTGGCAAATGCCAAGTAGTAATAAACATGCAATCACCTCATTCAATCAAAGAAGTACAGCAACTCACAGGTCGCCTAGTAGCTTTGTCTCGTTTCATGCCTGCAGCAGCTGCCAAGTCACATAATTTCTTCAATAATTTAAGAAA
The DNA here is from genome assembly GCF_000817695.3 of Arachis duranensis. Lineage (NCBI taxonomy): Eukaryota > Viridiplantae > Streptophyta > Magnoliopsida > Fabales > Fabaceae > Arachis > Arachis duranensis. The sequence continues at coordinate 92,996,051 of NC_029774.3, read as the reverse complement.
GGCCGAAAAATTCCTCTAGACAGATGAGTGCGAAAAAGCCTTTATCGAATTAAAAAATCAGCTAAGCACTCCTCCTATCCTTAAACAGCCACAGCCAGGTAAACCCTTTTCTGTTTTCCTGTCAATTTCAACTAATGTAATTAGTTTCGTCCTTATAACAGAAACAGGGAAGGAGCTACATCCGGTATACTTCGTAAGCAAAGTCTTGCAGTACGCCGAAACATGATACTCGACAATAAAAAAATTGGCCTTCAGGCTAATCACTACAACTCGGTGGTTAGGGCATTACTTTCAGGCCCACCCAATAGTAGTCCAGACTGGCCAACCTCTCAGGCAAATACTGTTGAAAAATCTGACCTAGCTGGAAGGCTCACAAAGTGGTAAATAGAACTCTTAGAATTTGACATTTCATATCAATCGAGAGGATCTCCTAAAATATAAGCCCTCGCCAACTTCATATCTGAATTCACTGATGTCGAGGAACCAATCCAAGAGTGGGAACTATATGTAGATGGGGCATCAAATGAGGCCAGATTGGGGCATGAATCCTACTCAAAGACAAGACTGGGATTTATGCCGAACAATCAGTCAAGTTTCTATTTCAGATAACCAATAACCAGGCCGAATATGAAGCACTCCTTGCAGGCCTCTGTCTAGCACAACAGGTGGGGGCAACCAGCCTAAAGGTATACTATGATTTTCTACTCGTGGTACAATAGGTAATGAGAAACTTTCAGGTACGAGACCCACTTTTAGAAAAATATTTTAGTTCAGTACAAAATATGATACATCACTTTTGAAACTTTGAAATAGTACACATACCTAGAGAACAAAATCTCAGAGCCGATATATTGTCTAAACTAGCAACATACAGACTAGATGACTCATCAGATAAGTTATTTCATCTGACACTAACAGAACCTAGCCTAGATGTTAAATCTGTTTTGAGCATATCACAGGAAGAGGATTGGCAAAACCCAATCATTTGGTACCTAAAGACAGGTGAAGTGCCAGATGGAGAGAATCCGAAGAGATTCAGGCACAGGGCAAGCTATTACACCCTGATAACGACCGACCTGTATAGACGAGGAATCTCTAGGCCATTGCTCAAATGCCTCGGCCCAGAGGACGCAACCAATATCATGGATGAACTTCACGAAGGCATATGTGGACATCACACAGGAAGCAGAAGCCTAGTAACAAAAATCCTAAGAGCAGGGTACTACTGGCCGACACTATGCGAAGATTGCCGAAACAAAGTACAAAAATGCGATGCTTGCCAGAAATGTGCTCCATTTTTTCCATATCCAGCTGAACTGCTGCATACATCAGACGTCAGCTGGCCTTTCCACAAATGGGAATGGATATACTCGATCCATTCCCAATAGCCCTGAGATAGGTAAAATTCTTATTAGTAGCAATTGATTACTTCACAAAGTGGATAGAAGCACAACCGCTTGCGAAGATAATGTCAGACAAGGTACAAGCGTTCATTTGGAAATGCATTATATGTAGACACGGGATACTTATAGAGATAGTTTCCGACAATGGTTGACAATTTACAGACAAGAAAATAGCTCTGTTTTTAACTAACCGTCATATAAGACATAGTTTTTCCTCTGTTGAGCACCCGCAAAGTAACGGGCTCGCATAGGCCGCTAACAAAGTCATTTTGTAGGCCTTAAAGAAAAAACTGACTTACGCCAAAGGACTATGGGCCGAACTCATTCCAGAAATACTTTGGAGTTACAATACAATGCCTCAATCCACAACAAATGAAAGCCCATTCCGGCTAGTGTATGGTGTGGATTGCATGATTCCCATAGAAATCAACCAAGTATCAGCCCGAACTAAATACTTTAACGAAGAAATTAACAAAGAGATTAGAGCAACCAAGCTTGATACGACAGAAGAAGATAGGAGGTTATCCAAAATCAAATAGAGATTCATACAGTTGGCTATGCGAAAGTAGTACAACAAGAAAGTCCGACCAAGAGTCCTAAATGAGGGAGACCTAGTACTTAGACAAGTGGAAGTGGTTCGGAAACCTCACAGACATAGAAAATTAGCTGCCAATTGGGAAGGTCCTTTTCCCATTTCCAAAGTTATCGAAAAAGGTGCGTACTGCCTGGAATCACTGGATGGAAAAGAATTACCTAATACTTGGAACATCTCCTCATTGAAACTTTACTATAGTTAATCTATCTACCATGTAAGTGGAACGACTCGGTATACTTTTTTCTGATCACGAGGTTTTTTTCCCTAAGGAGGGTTTTACTTGGACAGGTTTTAACGAGGCCGAGCATACCACGCCCCTCGAAACACAAGAGGGTTTTCTGGCGTATGAATAAATGATCTTTGTTCCTATTCTACTTTCAAATATTTATGCAAATGAAAATAAACAGTAGTCAAAGACAAATACTTCTAAATATCAAAATATCCAAAGTTCAACACGACTTAAACAGTCGGAGCAAAAGACAGTAGCTATTCGATCCAGAATCGGCAACAAAAGTGATAACATTAAAAAAGTCATAATATGTCAAATAAAAAAGGAGAAATATTTTCATCATGGCCCTCCACAGTTCCATCTACAACCATCTTGCCACCAATAACGATCTTGGTCACATCAAGCTGACTGCAATCAAACTCGGGAGCCAGCACGACGACCTGACTAACGGCACGATCAAATCCGGAGGTAAACATCTCCATCCCCTCGTCTTCCAGCTCATGGATCTTGGAAGTTTTCTCCCCTTTAGTCTTAACATTTTCTTTGATCTCTGCCTGCAGAAGTCGAACTTGATCCTGAAGTCAGATAATCTCATCTTCAGAATTTTTCATTTTCGCCGTCACATCAATAATGACGTCGTCTTTCTCTTTCATTGAACGCTCTAACTCAAACAATTTTATCAGTGGCCACCTGCTGCTCGGCCCTTAGCAGTTTGGTCATGCGACCCATGCACATCAAACATGAAGCAACAACCTGTAGTAAAAGACAACAATGAGATGAAAAAGACACAACAACAAGCAAAACATAGGTACCCAAAACACACAGCTGACCTGGATAAATTTTCCCATCCCCTCCATGCCAATTCGGCGGGTCATAAGCATATCGCCAGAGTATTGGGAAACCCTATCAGCAAGTTCGACAAAGGGAAATTGATTGCTCCATAGTGAATGTGGATTTGTAACAGGAATGATACCTTGGAGTCTCTTTTGCCTATCAAAGACAGATTTACTACCACCAACAGCTTCTTTATCACCTTCCAATAGAACTTCCAGAGACTTCTCCGTATCATCCCTTTTTCTTTTAAACGACGATGCTGGCTGGGCAGTGGAGTAAGCAGCATCCCCTCCGCCCTCCTTCAGTACTCCAGAACCACCCGTATCTCTCTTCTTTTTCTTCTTGAGGAATGATTGAAGCCGAGAAAGATCAAGGAGAGGCACTCGTCCACCTACAGATACAACACAAAGTCAAAAAATAAAAAATCTGCAAGGAAAAATGCAAATCAGTATTACCTATATAAACTTTCAAACCCTCTTTATCACCAGTATCATGAAAATGCAGAAGTTCAGAAATCGACAAACATTTTCTAGTAGCAAAGCTCTCTATTAAATAATCTAAAAGACAGTCCTCTTCTTTGCTCCGCTCAGTAGCCTCAAGAATTTGAATCGGCTCAGAGCACTAGTACAGGGAAAACTTTTCTATAAGTTCATTATCCAGGTAAAAAGGGTACTTGGTCTCTATAGATCACACCTTAACAAATAGGGATTTAAAATTTTTGAATAAAGATTTGTATAGCAGAAAAAGGGAATGACCAGGAAAGCTACTCAGAAACACCCATAGTCCTTTTCGCGCCCCTTTGGATTGAAACAACGAGAAAAAGACAGATAAAGAGCAAGGAAACAAAAGAAAATCCACGAGACATTGAAAGGCACGCAGAAACGCCCAAGAATTAGTATGTAACTGTGAAGGCGCACAGTTGAGTTGGGCAAGAACATCGCATTCGAAACCAGAAAAAAGGAAACTTCACGCGCAGTTCAGTAAGACAAGGAGTGTACATATAGAAATATTGCCAATCTTCCCTCCTCTCACAAACCCTCTCCTTGCCAGTGCAGTGAAAAAGCTCAACAGCCACACTTGAACAATCTTTAACAAGTTTCAAACCCCAAAGTCCACGAAGGGACTTAGCGTCCACGTACAACGAAGAACGAGTCCTCACATCCTTATGTACCCAATGATACGGATTCTCCTTTCTTACTTCAACTACTTTTTGTTTTTCCCTCTCTCTCACTTTCTCCATTCCTCTCACCATTGTAGAAACAGAAAAAGCGAAGAAGAAGACACTAACCATTAGAAGTCATACTGGAATCAACTTTGGAAAGAAATTTGAGAAATCACAGCTTTAATTCCCAAAGACAAAATAGCAACAAGGTATTATTACAAGCCCACTAACTTAGTGGGTAACACAAACAATAACCGTTCGAGCATCAAAAACCCAAACGGTGAAAGTAGGTCGAGAGAAAAGAGAAGGTATTAATTGTAATACGTCTTACAAGGTAAAAATGTCATATAAAACTTTTTGTTTTTTATTTTTCTTTATTTATTTTATTTTTCATTCATTTAAGAAGGACTTTCAGAAAACCCAAGCTTGATAAGCCTCGGTGCATCATTAAGCTTGGGGATACAAAGGGTCATGCATTAGCCAAGGTATAACATACAAAAGCTCAACTTTCACCTCAACTTGGCAAGTCAAGTTTAGGGGCTTTGTATCGTACCCTAATATCTCGGACAAGCGGTTTATAACTCGGCAACATAAACTCAAAGTTCATAACCACCCACTTTCCCCGGGATTCTCGGCATGCATCACTCGCCCACAACTGAGTAAACACCGTTCTCATCCCAAGAATCCCGGACCTAGCCACCAACGGCTCGACGAATAATTCAAAGGAAAAAGAGGCTATAAATCAATCAAACAGGAACGACGGTAAAGGGAACAATCATACAGCCTACCTCGTCTGCATAAACAATTACTCCCTTTATTGATAAAATACTCATACTGACTTGAGCGTCGGAGTCCCTTTTACAGGTACCACGTTCGAGTTGGAACCCACAAGAACGTCCTCTTCCCTCGTCCTAGAACGCCAAAGTTTCCAGGAGCTTGGCCGACCCCAACACCGGAGAAGAGCATCCTTGCATGAACAGTACGTTATACAAAGTTAAAAATTTAAAATTCTAAATTCTCTAAATAGAAATAAAAACATGATAGATCAGGTCAGATTTTATCGTTAAAAGGTTAAATATGTATTGTAACTATATATTCAGCTTTATTCTGACCTGTGATCTGTTAAAGACTCTTTAAATACTTAAATTTAGTCCATTTAAAAACCTAATCTAAATTTGTTAATGAACATGTTAAGAAAATAAAAAATATGCTAAAATTTTGAATTGCCTAATATCTAATAAAAAAACAAACAATTTTTCATATATTTATTAAAATAATTTGAAAGATAAGTAGTAAATAATAAGGTCTTTAATTTAAAGATTTAGAATTTAAACTTCACTTGTAACATAATTGACCTTACAAGCTTTTTAATGATCTCGAGTTTGGCATCTTAATAAACAGACTTTATCATGAGTTTAGACCTAAATTTCTTTTTTATTGGCCACGTCAGATCCAAATCCTCTAACAGATCATTTGGCCTTATTTTACTCTAATTTTAAATTTTAAATTTTAAATTCTATACTCTAAATTAGTTTTATTTTATTTAACTTTAAATATTCTATTTATTTGAGTTTTGAGTATTTTTGTTGTTTTTAGTTTTAGATTTTTTTTAATATGTTGATTTCTTTTTGCTTGTTGGTTAATTTTTAAATTAGTTGGCTATTGGCCCTCTAGACTTGTATTACTTGTTCTACCCTAATTGACCTGGTCTCCTAAATACACTAGTTTATAATCAAACCACGTTAATTAACATAATTTCTGTTCATACCCGGACCGGGCTCCTCCAAATCGGCAAAATCCATGAAAGGTCCGACCTCGTCCCAAGGCCCACGCCTGAGGTCGGACCTCGGACAACAAAGCTAAAAAGGCCCATCAAAAGGAACGCAGCCCAAAACCTAAAGGCCGAAAAAGCCTAGGAAAGGCGGTTCTGCAAAGATAGAGATAAAACTCCCAAAAGATAAGATAAGATAAGAATATCTTATCCAGGGAAGATCACGGCCAACTACTATAAATACACTGGAACACCCAGGTATGACACACATTCCACACTCTACACATATCTGCTTGAACCCATGCTAACTTAAGCATCGGAGTGTCATTGCAGGTACAACCACCAACCACTCCACATATCAAGCTCGGGTCCCTGACCCCCACCTCGGGCCTCTCCAAAGACGACCGAGCTACACGTTTCAGGTAACCCCCGGAACAATATCATTATCAAGTGAAGTGCTATTAAGAGTATTGTTAGGTGTCATTTTAACTGACCAGTGATGTTGTTTTCAGACGCTGGGATAGAAACGAGGTAGGTCGTTCTCCGTGGGCTCATATTCGAGCATAGAAACTTTTCCCGTGTCTTCAATGATTCTCCCCTGGAAAGTAGCAACACGTTAGCAATGACACATTTTCAACTACTAAGGATGTCGGTGAACTAATTGGTTGACATATACTTACCGCATAAGCATGTACTTTTAATCTTTCATTATTATGCTCTCCTGAATACATACTATCCAGCACCCACAGTCTTTTCTGAGCAATCTCAAAGGCATACAGCCACCAATGATGATTGATACAGACTGGGTCAAACCACTGCGATGGAAATAGAAAGATCAAAGAAGTTACATGATCAAGTTAGTCACTAAATACAGATAGTTGCGAAATTCCTAAAACATGTAACGTGTTGCGAAACATCTAATGAAACGAAAGCCAATCACATCTCAATTAAGTACACGCAAATTCAAGTGCCTACGACATGAAAACTAAGACATATACAGAACCATCCAATTGTCAATGAACGGGAACATCCTAGTGCCTATCATAAGCAACATCCAAGTAAAAAACACGGGGTTGTAAGCACTTAAACCAAAACATCAACTTGCAAGAATTAGCTCATACAAGAACCATACAGTTTTTGTTCAACTAGCGCATTGACTTACCGATTTTTGCATGAAAGCTACTATCTTGTCAAAAAATCTAGAATCATCATCGAAGTGAGGATATAGCCCTACATAACTAATGGTAGGAACCTCCCTAAAGGAATCCAAGTTCCTCTTTTGCAACACAGTTTCCTATTAAAAAAGCACTATTTAGTTTCAGACCTCAAATCATGAAAGATAAGAATCCACAAATTCATGCATACCAAAATTTCTGGCGGAATACAGTAAAAGTCATCCCTAAACCGCAATGATTCTGAGTCATTAAAGGTTGAACACATCCACTGAATGATCTGCATGATAAATTTTAATTGAGATAGGGTCATCTATATGAGCCACGATATATATTAAGAACCATATTCATTCTATCAAAGTGTTAGTATGTTCTACTTACGTTGCTGTTGGCCTAGTGCCGGGGTAGCAGTGAGCAGATGTCCTCTCAGACCAATGATAGATGCTGCCTTCCTTCATAGGACGCCACGACCTGTCTTTTCTCCAACGAACCATTGGCAGCCCATCGTCGCAATTGCTCCTCATTATCCTTGTCTAGCTTTCTCCCCTTTAGCAGTGGATGCACCTTTATAGGAGTACATTGGGTAAACTTCTATTCCATCCGAGTCATGCCTGATGAAATCTTCTTGCTCAGTGGACTAGGAGTCATGCAAGATGGAGTGGCTGGCATCACGGTCTATAGTGGCCTCGTGTTCTGCAGTTGCTCAAAGTATTGCCATATTCGTTCACTCTTGGGGTCTCGGTTCGATAGAAAATTGGGATTACTACAAGAAACTCAACCAATGTTAGAGAAAAGGCAGTTGTATACGGATACAATCC
>NC_029774.3:92984864-92986125 GCF_000817695.3 Arachis duranensis | reverse complement strand
AGAATCACGATCTTCAGCGACTCCCAGGTCGTCACATCACAAGTAAATGGAAGCTACCAGGCCAAAGACCCAACTATGAAAAAATACCTAGATCAAACACAGGCACAATTACGCCACTTTTCAGAAATACAGATCCAGCATATACCTCGGGAGCAAAACGCCCGGGCGGACGCCCTCTCAAAACTCGCCAGCACCAAGCTCGGAGGCAACAACAGAAGTCTCCTCCAGGAAACCTTACAATCCTCCTCCGTGATAAAAGAGGAAGAAACGTTAAATATATCCAACCAACAGCAAGGATGGATGACCCTCATACTCAACTACCTGAAGTCGGGAACTCTCCCCACCGAAAGAAAGGAAGCTAAAAGACTCACGAAAGACGCCCAGAATTATACACTAATTCACGACGTATTATACAGAAGAGGACTCTCAAAACCCCTCATTAGGTGCGTCCCGACCTCAGAAACAAAGAGCGTCCTCGAAGAAGTCCACGGAGGCATGTGTGGGAACCATCTCGGAGCTCGGGCACTATCCAAGAAAATAGTCCGGGCCGGGTTCTACTGGCCGACCTTGCAAAGAGACGCAACGGAATTTGTGAAAATATGCCCCCCTGTCAAAAACACGCAAATTTTCACAAGGCACCACCCGAAGACCTTATCAGCATCACCGCACCATGGCCCTTCGCAAAATGGGGATTAGACTTACTCGGCCCATTCCCCCAAGGACCGGGGCAAGTCAAATACCTCATAGTAGGGGTCGACTACTTCAAAAAATGGATCGAAGCTGAACCCTTAGCCACCATTACGGCTCAGAAAAGTCGCAAATTCCTATACAAAAACATTGTCACAAGGTTCGGAGTCCCCTACTCCATCACAACAGACAATGGAACACAGTTCACGGACACAAGTTTTCAGAACTTGGTGGCCGAACTAAAAATCAAACAGCAATTCACCTCAGTCGAGCACCCACAAGCCAATGGACAAGCAGAGGCTGCAAATAAAGTCATCTTGGCAGGGTTAAAACGAAGACTCCAAGAGGCCAAAGGGGCATGGGCCGAGGAACTCCCCCAGGTACTATGGGCATATCGGACAACCCCACACTCTACAACGGGAGAATCACCGTTCCGACTAGCTTACGGGATGGAGGCAATGATTCCTATCGAAATAGATGAAGGGTCACCTAGAACCATCTTCTACAACGAAAAAGGTAACCCACAGGCACAAAGGGAAGAACTCGACCTCCTCCCCGAGGTCCGAGAAAAAGC
>NC_029774.3:92983249-92983904 GCF_000817695.3 Arachis duranensis | reverse complement strand
GGACTCCACATCAACAGCAGGCTGCGGAGGAAACATAGAGATCGGGACTGCATCAACAGCAACGTCATCCCGGTTTGAAACCTCCACGCCAGAACCATCCCCGACCAAAGGTGAAGTCGGGTTCTCCACCGGAACTTTGGGGTCGGACATCGGAACCTCATCCTCGGCAGGAGCAGGAACAATCTTTCCCTCCACAACAACGTTGTCCGTACTGAATAAACTCAGATCCAGGTCGGGAGCAAGAACCCGGACCTGAGCCTTCAAATTTTCAAACATAGCATCCATACCCTTGGCCACATGACCTTCCAGCTCGTAAAACTCGTCCTGCGCGGATTGCAACTTCTCCTTTGTCTCCACGAGCTCGGTATATAGCCGAGTATAATTCTCTGTAGCCGCCTTCGCCATCTCCTCAGATGTCTTCGCTGCCGCCACAGCCGCGGTAGCTTTAGTTTTCTCCTTCTCCAAAGAGGCCTCCAACTCAGTAATCCTGGCAGCCTTCAGTTGACTAATCCTATCAAGCTCGGACTGAGCCTTCTCAAGTCAGGAGCTGGTCGCCCCAAGGGGGGACTTCTTGAACTCTCGGGCAATAGCGGCATGGAGACTAGCCATCCGGACACAGCTCCGCGCCATATACTGAAAATGATGCTCCATAGAT
>NC_029774.3:92982484-92983026 GCF_000817695.3 Arachis duranensis | reverse complement strand
TGGGGAGTCGGAATAGTCTTCGACCGAGTAGTGACCCCCACAGTAGTCTTCTGTGGAGAAGATCGGGCAGAAGCCTCCCCGGCCTCGATATTCCGAGCAGCCACAGACTTCTTCGTCCGACGAAGGAACTTCATGGAATCCGCCTGAGAAGACATCTCTGCAAGAAATAAAGAAAAAGATTACCACAACAGAAATTCCACCAAAGTAAGCAAAACCAAAATACTAGAAAAAATGAATCTCGGAAGAGGTCGGGAACTACCTAACTCGGAACGGAGAAGGCTTGGATCTCCTAACATTTTCTTCGTATCCAAGTGAGGTGCCCGACCCCATAAACTGCTCACCACACCCACAAAAGCCTGCTCCACCTCATCTAGACTCTCAAAGGTATACTTAGCAGACACTACATTCTCCTGCCAACAAAGAGGAAAGGAAGGCTCCCCACTCTCATCTAAAAAGAAAGGTCGGACGTCCCCAGTGGCCCGGACCTTGAAATAAAAGTTCTTAAAATCGTGAAAGGACTCATCATACAGGGTACAAAACTT
>NC_029774.3:92978459-92981650 GCF_000817695.3 Arachis duranensis | reverse complement strand
AAAAAGGACGAACTCGGGCAGGGGCACTGTTCATACCCGGACCGGGCTCCTCCAAATCGGCAAAATCCATGAAAGGTCCGACCTCGTCCCAAGGCCCACGCCTGAGGTCGGACCTCGGATAACAAAGCTAAAAAGGCCCATCAAAAGGAACGCAGCCCAAAACCTAAAGGCCGAAAAAGCCTAGGAAAGGCGGTTCCGCAAAGATAGAGATAAAACTCCCAAAAGATAAGATAAGATAAGAATATCTTATCCAGGGAAGATCACGGCCAACTACTATAAATACACTGGAACACCCAGGTATGACACACATTCCACACTCTACACATATCTGCTTGAACCCATGCTAACTTAAGCATCGGAGTGTCATTGCAGGTACAACCACCAACCACTCCACATATCAAGCTCGGGTCCCTGACCCCCACCTCGGGCCTCTCCGAAGACGACCGAGCTACACGTTTCAGGTAACCCCCGGAACAATTTCTATACGACCCATTCCTCGCATCACTTTCAATGGTTCCGTAATTTAATCTTCATCAACCTAAAGCGACGAAAAAATGAAAAGTAGTAAATTCTTTTTAGTAAAATACACAAGTTAACTCACGCTAGTAATATTGATATTGCGTTTTAATTTCCAAGTTTCAACACGCGCTTTGATTCATTTGACTAACACACTTTAGAACCTATAAGGTTTCACTTTTGTAAATATATATAGGGATGACAACGAAGTAGACCAGAAGTGAGGGATGTCTAGCTCTTTGCTTTCCGTCTCCATTTTTAGATTTATTCTTTGTCCCTGTCTCTATTTTTTGTCCTGAGAAAATATTGCTATTCATTTTATTTTTTATAGGAGTTCATTTTTTGTGGGATCTCATTTTTTATCTCTTTAATAGTTCTGATTAATAATCACTTTTTGTAAGACTTCATATAAAAAATCTAAATGACAAGATTGTAACTTTTTTTGAAATGATGTATTAGAGGAACGCTACAGTGAAACAAAATATAGAACAGTGGACGAAGTGGAAGACGTGACAGTAGAGAGGAGAATGGACACGACGGCAGAATTACGAAAAAGAAAACGAACCCCACCCTTGAAGAGGAGAAAGAACGGTGCGAATAAAGAGAACGATGTAGTGAGGGTGATGGCATGGTGAGAGCTGACGATGCGGTGAGAAGGGTGGCGAGGGGGTGACGAAGTTGGATGGAGTATGGACAGCGTTAGGGATTTCTGAATTGAAAACGAGTTATGCAAACGGGGATTAGGAGTTTTGGGTTTATATATATATATATATATTGTGTGTATGTGTGTGTGAAATGACTAAAAAATATATATGAGAAATAAATTATTAAAGACAACAAATATTTTCCGCACACAAGTCATTTTCTGATACAAGTCCATACAAGTTCATACAAGTCTCTTTAACCTTATTCACCTCACGTGCTATTATCTAACCAACTTTTCAATCAACACGTGAATATATAACTATCTAGCTTTTTTGAAAGGATTTCATTTTTATTTTCAAATTTTCTCAACATTTTCAATCTATGTTCTCTTCCATCTCTACGTTCTCTGTGTTTCTCTTCATTTGTTCTCTGCATTCTCTTTCTTCATCTTTTGCGATTTTCTTCGTTCTCTATGTTTTTTAAATCAATCTCTGAAATCAGTTTTGAACAGTTACCTTGTTGTTGAAGATAATAAATTATTCAAGTTCAGATTATCAATTGAACCAGAGTGAAGTGGATTATTATTTTGAATCCAATTAAGTGGCTGCGGTGTAGTTTGATTCTAGTTAATGTTTTCGTTAGTAGTTTATGATTATGTAAGTAAATAATATTGTTTTTGTTTGTGAAAATTGCTGTTCATCATTGATGGTTTAAATTGAATGTACTGTAGGAGTTCTACATTAAAGAAAATATTTTTTTGTATTTGTAGCAAATTTTGGTGTAAAACTAAGATATTTATGTATATTATTAAGAATTTTTGGTGTATGTGTACTAATAAGTTCTGCATAATTCAAAACTATTCTTCTCCCTCCTCCTCATCTTCTACTGCTTCTTTTTTTTCATCATTATCACTATCTTCTTCTTCTTCTTCTTTTTCTTATTCATCTTTTCCTTTTTGTTTTAGCTTCTCAAATTTCTTCTTATTTTACTCTTTTAACAAAAATAAAAACAAAAAAGAACAAATAAAGAAGAAGAAAAAACACACCATCCTACAAAATTACTTGGAAGAGTATGAACCTACATTAATTCAACTAAAAGAAAGAAAGAAATAAAAAAAAGACAGCATTAAAGTAAATATTTTTGTGTATTTGCTGCAAATTTTGGTATAAAACTAACATATTTATGTGTATTGCTTAAGAATTTTTGGTGTTTTTGTACTGATAATAAGGTCTACATAATTCAAAACTCTTCCTCTTCTTCCTCCTTATCTTCTACTGCTTCTTATTCTTTTTTTTTCATCATCATCATCATCACCATCTTCTTCTTTTTTTCTTATTTATTCTTTTCTTCTTGTTTTACCTTCTCAAGTTTCTTGTTACTTTACTCTCTTAATAAAAATAAAAACAAAAAAATCAAATAAAGAAGAAGAAGAAATACATAATACTACAAAATTACTTAGAAGAGAATGCACTTACATTCATTCAACTAAAAGAAAGAAAGAAATAAGAAAAAAAAGAAGAAAAAAATACAGCATTGAAGAAAATATTTTTGTGTATTTGCAATAAATTTTGGTATAAAACTAAAATATTGATGTGTATTGTTTAAGAATTTTCAGTGTTTTTGTATTGATAAGTTTCGCATAATTTAAAACTCCTCCTCTTCCTCTTCCTCGTCTTCTGCTGCTTCTTTTTTTTGATCATCTTCTTATTTCATTTTCTCATAATTCTTTTCGAATTCAGCTCCAAAACTTCCTTTACTTTTTGCGACGATTCTAAGAGATTTTTGAGAGATTTTGATCCTTATTTGAATTTTGTATGTTGCGGTTTTGATTGAAGGAGAAGAGCCATTTGTCATAATAATTTTTGCACATTCAAGAACTGGGGAAGCGCGTATTTACACGTAATCTAAACTAAAGGTTGTTTTTGTGGAGTTTAAACCAACTTGTATGAATTTTATATGTAAAAAGACTTGTATATGTTGCAGGCCTATAAAAATAATTAAGTGAATTTATAAATTTCAAATATTAACAG
>NC_029774.3:92948208-92976452 GCF_000817695.3 Arachis duranensis | reverse complement strand
TTTGGCGAGTTGGCCGAGCTCTTTGAGAAGAGGTCGGGCATTTTGGCCGAGCTCTTTGAGAAGAGGTCGGGCATTTTGGCCGAGCTCTTTGAGAAGAGGTCGGGCATTTTGGCCGAGCTCTTTGAGAAGAGGTCGGGCATTTTGGCCGAGCTCTTTGAGAAGAGGTCGGGCATTTTGGCCGAGCTCTTTGAGAAGAGGTCGGGCATTTTGGCCGAGCTCTTTGAGAAGAGGTCGGGCATTTGGCCTGAAGAGGTCGGTCAGCTTGTCGCTAAGCATCCCGGGTCGGACAGCTTGACCCAGGGTATGAACAGTGCCCCTGCTTGAGTTCGATCTTTCCATGAGATCATGCTTTTCAGAGCGTCGATCTCTTTGGAAGTCGTGCTCAAGCATCTGTCTGGCTTGTTTCTTCATTGCTTTGCAATCTTTGTAGATTTTCTAGAGGTTTGGCGCTTCACAGTCCAACCTCTTTTGAGTGGTAGCGTGGGTTTTCTACCCTTGCCTTCTGGATCACTCCTTGTTTTTGTGTTGACAACCCTCTGCTTTGGCGAAGTTGTCCTTGCGGCTTGATATCCGGACTTTTAGTGATTTGTCCAATGATTTTTTTTAGTGTTCTTTATGTAGAACCTTTTTTAGTCTCGGATGACGTACGTAGCCCTGTTTGAGATTGTGCCTTCTTTGAGTGGAGTTGTATCCCTTTTAGCTAAGCACTTTTGAGCCTTAACCTTTTGGCTTGTTCTTCTTTGAGATTGTACTTGCGCCTCTTCTTTAGCTTGTTCTCTTTTGAGATCGTACTTGCGCCTCTTTTTATCTGACGTCGACCTGTACAACTTTGCCCCTGCTTGAGTTCGATCTTTCCGTGAGATCGTGCTCTCTTTGGGGGAAGTCGTACTCAAGCATCCTGACTTTGGTCGATCTTGAGTAGTTTTATCTTGTGCGAGTTTGGCATTGCCTTTTTTAGTTTGTTGAGAGGTCTTTTCAGCCTTCTTCCGACTTGTTTGTCTTCACTGTTCGGGTTTTTTAGTCATAATCCAACAACTTTTTAGGTATAGTTCCTGATGGGAAACCTTTTATAGTCTGTTTGGATGACTTTTTAGCGCCGTTTTGATTTGTGCTTTTGCCTTTTAAGTAGTGTCTTTTTTCAAGACTTCGTACCTTTTATCAAAGCATTCTTGGCATTCCTTTGGCTGTTGCGAGATGTCTTTGTCCCCTTTGTGGATCTTTGTAGAGTGTCGGTATTTTGTTGTCCGACCTCTTTTGATCACTGCCGGTTTTGTCCACTTTCTGCTTGGTTGAGGTGGTCCTTGGGGCTAACTTGTCCGACGACTTTTTAGTGTTCTTTGGTAGAACCTTTTTAGTTGGTCTGAACAATTTTGATAGCCTTGTCATGGAGCCATGGCTTTTTTGGGCAAAGTTATGTCCCTTTTAGCGCACGCTTTTCGTTGGTCCAATTTCTCGTGTCGACGAGCTGTAGCTTTCGTTGGTCCGACTTCTTCTTGTCGGTCCAAGCTATAGCTTTTGTTGGTTTGACTTCTTCTTGTCGGTCCAATCTGTAGCTTTTGTTGGTCCGACTTCTTCTTATCGGTCCAATCTTAGCTTTCATTGGTCCGATTTCTTCTTGTCGGTCCAATTTGTAGCTTTCGTTGGTCCAACTTCTTCTTGTCGGTCCAAGCTGTAGCTTTCATTGGTCCAACTTCTTCTTGTCGGTCCAATCTGTAGCTTTCCAAGTTATTTTTGTAATCCTCTTTCTTGGACCTTGTTCAGGTCTTTTCTCTTTCAGGGATTACTTTTTATAACTTGTCCGTTGTAGGAGACCGACTTCTTTATGTCGATCTCTTCTAAGTTATTTCGTAACCCTCTTTCTTGGACCTCTGTCAGGTCTCTTTCAGGGATTACTTTTTATAACTTTTTGTTTATGGGACGACTTCTTTACGTCAGTCCCTTCTCCAAGTTATTTTTGTAATCCTCTTTCTTGGGCCTTTGTCAGGTCTCTTTCAGGGATTACTTTTATAACTTATTTTTGTAGGAAACCGACTTCGTTAGGTCGATCTCTTCTAAGTTATAGCAATTCCTCTTTTATAGGGTTGTCCAGACCTCTTTCCAGGGATTTGCTGATAACTTGGGTTGACTTGGTCTGACTTCTCAACGTCGGCCAGTCTTTAAGTTACTATTTTAGCAATCCGTAAGACCTCGTCAGGTTCTTTTTTGGATCACTTTCGATAACTTCTTGCATTATTCTGTGTTCATCTTTGCCGATTTTGAATTTTGGTTTTCACTTTGTCGACCTTTGTCAAAATCAAACGATGAATTCGGTTTTCATCGTGGTCGGGCGGTGAAGTTGGTTTTCACCTTGCCGATTTGTCGCTTTGTAATCGGACGATGAATTTGGTTTTTATCTTGCCGACTTTGTCGTGATCGGGCGGTGAATCTGGTGTTCACCTTGCCGACCTGCCGTACTCGGGCGTCTTGGTAGGAAACTTTTTAGGGAATTTGTAATTTTTTAATAAAATGAAAATAAGAGTGTGTACACGTTAGTACTTACCTTTCTAGGTCAGGCAATCTTTTTGGATCTCGGCCTGGCGCCCTTTGCAGGCATGCCATGACCTTGGTAGCTCTTGCCCCTCGAGGTTGGATACTTTGTAATAACCTTTCCCTAGTTCTTCTGAACAACTTGGTATGATCCTTTCCAGTTGGCTGCTAGCTTCTCTTCTCCTGACCGACCTATTATGATGTCATTTTAGATTAGGATGAGATCGTCGTTGCTAGGTTACCTTCCGATTGTATCTTGAGGCCATTCGACGTTTTAACGCCTCTTCCTTGATCGGAGCTCTCTCTCGGACTCTTGGAAGTAGGTCGAGTTCTTTCCTTTGGATTTGGGAGTTGACCTCTTCATTGTAGAAGATCATTCTTGGGGGATCCTTCTTCGATCTCTACTGGGATCATTGCCTCCATTTCGTAAATCAATCGGAAGGGTGATTCCCCCGTGGTGAAGTGTGGAGTTGTCCGATATGCCCATAGGACTTGTGGGAGCTCTTCAGCCCAAGCTCCCTTTGTGTCCTTTAGTCTCCGTTTTAACCTAGCTAGTATGACTTTGTTGGCAGCTTCTGCTTGTCCATTGGCTTGTGGGTGTTCTACAGATGTGAATTGGTGCTTTATTTTCAAGTTAGCCACTCTTTTATTGAAACCTGTGTCCGTGAATTGAGTGTCATTATTTGTGGTGATGGAGTAAGAAACCCCAAACCTTGTAATAATGTTCTTGTACAAGAATTTTTGACTTCTTTGAGCAGTGGCATTAGCTAGGGGCTCTGCCTCAATCCATTTTGTGAAGTAATCCACCCCTACAATGAGGAACTTGACTTGTCCCGATCCTTGGAAAAATAGTCCGAGGAGGTCGAGTCCCCTCTTTGCAAACGGCCAAGGTGATGTTACACTGATGAGCTCCTCTGGTGGGGGCAATGTGGAAGTTGGCATGCTTTTTGATGTAAAGCTTTGACTTTGTATTTGGGTTTTTGCTCTGTTGTTGCCTCCAAAGGGTGCCCTTGGACTTTTGTGTGAGTCCTGGGGTTTCCCTTTGACTGCCACGTCTGTCACTTTATGTTTTACTGTTATTGTCCGAGTTGTTTCCTTATTTGCCCGAGTTGTTTGGTAGTAATTCCATAGTCGACCTATGTCTTTGAGATGTCTACTAAGATCCCGGACAGCGTGTCTGATTAGCTGGATTTCATAGTTTAAATGCGTGTTACTGTGGCTGACCCTGAGTACATCCCTTATACCGCCTTCGAGACCGATTTGTTGTGGTCTTGTAATGTAGCTCGGATGAGGCTTCTGTTATTGCCCCTTGGTTGGCTAGTTTTGAAAATGCATCAGCTCGGGCATTCTGCTCTCAAGGTATGTGTCGGACCTCATATCCCCGAATTGTCCGAGCTGTTGGTGCTGGCTGGTTTTGAAAATGCATAAGCTCGGGCATTCTATGTGTCGGACTTAATTTTTCTCCGATTTGTCCGAGCTATTTTCTGTTTTTGTCCAGAGTCCCCCGAATTGTCCGAGATTTTCTCTGGTTTTGTCCAAGGTCTCCCGAATTATCCGAGCTGTCCTCTGTAGGATTCTTCCAGCTAAGTTTGTTTTCTGCAGGATGCCCTTTATTGGCTGGTTGGTTGGAACTCTGATAGTGTGAGCTTGAAAGTATGGGTTGAGTCGTCGAGAGGTGAGTATGAGGGTGTAGGCGAACTTTTTCTATCTGTTGATAGGTTAGTTCGGTCCCTCGTAAAGCTTTGCTGATGAAGTAGATGGGTTGTTTCCCACTTTCGTCTTCTCTGACTAGTGCTGAGGCTATTGCCTGACTTCCCACTGCGAGGTATAATGAGTTCTTCACTTTCCCGTGGAAAGGATGGGTGGTTGCCCCAAGAAATCTGAAATCTCGGAAGGCTTGTTCGTACTCCGTTGTCCTTTTCAACTCGTCCGACCTCCTTGGTGTGAGGTGGACGTTCAACTCGTCCGACCTCTTTTGTGTGAGGTAGATGTTTAACTCGTTCGACCTCTTTGGTATGAGGTGGACCTTCAACTCGTCCGACCTCTTGGTTGTGAGGTGGACCTTCAACTTGTCCGACCTCTTTGGTGTGAGGTGGACCTTCAATTCGCCCGACATTTTCGGTGTGAGGTGGACCTTCAACTTGTCCGACCTCTTTGGTGTGAGGTGGACCTTTAACTCGCCCGACCTCTTCGGTGTGAGGTGGACCTTCAATTTGCTCACCTCTTTGTTGTGAGATGGACCTTCAACTTGTCCGACCTCTTTGTTGTGAGGTGGACCTTAACTCGCCCGACCTCTTCCGTATGAGGTGGACCTTCAACTCGTCCGACCTCTTCGGTGTGAGGTGGACCTTCAACTTGCCCAATTCTTTGTTATGAGGTGGGCCTTCAACTCGTCCGACCTCTTTCTCCTTTTTGCTTTTGATTGGGCGAGGTGGTGGGATCTTCTCCGATTGATCTTCTCTTTTCTTGGACGCTTTATCCTTGTCCCGTGGTGGGTTAGGAGAATTCGGTTTTTTAGCTTTCTCCTAGTCGAGAGTTCTCTTCCATGTTGATGTATTTCTGTTCCCGTTCCTGTACCTCGTTCAGAGATGTTGGGTGCTTCTTGGATATTGAGTGGCTGAGAGGTCTTTTTCTTAGGCCATTGATGAGTCCCATGATGGCCGCTTTTGTTGGAAGACTTTGTATGTCAAGGCATGCGTTGTGGAATCTTTCCATGTAGCTGTGAAGGCTTTTCTGATCTCCTTGTTTAATTCCCAGCAAGCTTGAAGTGTGTTTGGCTTTATCCTTCTGGATGGAGAACCTGGCGAGGAATCTTCTTAACAAGGTCGTCAAACTTGTGATGGATCTTGGAGACAAACTGTCGAAGCACCATATTGCTGTCTTCGTTAGAGTAGTCGGGAAGACTTTGCATCGAATGGCGTCCGATGTGTCGGTGAGGTACATTCTTCTGAAATTACTGAGATGATGGCTTGGATCCAATGTGCCGCCGTACGGGATCATGTCGGGAGCCTTGAAGTCCTTTGGGACTTTAGCTTTCATGATATCTTTGGTGAATGGGTCTTGATCTTTGTAGGGGCTGTCTTCGTGACCGGATCGAGTTGTTTTGGCCTTGAGATCTGCTTCGAGTTTTAGGAGCTTGTCCTTTAACTCGTGGCATCACCTAACTTCCCTTCGTAGGTCTCTCTCAGCTTCTTGTTGATGTTCCACCTTTTTTTCGAGTTGCTTTAAGCGATCTTGAAGTGCCTCCATAGCCTCCTCTTTTGGCGAATTCTCGCCTTTGGTGGGTTGAAGAGTATCTTTTGGTGTAGTATCCGCGTCTTTGTGCGGTGTTCTATCCTCTAGATCTGAATCATGGTCGTTGTCATGGTTGTCCGCCATGGTGATGGGATGACTTCCAGGATCCCCGGCAACGGCGCCAATGTTCCGAGGGTTACCTGAAACTGGAGGTCGATCTCGGACGAGATCTTCTGTACTGGTTGGTGCTAACGTGTCCGGCTGGTGGGAGACGGCCAGAGCTGTCATGTCCGACTTGTTGGACTGGCTGCACTGTTGATCCTTCATCACCGGAGGGTGGGGGTACCTGCAAGAGACTCCGATGCTTAAGTTAGCATGGGTATTAAACAGGTATTGAGTAGAATCAGAGTATGAGTTATACCTGGGTGCTCCAGTGTATTTATAATGGTGAGATGTGGCCTCTTGTGGATAAGATAAGTTAGTTATCTTATCTTATCTTTACCTTATCTTTAAGTGAGGTCATCTTATCTTCAAGGGAACCGCCATTATCTTTCTGGGCTTTAGCTGCCTTTAGGTTGGGCTGTGTTCCTTTGTTTTGGGCCTGCTTTGGGCTCCTTTGGCGAGTTGGCCGAGCTCTTAGAAGAGGTCGGGCATTTGGCCGAGCTCTTTGAGAAGAGGTCGGGCATTTTGGCCGAGCTCTTTGAGAAGAGATCGGGCATTTTGACCTGAAGAGGTCGATCAGCTTGTCGCTAAGCATCCCGGGTCGGACAGCTTGACCCAGGGTATGAACAGTTATATTTTTTGAAAGAATAATATTTTTATGCATAAAGACGTTGTTGCATATTGCATGTACTCAATGCTTATAAATTCCTCTAATTTCATTATTTTTGGATAATCCATCTTAACATTTTTTTTGTGTGCGCAAGAAAAAAGAATAAAAAATATTATTTTATAAAATATCAATAGTGTAAGACTTGACTATATAAATATAAAATTAAAATAAATAAATCTTCTTTATTATAAATTACAGAAAATTCATAAGTAATTCATTTTTGCACATCATAGTAAATTGATGATGGAACAAATTAAGTCTAAAGAAAAATTTGTATAACACACGTGTTAAAGAATTACACTAATAATTCTCTATTTTTAAATTGCAATTTTTATTCTATTATTCTCATCTTCCAAATTTCAAGTAATTTTCAAATTATAGAACTCACAAAACTTATGTTAAATCTTCTAAAAGATAAGACATCATCTCCTACTAGCTAAGCTTACTGAACATACATGTCAATAAATAGATTTCATAATAACGGTGAATTTGGCATTTTCACATGAATTAAGAAAGAGAAANGTTAGTGATTTAAAGTTTTTTTTTTTTTAGTATATTGGTTAGTAATTAAAGATAATATCTATGATGCACTACTAACTCCAGAAGGCCTAAGAGACAACAAAGAGAAACAAGAAGCTGAAACATCTGTTCCAGGCCCATTCAACAAAAGAACTATAAAGATCTTTTATTGGGCTAAAAGAAAAAAGGGGTAGAACACTAAGAGGTTCTTGTGAAAGAAAAAGAGATGGGAGGAATAAAAGTGCATTCTAAAAAATCTCATGTCCAAAAATAATTTTTTATTTTGTTCTCTCTGTGCTTGAAGCTACCACTATGTGTGATAAATATGTTTGGGGTGGAAATTCACGTTCCCACAAACCCATAGACCCCCCATAGTAGAGACTGAGAGGTAGAGGCTTGAAAAGGGAAGAAATTTAGGACAAAAGGCGATGGAAGCGGTTTCACTGGAGATATGTTTATGGTTCTGTCACAGAAAGATTGGATGCTAGGTGATGAAGAGGAAGGCAATGGTGAAGAAGGTAGGCAAATCAAGTCCTTTAGAGATGCAATTAAGGGAAGGCGAAACCCAGTAGTAGAGGTTGAAGAGGAGAAATGTGTTACGCATTCTATAGAAAAGATAAAGGAATCGACAAGAGAAGGTAAGACCGCGGACATAAACTCAAATTAGTATAATGCTAGAGAGAAGCTGAACTAGGAGATCAAGGTAGAGAAGATTAATGGTATTTACAACTTTGTTATAAACGACATTGCTTTGAAGAGTTTGAGACACCATTGGTGGAAAACCCTCGTTGTGAAGCTTTTGGGTAGGCGTATATCACTAGAAGTCCTTAGTAGGAGGTTGGAGGCCATTTGGGGCAAACAAGAAAAGTATTGGGGTGATTGATATAAGGAATGGCTTTTCATTGTGAAGTTTTATTCACAAGAAGATCTTGATTTCGCTCTAACCGGGGGCCTTGAAAAAATTTTTTATTACTATCTTGCTATAAAGTTCTGAAAATCTAACTTTAATCCAGTTGAAGCTACCATTGAAACCATAACTGCTTGGGTACACTACCCTGGATTGGCTATTGAATATGAAGAAAATATTCTCCATATAATAGGTAATCTAGTGGGTAGGACCTTGAGACACCAATACTGTCGATAAAAGTAGGGGTAAATTTGCTAGATTGTGTGTGGAGTTAGATCTCAATGAGCCATTGGTATCTCAATATTCTATCAATAGTGTCAAATATACGGTGGATATAAAAGATTTCACAACATATACTTTTCATGTGGTATGGTAGGACATGAAAAATTTCAACGTCTTAAGAATAGAAAAGTAGTGACGAACCAAGCCGCTGGTAAAGAAGGAGAAAGTTATAATGGAGGAGGTGGGGGAAGTCCAGAAGCCAGAAGCAATAGAGAAGATGGGAGCAGAAATGGTAATAATAATAAAGTTCTAAAAACCTAACTTTAATCCAATTGAGGCTACTATTGAAATCATTACTACGCGACTTGGATACACCATCTTGGGTTGGCTATCGAATATTATGAAGAAAATATGCTCCATAGAATAGATAATCTAGTGGGTAAGACCTTGAGACACCAATATTGCCAATAAAATCAAGGATAAATTTACTAGATTGTGTGTGGAGTTAGATCCCAATAAGCCATTGGTATCTCAATATTCCATCAATAATGTCAAATATATAGTGGAGTATAAAAGATTAGACAACATATACTTTTCATGCGGTATGGTGGGACATGAGAATTCTTAATATCTTAAGAATAGAAAAGCAATGACGAACCAAGCCACTGGTAAAGAAGGAGAAAGTTATAATAGAGGAGGTGAGGGAAGTCCAGAAGCCAGAAGCAATGGAGAAGATGGGGGCAGAAATGGTAATAACAATAAAGATAAGGGTAAAAATATCTTAGAGGATAAAGAGAAGGCCTATGGATCTTAGATGGTAGTGCAAAAAGCACCACGTGAAAGGAAAGCAAGAAAAAGCAATGCAGTAGTAGATAATGAGAATGTGGGAGGTGAAAGCCATAAAGGCATACAAATTAGGAAAGGTACAAGGTTTCAGGCACTTCACAATTTGGAACAATCGAATCTTAATGGGATAATAGGTCAAATCACAATCATTTGAATAAGAACAATATCATTTTGCATAAGAAGCCACACACAACCCAAAATCATATGCTCAATGGAGCCACTCAGAGGATTAAGTTGTCAAATTTAATTTACTTTTATTCTATTCAATACTTTGATATGTTTGTTTGAGTGATTTAAGGTTTAGGAGGCAGAATGGCTTAGAAAGATGGAGGAAAAGGATGCAAAATGGTAGAGAATTTATGAAGAAAATGAGTTTTGGAAATTTGCTAAGTCGTGCTTATGCATAGGTCATCTGTACGCATCATCATTAATTTGTGCGTACGCACCATGCGTGCGTACGGATCAATCACAGCTAGTGACTCATTTAAAATAGCACGTGACTCGTGATTTCAAGCTCAATTTTGGCCCAGTCCAACTCATTTCTAAAGTATATGGAGGCAAGACTCAAGGGGAATCAACCAAGTAGTGTAGAAGTAGTATAGTAGTAGTGTAGTACTATGGTTTAGGTGATTCTAGAGAGAGAAGCTCCAACTTCTCTCCAGAATTTTAGGGTTTTTAGGGTTTCTTAGTTTAATTTCTCTTTAGTTTTAGGTTTTGATCTTGTTTTAATTTAGTTTTCTTTATATTTTCTTGTTCTACCATCTTAGTTTACTTAGTTTTTATTGTTAGTTATCTTTGCTAATTTTAGTTTATGAACAATTATTGAATTCTCATTTTTATTTAATGCAATTTGTTATTTCTATGTTTAATTGATGCTTATTTGAGCTATTATTATTGTTTTCTTGTATTTGGTAGTTATAGATTTTGTTATTCCTACAATTTATGATATTTATATTTATGCCTTCTAAGTATTCGATAAAATGTCTTCCTTAGTTGTAGAGTAGAATTTTGTATTCTTGGCTTGGGATTGAGGACTTAGGTGACCTTAAGTCACTGATGTCCAATATTGATTGGTGATTTAAGGTTGATAGTTGATTTTGTTTCCACTAACGCTATCCTTTCACTAAGCCTAATAGTGAATTGGTTAGAATATATAGATTAAGATCAATTATGCCTTTTTTACGATGTTTAGGAGTTGACTAAGTGGGACTAACTCTTCATAATTACCATGTTTATGGTCAATAATAAGGATATTGATCCTTGACTCTCAACCAAGGTTGCAAGAATCAGACCGGTCATCGAACCGGTCAAGTGACTGGTTCAATGGTTCAATCAGGAATGAACCATAGTTGAACCGGTTTAATTAAATATAGAGTAAAATTATAAAAAATTCAATACATAATTTTAAAAAGTAAAATTCAATAAATTTTAAACTAATAAGATTCAAAATTTAACAATTTCACAAAATAAACAATACATAATTTATCATTAAAAGGTCATATGTAGTGATGACAAACAAATAAACGAGCTTAGAAATAGAATTGATGCATATTTTTGTTTATTTTTTTCTGAGCAACATTTTTCCCATGAGCTTGTGCAACGTTGATGAGCGGATATTTTATATGCTTTTTGAGGTGTTTTCATATAGTTTTTAGTAGGATCTAGCTACTTTTTAATATATTTTTATTAGTTTTTATGCAAAATCACACTTCTGGGCTTTGCTATGAGTTTATGTGTTTTTCTGTGATTTCAGGTATTTTCTGGCTGAAATTAAGGGACCTGAGCAAAAATCTGATTCAGAGGCTGATAAAGAACTGCTAATGTTGTTGGATTTTGACCTCTCTTCACTCGAAATAGAATTTTTGGAGCTACAAAAACCCAAATGGCGCGCTCTCAATTGCATTGGAAAGTAGACATCCAAGGCTTTCTAGAAATATATAATAGTTCATACTTTGCCCGAGTTTAGACGACGCAAACTGGCGTTCAACACCAGCTTTCTGCCCTATTCTGGCGTTAAACGCCAGAAACAAGTTACAAACTGGCGTTCAACTCCAAAGAAGGTCTCTACACGTGAAAGCTTTAATGCTCAGCCCCAACACACACCAAGTGGGCCCCGGAAGTGGATTTCTACACTATCTATCTTAGTTTACTCAATTTTTGTAAACCTAGGTTACTAATTGAGTATAAAAATGACTTTTATAGATTTATTTTGTACCTCATGACATTTTACATCTGAATTTATATCTTTGATGGTATGAGTCTCTAAACCCCATGGTTAGGGGTGAGGAGCTCTGTTGTGTCTCGATGAATTAATGCAACTATTTCTGTTTTCTATTCAATCACGCTTGTTTCTATTCTAAGATATTCATTTGCACTTCAACATGATGAATGTGATGATCCGTGACACTCATCACCATTCTCAACCTATGAATGCGTGCCTGACAACCACTTCCGTTCTACCTCAGATTGAATGTATTTCTCTTGGGTTCCTGGTCCATGCATTTGATTGCCTCTCCTGACAATAGAGCCTTCAATTCCTTGAGATCAGAGTCTTCGTGGTATAAGATAGAAACAATTGGCAGCATCCTTGAGATCTGAAAAGTATAAACCTTGTCTGTGGTATTTCGAGTAGGATCTGGGATGGGATGACTGTGACAAGCTTCAAACTCATGACTGTTGGGTGTAGTGACAGATGCAAAAGGATCACTGGATCCTATTCCAGTATTGGTGAGAACCAACAAATGATTAGCCATGTATATGGACCCTTTTCACTGAGAGGACGGCTGGTAGCCATTGACAACAGTGATCCACCAACATACAGCTTGCCATGGACGGAGACCTGCGTGTGTGAAGAAGATGACAGTAGGAAAGCAGAAATTCAGAAGACAAAGCATCTCTAAAACCTCAACATGTTCTCCATTACTGCACAACAAGTATCATTTAATTCATGCTCTTTTACTCTTCGCAATTAAAACTAAGAACCACTATTGATATCATGACTAAGAATAATAAGATAACCATAGCTTGCTTCGAGCCGGTAATCTCTGTGGGATCGACCCTTACTCACGTAAGGTATTACTTGGACGACCCAGTGCACTTGCTGGTTAGTTGTGCGGAATTACAAAGTGTGATTGTAATTTTTGTGCACCAAGTTTTTGGCGCCGTTGCCAGAGATTGTTCGAGTTTGAACAACTGACGGTTTATTTTGTTACTTAGATTAGGAAAAATTTGTCTTTTTGGTTTAGAGTCTTTTACTTTCTTTTCAAAAAAAAGTTTCTTCAAAAATATTATTTTTCTTTATTAATTGTTAGTTTCTCATTGAGTCTAGTTGCATATTTTAAGTTTGGTATCCTTTGTGTTTTTGTCATCTAAAAAATAGTTTTCTCTGTTCAATCCTTGCATTTATTGAATGTGTCTATGTTCTTGTGAATAGTTTCTCCTTTAAGTCTTTTCGAAAATAATTTTCCTTGTTTGATCTTTAGTTTTTCTTGTTTTGTGTCTTTCCTTGTTTTCCTTGTGATTTTTGAAAATTCCAAAAAGATTTTTTTAGAAAATACTTTTTCTTCCATAACTCAGTAGGTTAGAGCGTTAGCTTATGTTTTTGGTATGTTATTTTCAAAAAAATAATTTTTCTTTGATTCAATCTTGTGTCAAATTTTAAGTTTGGTGTTCTCTTGTTAATTTTTCTTTAGTTTTGGAAAATTTTATTTTGGTTTTCTAAAAATTTTAATTTTGGTGTTCTTTCTTTATGTTCTTGTTGTTCTTGTGAGTCTTCAAAGTGTTCTTGAGTCTTCTTTGTGTTTTGATCTTAAAATTTTTAAGTTTAATGTTCCTTGGTGTTTTTCCTCCAAAATTTTCGAAAACAAAGGAGCATTGGATTTAAAAATTTTAAGTCTTTTGTCTTTTATGTGTTTTTCACTTTCATAATAAAATTCAAAAAATCAAAAAAATATCTTTTCCTTTAATTGCTCATAATTTTCGAATCCCTTGGGTTGACTTGGTCAAAATTTTTCAAATCATATCTTTTTACTATTTTTAAAAAATCATATCTTTTTCAAAAACTCCTTACCACTTTCTCTCTCTTCATTTTTCGAAAATCCTTATCCCATTTTTTCAAATCTTTTTAATTAATTAATTATTTTAGTCTTGCTTTTTTCCTTTATTTATTTTTCTAATTTTTGAATTTTTTATTTTTTTATTTATTCTATTTTACTTTATTTTAATCTCGGTAAAAAAAAATAAAAAATAATTTATATCATCTCTCTTTCTCTATCATGGACCTAAGTGGAAATGAACAGTCCAGAAGCAGTCTAGGGTCATTTGCTAACCCCACTACTGCTTCATATGGGGGTAGTATCTGTATACCCTCCATCGGAGTCAGTAGTTTTGAGTGGAATCCTCAGCTCATTATCATGGTGCAGCAAAATTACCAGTATTCCGGTCTTCCTCAGGAAGAACCTACTGAGTTTCTGGCACAGTTCTACAAATTGCTGACACAGTAGCAGAAAGCCAAGAAAAGAACAAATAATAGAGGATGAGCACACAACTGCCCAAAATCCCTCTGAGGACAGTAAGAGCCCAGAGAGGAATGACTTTGGCATTCAAACACCAGAAAAGGGTGAAAACTGGCGTTAAACACCCATCCCATGTAAGTTCTAGCGTTCAAATGCCAGAAAATGGAGGGAATCTGGCGTTAAACGCCAATCCAGCCCCCAATCCTGGCGTTCAAACGCTTATGTGGGGTCAAACACTTGCATATGCTGATAATAACTCCCTCAAGAAGGCTTCTCAACCCACCTCTGTAGGAGATAAACCTATTGCAACCAAGGTTGAAGAATACAAAGACAAAATACCTTATCCTCAGAAATTCCGCCAAGCAGAATAGGATAAACAATTTGTTCGCTTTGCAGACTATCTCAGGACTCTTGAAATCAAGATTCCATTTGCAGAGGCACTTGAGCAAATACCCTCTTATGCTAAGTTCATGAAAGAGGTCTTAAGTCATAAGAAGGATTGGAGAGAACCTGAAAAAGTTTTTCTCACTGAAGACTGCAGTGCAATAATTTTAAAGAGCTTACCAGAGGAGCTTAAGGATCCTGGAAGCTTTATGATACCATGCACATTAGAGGGTACCTGTACCAAGACAACTCTATGTGATCTTGGGGCAAGTATCAACCTAATCCCTACATCCACTATCAGAAAGCTTGGCTTGACTGAAGAGGTTAAACCAACCAGGATATGTCTTCAACTTGCTGATGGCTCCATTAAATACCCATCAGGCATAATTGAAGACATGATTGTCACAGTGGGGCCATTCGCCTTTCCCACTGACTTTGTAATGCTGGAAATGGAGGAGCACAAGAGTGCAACTCTCATTCTTGGAAGACCTTTCCTAGCAACTGGACAAACCCTCATTGACGTCCAAAAAGGGGAAGTAACCCTGAGAGTCAATGAGGATGAGTTTAGGCTGAATGCTATTGAAGCAATGAAGCACCCAGACACATCAAAAGATTACATGCGTGTTGATATTATTGACTCCCTGGTAAAGGAGATCAGTATGGCTGAGAGTCTCGAATTAGAGCTAGATGATATCTTTAAAGATGTTCAGCCTGATCTGGAAGAACCAGAGGAAATAAAAAAACCTCTGAAAATTCCTAAGGAAGAGGAGAAACCTCCTAAATCCGAGCTCAAACCACAACCACCTTCCGTAAAATATGCATTTCTGGGAGAAAGTGAAACTTTTCCTATAATCATAAGCTCTGCCTTAGGGCCACAGGAAGAGAAGGCACTAATTCAGGTGCTAAAGACACACAAGATATCTCTAGAGTGGTCCATTAGTGATCTCAAGGGCATTAGCCCAGCCAGATGCATGCACAAGATCCTACTGGAGGATAATGCCAAGCCAGTGGTTCAAACACAACGGTGGCTAAATCCAGCCATGAAGGAGGTGGTCCAGAAAGAGGTCACTAAATTACTAGAGGTTGGGATTATCTATCCTATTTCTGATAGCCCCTGGGTGAGCCCTGTCCAAGTTGTACCCAAAAAGGGAGGCATGACAGTGGTTCATAATGAAAAGAATGAACTGGTTCCTACAAGAACAGTTACAGGGTGGCGTATTGACTACAGAAGACTCAATACAGCCACCAGAAAGGATCATTTTCCTTTACCATTCATAAATCAAACGCTAGAAAGACTAGTAGGTCATGATTATTACTGCTTTCTGGATGGCTACTCAGGCTACAACCAAATTACAGTAGATCCCCAAGATCAAGAAAAAACAACATTCACATGTCCTTCTGGAGTATTTGCCTACAGAAGGATGCCATTTCAGAGATCAAGAGAAAACATCATTCACATGTCCTTCTGCTTTATGTAATGCATCGACAACCTTTCAGAGATGCATGCTCTCTATTTTCTCTGATGTGGTGGAAAAATTTCTGGAAGTCTTCATGGACGACTTCTCAATATTTGGAGATTCATTCAGCTTATGTCTTGACCATCTAGCACTTGTTCTGAAAAGGTGCCAAGAGACCAATCTGGTTTTAAACTGGGAGAAATGTCACTTTATGGTGACTGAAGGAATTGTCCTTGGACACAAAATTTCGAACAAGGGGATAGAGGTGGATCAAGCCAAGGTAGAGGTAATTGAAAAATTACCACCACCTACCAATGTTAAGGCAATCAGAAGCTTTCTGGGACATGCAGGATTCTATAGGAGGTTTGTAAAGGATTTTTCAAAAATTGAAAAACCCCTAAGCAACTTGCTAGCTGCTGACACACCATTTATCTTTGACACAGAATGTCTACAAGCTTTTGAGACTCTGAAAGCTAAGTTGGTCACAACACCTGTCATATCTGCACCAGACTGGACATTACCATTTGAATTAATGTGTGATTCCAGTAACCATGCTCTTGGTGCAGTATTAGGACAGAGGCATAATAAGCTTCTACATGTCATTTACTATGCTAGCCGTGTTCTAAATGACGCACAGAAGAATTACACAACCACAGAAAAAGAGATGCTTGTAGTGGTTTATGCCATTGATAAGTTTAGATCATATCTAGTAGGATCAAAAGTGATTGTGTACACTGACCATGCTACTCTTAAATATCTACTCACAAAGCAAGATTCAAAACCCAGGCTCATAAGATGGGTGTTGCTTCTGCAAGAGTTTGATATAGAAATAAGAGACAGAAAAGGGATAGAGAATCAAGTAGCAGATCACCTGTCCCGGATAGAACCAGTAGAAGGGATGTCTCTCCCCCTCACTAAGATCTCTGAAACCTTTTTGGATGAGCAACTCTTTTTCATTCAGGAAGTGCCATGGTTTGCAGACGTTGCAAACTATAAAGCTGCAAGATTTATTCCCAAGGAGTTCAGCATGCAACAAAAGAAAAAACTACTTTCTGATGCGAAATACTACTTGTGGGATGAACCATATCTCTTTAAGAGATGTGCAGACGGACTAATCCGTAGGTGCGTGCCTATAGAAGAGGCACAGAAGATCCTATGACACTACCGTGGATCACAATATGGAGGACATTTCGGAGGTGAATGAATAGCCACTAAGGTCCTTCAATGTGGCTTTTACTGGCCTACACTCTATAGAGACTCCTGAGAGTTTGTACATAACTGTGACAGTTGCCAGAGAGCTGGTAATCTGCCTCATGGTTACGCCATGCCTCAACAAGGGATCTTAGAGATTAAGTTGTTTGATGTATGGGGCATTGACTTCATGGGGCCTTTCCCACCATCATACTCAAACACTTACATTCTGGTGGCAGTAGACTATGTATCTAAATGGGTGGAGGCAATTGCAAAACCCACTAATGATACTAAAATAGTACTGAAGTTCCTCTAGAAACATATCTTTAGCATATTTGGTGTCCCTAGAGCACTAATCAGTGATGGAGGCACTCATTTCTACAATAAACAGCTTTATACTGCCATGGTCCGATATGGAATTAGCCACAAGGTGGCAACTCCATATCATCCACAGATCAATGGGCAAGCTGAAGTCTCTAATAGAGAACTAAAAAGAATCCTGGAATGGACTGTAATTGCCCGTAGAAAGGATTGGGCAAAGAGCTTGGATGATGCTCTATGGGCATACAGAACAACATTCAAGACTCCTATAGGGACCTCTCCATACCAGCTTGTGTATGGGAAGGCCTGTCACCTGCCCATGGAACTGGAGCATAAAGCCTACTGGGCTACCAGATTCCTAAACCTTGACGCCAAATTAGCAGGAGGGAAAATATTGCTCCAGCTGAATGAGCTAGAGGAATTCAGACTCAATGCTTTTGAAAATGCCAAACTTTACAAGGAGAAAGCAAAGAGATGGCATGATAAGAACCTGTCATCCAGAGTCTTTGATCCAGGACAAAAGGTTCTGCTATTTAACTCTAGGCTCAGGCTATTCCCTGGGAAAGTAAAATTCCGGGGGAGAGGACCATACGTGATTACAGGCATGTCACCATATGGATATGTAGAGCTTCAGGATATTGATTCTGACAAAAAGTTCATTGTTAATGGACAAAGAGTCAAACATTATCTTGAAAGCAATTTTGAGCAAGAATGCTCAAAATTGAGACTAGATTAAAGCTCAGTAAGGTCTAGCTAAAGACGATAAAGAAGCGCTTGCTGGGAGGCAACCCATCCATTACTGTAGTTTATTTGTTATTTAAATAATAATTATAGGAGTTTAATAAATTATCATCAGAACTAATTCTCATTTACAGGAGTTCACAGAGTTATAGAAGGATTCAAAGCAGCGAGTAGAGAAAAGAAGCTCATTGGCACGAAAATGCCAGTAAGAGGCACTTTTGGGCGTTAAACACCAGAATGGACGCCATTCTGGGCGTTTAACGCCAGTAAGGATATCTTTTTGGGCATTAAACGCCAGAATGGGTGCCATTCTGGGTATTTAACGCCAGAACTGTAGCAACCTGTGCGTTTAGAAAAATGCCCAGTGATAAAGACTTTCTGGCATTAAATGGGCGTTAAACGCCCAAAACAAGTAGCAAATGGCCCAAAACAAGCAACTCATGGGCGTTTAACGCCAGGAACGTGGAGGGGAGGTAGTTTTGTTTTTCAACTCAATTTTTTTCATGTTTTCATCCATAATTTCTTGCATAAACATATTACAAATCCTCATCTTTTAATTTCAAATCTCAAAAATAACTCTTAATCCTAAAAATCTTTTCTTCTTTTCAATTTTTTTTTTCAAAACTCATATATCTTTTTGATTTCTTTTCAAAGTTTTGCAAAACCCATCTATCTTTTTAATATCTTTTCAAATCTTTTTCAACTCATCATAATATCTTTTCCAATTTAATTTTATCTTTTTCAAAATTCTCTTATATCTTCTCAATTTTAAAATTACATCTCTTGCATTTCATACTTATCTTTTACAAACCATATCTTCTACCATATCTTTTTCAAAAATTTTCGAACCCACCCTTCCTTTTAAATTAACATTCGGCCACCCCCTTTCCTCCACAATTCGAATTTGGCTCTCCTCCTTTTCCTCTCCTTTCCTTTCTTTTGCTTGAGGACAAGTAAACCTTTAAGTTTGGTGTGTTTTGCGTGATCGCGGAGCTAAGACTCACTAAGATCATGGCTCCTAAGGGAAAACAAAACACTTCAAGAGGCAAAAAAGAGAATAATCCAAAATCACTTTGGAATCAAGAGAGGTTCTTAACTAAGGAACATTCGGACCATTACCACAAAATAATGAGTCTAAGGTCAGTGATCCCAAAAGTTAAATTCGATCTGAAAGAAGACGAATATCCGGAGATCCAAGAGCAGATTCGAAACAGAGGCTGGGAAATTCTAGCTAATCCTGAGACAAAGGTGGGTAGAAATATGGTTCAGGAATTCTACTCAAATTTGTGGCAAACAGAGAGGCAGAAAATGACTGAAACCGCTTTCTATACTTTTCGAACCATGGTCAGAGGGAAGATGATTTACTTCTACCTTGACAAAATAAGAGAGGTCTTCAAGCTGACTCAACTACAAGAAGATCCAGAATCTTTTAATAGGAGAATGGTGTGTGATGATAAGCGCTTAGACAAAATTCTAGAGGACATATGCATCCCTGGAACCAAGTGGACAACCAGCACAAAAAGTGTTCCAAACCAACTCAAGAGAGGGGATCTCAAACCAGTTGCTAGGGGTTGGCTGGATTTCATTGGGCGTTCCATACTGCCTACCAGCAACCGCTCCGAAGTCACTATCAAAAGAGCAGTGATGATCCATTGTATTATGCAAGGAAATGAAGTGGAGATTCATCAAATGATTTCTTGTGAGCTCTACATAATTGCAAATAAGAACTCCAAAGATGCCAAATTGGCTTACCCAAACTTGATTTCTCTGCTACAGAAAGAGGCTGGGGTGAAGATGGGAGTAGATGAGTTCATCCCAGTCGAACATCCAATCACCAAGAAGTCAATGGAGGGACAACAAGTACAAGAAAACTCCATCAAAAGGAGGGCGCAGGAGTTCCTCCCAGAAATCCTCAGATTGACTACTGGACCCGCCTATAAGCATCTGTCACCAAGCTGCAAGAAACTATGGATCAACTTAAGAAGAATAGCAGAATCAAAATAGTATGATCTACAAACTGCTTAAGGAACAGGAGAAGCAAGGGCGTGAGCTACAGGAGCTGAAGCACCAGAAGCTTTCTCTTGAAAGTCCAGATAACCCACAAATTGAAGGAGAATCCATCTCCCAAAATAAAGGTTGTTGAGTCCTAATCTTAATTCTGTGATAACTTCTGCTATTAGAAATCTATCTTAGGAGTCATATTAGTAGTAGTAATTAGTATTTTTATTTTTATTTTTATCATCCCCAAGTAAGCTATAATTTATTTTTTTCATCATCATTAAACATGAATAAAATAGCAGATATTTTTAGAATAAGGAGGCAATTTTTTTTTCGAGTTCTTAACAAGAAAAATTCAAATTATTTATATGTGGTGGCAACACTTTTTGTCTTCTGAATGAATGCTTGAATAGTGCATAATTCTGATAGTGAAGTTTATGAATGTTAAAATTGTTGGCTCTTGAGAGAATAATGAACAAGAGAAATGTTATTGATTATCTGAAAAATCATGAAATTGATTCTTGAAGCAAGAAAAAGCAGTGAAGAACAAAGCTTGAAAAAATGGCGAAAAAGAAAAAGAAAAAGCCAATAGCCCTTAAAACCAAAAGGCAAGGGTAAAAAGGATCCAAGGCTTTGAGTATCAATGGAGAGGAGGGCCTAAAGGAATAAAATCTTGGCCTAAGCGGCTGAATCCAGTTGTCCCTAACCATGTGCTTGTGGCATGCAGGTCCAAGTGAAAAGCTTGAGACTGAGTGGTTGATGACTTGCATCATCTACCCTTCTTTCTTGCATAAAGAAGACCATAAAAGAGCATAAATCTCATTTGATTAGTACAATTCATGCATCATTTGATGAATAGTATGGTACACTACTTTGAGATGAGTTGTGCTGAATTTCATGTGAAAAAGGGCATCAAAAATGGGAAGAAGACAAACAAGAAGTTGGGCGTGTGAAACTGGTGTGCCACTTGGAATAAACGCCACAAAAATGCATTGGCGTAGCACGCTAGGAGCTAGGCGTGGCACGCCAGTAATAAATTCCAGAGAAGAAGTACAAGCACAAGTGTATGGGCGTGGAATGCCAGGGACTGGGCGTGGGACGCTAGTACAAAATTCCAGAGAGCGAAATGGAGGACACAAAAGGGGCGTGGCATGCCAGGTTGGGCGTGGCACGCCAGGTTGGGCATGGCACGCCTGACCCATCAACTACTATGGGAGTGCCACTTGAGCAAAGGGGCGTGGCACGCCAACTCACCATCTCAAGAAGAACCTCCACTATGGCGTGCCACTTGGTGTCGAAGGCGTGGCACGCCAGCTCCAAGAAGTCACTTGGGCGTGTCACTTGAGGACCCAAGCATGGCACGCCAAGCTTGAAGAGTACACAAATGCATGGGCGTGCTATTTGAGCAGCATGGCGTGGCATGATGGTACAATAATCCAGAGAAGGGGCTGATGGCAATTGAAGACTGGGCATGCCACTTGAAGTCGATGGCGTGGCACGCCAACCTCTCAACCTCACTTAGGCGTTCCACTTGAGCAACCAGGTGTGGCACGCCAATGCACAAGATAACATAAGCAAGGACTGGGCGTGCCACTTGGTATCAAAGGCGTGGCACGCCAACCCGAGCATGTCACTATGGCATGCCACTTGAAGGCTGAGGCGTGGCACGCCAACTACTGGAACAAGACAAGATCATGGGCGTGGCACTCCAACCTTTAGGCGTGGCACGCTGGTGCAAGTTTCCAGAGAAGATGAAAGAGGCTAACTACTTGGGGCGTGCCACTTGGTATCGAAGGCGTGGCACGCCACTCACTATTCTTCACTTAGGCGTGCCACTTGAGCAACCAGGCGTGGCACACCAAGTCATTCAGAGGGAAAAGAAGCATTGAGGCGTGCCACTTGAGTTCGTGGCATCGCACGGCAAACAGAGGAACCACTCACTCACAAATGGGCATGGCACGCCAGACCCTGGGCGTGCCACGCTAGTTCAAGTTTCCAGAGGCAAAGGAAAGTGGAAAAAGCAAAGGGCGTGCCACTTGAGCTCGAAGGTGTGGCACGCCAACACAAGAATTCAACTATGGCATGCCCCACTTGAGTTCGAAGGCGTGGCACACCAAGGTTGACAAAGGGACGAGCGTGCCACTTGAAGGATTGAGCGTGGCACGCCAAGCGAGTTTGAAGGGCACGTGACATGCCGGTAAAGCGCCAGCCACACGCCAGCTAAGAAGTCACGCTTACTGAGTGTTTTCTTTTCCCTCCAAAATGTAATTTTCCCTTTTTTCTTTTGTAATTCTTTTATTTTACTAGGAGTAGTATAAATACCCCCAAAGAGTACTGAAGAAGGGGTTAAGCAGTTAGTTTTAGGTCCACTTTTACACTTTACTTTTGAGTACTTTTTGAGCTATGAGTAGCTAACTTCCCTCCCATTGAGAGAAGGAGCTCTGTTGTACTTGATGGATTGATAATAGTGAAATTATTCTTCTCTTCATCTTCTCTTTGATTTGCTAGAAGGAATTTCGTTCTTAATGCTTAGTGTTCAATTATCTTGGGAAAGAGATTGAATGCAATTGGGTTTCATGGGAACCTAGGGAAAGGAAACATGAAACCATGCTTGAAATCCCTTCTCACACTTGAGTAGAATCTGGGTTTTGGTGATGGGATACGTGACATATAATCCCCCCTCTACCTGGACTTATGAGGGTGTGTGGTATAATCAGGGACCAAGCATATCTCTCTTCATGAGCAATTAGACCAAGGAATTGGCTATTGATCAAGATCTGAAAGATTGAGTCACCAAGGGATTGGGGCTCAATCAATCATGATTGCCAAGAGGTCAATGAGTTGCATGATTGAAGAAGATATAAGCTAGATTTGATCCAAAGAGACAATATCTCCCAATCTCAATGAATTTCCCCATTATTATCTATCTATTTCTTTACAGCTTAATTTTACATTCAGCAATTCCCCACTCCCATATACATTCAAGTTATTTATGATTTAGCACTTTTCATTCTGCAATTTCCATTTCTGCACTTTATTACTTTTCTTTATATTTTAGTAATTTACATTTATGTCATTTACAATTCTGCACTTCACAATCCTATTGATCCGCTTCACTAATTCATCAATCAATTAAAACTTCTTGAAATTGCCAATCTCTGTGGATACTTGATGTGTGGAAAACGATCCAACACAAAACTCACCGGCAAGTGTACCGGGTCGCATCAAGTAATAATAACTCACATGAGTGAGGTCGATCCCACAGGGATTGAAGGATTGAGCAATTTTAGTTTAGTGGTTGATTTAGTCAAACGAATCAAGTTTTGGTTGAGTGGGTTGTATTTAACAGAAGCTAAATTGCTTGGAATGTAAAGGGAGAGGGGGAAATTGCAGTAAATTAAAGAGCAGGAAAGTAAACTTGCTGAATTGTAAAGAACAAGAATGTAAATGACTGAAACTTAAAGTGCAAGAAATGTAAATTGCTTGAATATAAAAGGGGAATTGAGGGCTGGGATTGCAGAATCTAAACAAAGAGAAATTGAATTGCTACAGTTAATAGAGCAAAAATTGAATTAGAAGCAATTAGAACTCAAACAGTAAAGAAATTAAGTGCAGCAAAGGTTCATAGAAGAACCAAAAGGAAATTGGGATCTCAGGACTCCAGAGATTAGGTAGCAGAGCCTATATCTCAATATTCCTAGATCCAAGTTCTCAAAGCAATTGACAAGAAATTGAAGAAGAAGCAATAAAGGGAATGTAAATTGAACTCAATTATGCAGAAAAATGTTTAAAGAGATTTTGAATGGAGATTGAGACAGAATTTCCTCAATTCTTCACACCCAAAACACAAAACAAGGAAATGAAAAATGCCCAAGCAAGAACGAGGAAGAAGAGAGATCAATTCTCCTCCTCAATTCTCTGAAATCTCGGTTCAGTCTCTCAAGAAAAGTTGCAAAAATTCAAAGCTCAAAGAAAGTGCAAAATTCAAAAGTCAACCTAAAAGTCCTAATTACATCAAACTAGCTCCTATTTATACACTTTCTATTCTTGGATCTTGGGATTTGGATGGGTTTTTGATTTGGTGAAGAAATGAATTTTATTGGATTTTTAATCCAATTTTAGCCCAAAAATAATAGCTTCCAGGAGGCTGCCCTGCCCTTGTGGAGGGCAGGGCAGAAAATTGATGTGTGGTGCGTGCGTGGTGCAGGCGTGGTGCGGCTTGGTGCGCAGGATGCTGCCCTGCCCTCGCGGAGGGCAGGGCAGAAAAAATTGGTGCGCCAGATTGGTGCCTTGGTGCGCTGCTGGTGCTGCCGAATGTTGCTTTGGTGCGCCAGATTTGTGTGCTGGCCGTGCCACAACAAAATGTTGCCCTGCCCTCGCGGAGGGCAGGGCAGTGTTTCCAACATGAAATCCCGCGTTCGAAACTTGGATGCTACATACGCTACCCATTTTCCTTGGCTATCTTGGTAAGTGAAGCTTAATTCCTTGCTTCCTCATGGTCCCGTGTTCAACTCTTGTGGCAAGCATTGTAGGCATTTTCCTTTGATTTTCTTCCCTTGGTGAGCCCGATACTGCCCTTGAGGAGGGCAGGGCAACATTTTGTTCTTCTTGATTCCAAGGCACAGATTTGTGCTCTGCCCTTGTAGTGGGCAGGGCAGAGTTGCCTTTCATGCTTTGTTCCCTTATGTTGCCCTCCTAGAGGGCAATGTGCCCTTGTGGAGGGCAATGCTTGCTTCCCTCCTTCATAAGCCACGCCTTTTTCTCCTTTGGCCACACTTTCTTAGGCCACGCTTTTCTCTTTTATTCTTTTCTTCACCTACAATAAACCAAAACAACCACTCCAAGTATCACTAAATTCACAAGGCTTATAAATCAATTAAAATTCAATTAAAATTAGCTTAAACCTCATGAGTTAACATTAATTTCATGGTGGTTGTTTGATTTAAAGAAGTTATGTATTTTCACTCCAAATCACTTACTTAGGATGCAAGAAAGTGCATAAAGACTAATAAAACAAGTGAAATTAGC
Source organism: Arachis duranensis (assembly GCF_000817695.3). Lineage (NCBI taxonomy): Eukaryota > Viridiplantae > Streptophyta > Magnoliopsida > Fabales > Fabaceae > Arachis > Arachis duranensis. The sequence continues at coordinate 92,951,732 of NC_029774.3, read as the reverse complement.
TTGAAAAATGGGTATATGATGACTTGTCATCACAACACCAAACTTAAATCTTGCTTGTCCCCAAGCAAGCATCAAAATTAAGAGGAAATGAAATGAAAAAAAGAAAAGCATACATATCCTTATTAGGCATATAGCAGAACTTGATTTATGGGATCTTTATGCAGACAATGATAACTCAATTATTGTTGCTGTTACATAATATACATCTGTCCTCAAATGCTTGCTAAACTTGCTGTTATAAGACTCACTTTTTAATTAATCCCTTGCTAAATTTTCTTGGCTTATAATGCTTAACAAGCTTATTATTCTTTTGGAGGTTTGGTGTCAAATGTTGCAGTAGTAGCCTTTGGCTTTAATTTTTTTTCTTTTGCTCAACATCTTTCCACTACAGACACATGGCTCACTAATTCTTCCTAGGATTATTGATGCCCAGCATCTCTTTGGACAACTAAATGTTCTGTATCTAAGTTGCTCTTTATTGTGGACTTTCAATTGGCCATCCCAAATCAGTTGATCTAAGTGACCGGGTTTTAAAATACCCCTTAGAATTTACTCATCCAAGCATATCTCAGTACAAGAACATCACAGGCATATGTCCTAGGGTCCAGGCTATTGGTGTCCAACCTTTATTCTTTGTTTTTCTTGCCATTTTGGCTTTTTCTTCTTCCTTTTCTTTCTGTTTTTGTTCTCAAGGGCTTTTTCTTTTATTGATAAGAATCTTTATAACAGCAAGTTAACTCACATTTAAATGAAAATGATACTATGCAACAATTATTTCATGAGTTATGCATTTAATCAAACACATATACCACCATTAACTTCCATTCTTACTTATGCAACATTGGATATTTTACTTTTCAATTCAAATAATTCTCTTTTATTCAAGCATGTGGGAAATAAAACAAAATTTAGCTAAGTGATGGATACAAGCATTGTGCAGATTTAGCATTCTTAACAAACAATTCCACTTGCAAATATACAAACACTTTAGCAGGACATACAATGGTTTCTAGATTCAAAACACTTCACAGCAGCAAGGATTAAGTTTAGATACAACCTTTGAAGTTGCATCTCTTTGATTCTTCCTTCTGTTGTGTTCTCTTCGAGTTAAGATGCATAATATCTTTAATTGTTGACTCTTGTCCTGCATAATTCTCAAAGTTGCTTGCTTCTCAAGCCCTTAATTGTATGGTTAGTATGCATAAATTGAGTGTGGCTCTTGGTTTTATTTAGATGTGAGAACACCAAACTTAATTGTTTGCCACTGATTCTGATGCATCAGTTAACCATATGTGAAACCTTGTGTCCTTGCTAAAGGTTATGAACTTAAAGCTAGAAAGAAGTTAAACAGTTGGATAATGTGGTTGGTTGCTTGGAGCTAGCATCATGCAAGAGGTGAGAATGTGTTTTTAAATAACATTTTTGGTGGAACACCAAACTTAGAATCTTTCATTCTCCCTTAAATTGTTTTGGTGTGCAACACCAAACTTAGCTCCTTGCAATCCATACTAATTATTCAACATTTTTATTGAAAAAGTTATGAAAGAAAACTACCTCAGGTTTGGAATCTTCTTGTTCTTCCACCCTTTGTGAGCTTTATTCTTGCTCTTCATCTTTTTCTTTCTTGTTGATCTTTCTTTCTTGACAGTGACTTGGGTTGTGATACCTTCCTTCTTGTTTATCACCCCTGCTTCCTTTTGAATTCCTTTTTCTTCTTGCAGCTGCTTGTTTTTCTGTTCTACTGCCTTGTTGGTTGCTTGCTTTGGAAGGAAGTCACCACTTGTTTTGCTTGTTTCTTCATTCCTTTGTAATTCTGAAAAGACTTTCAAGGCGATTCTCTCCTCATGCATCCTGAGGGTTAACTCTCCCTGCTCTATATCCACAATGGCTCTAGCAGTGGCCAAAAATGGTCGACCAAGTATTATGGAGTCATTTCCATTTTCTGACGAATCCAGGATCACAAAATCTGCCGGATAGATGAACTTGTCAACCTTAACTAAAAGGTTCTCAATCAACCCTTTAGGATATACTACTGATTGGTCCACCAGTTCCAAGGTCATCTGTATTGGTTTCACCTCTTCTATGCCAAGCTTTTTCACTAAGGATGATGGGATTAGATTTATGCTTACTCCTAAGTCACACATCCCCTTTTTGATGAATAGGCTTCCAATAGTGCAGGGTAGGAAGAAGCCTCCAAGATCTTCAACCTTGGGAGGGAGCCCTTTTTTGACTAGTGCACTACATTCTTCACTGAGCATCACCGTCTCCTTCTCATTCCAATCTCTTTTCTTATTGATGAGCTCCTTCAAGAACTTGGCATACAGAGGCATTTGCTCCAATGCCTCAGCCAAAGGTATGTTGATTTCCAGCTTCTTGAAAGTTTCAAGAAATTTGTGAAAATGTTGATCCTTTGTCTCTTTGTGGAATCTTTGGGGATATGGTAGTGGTGGTGTTGAGCTCTTCTCCACTTGATATTGTCTTGGTTCTTCCCTGATCTGCTTTCCTTTCTTTAGATTCTGTGGTTCGTTGTTTTCCTCTGTGAGTTTTTCTTGGTCATTCTTGCTCATCATGTCCTTGTTGATGGCTTCATTATTCTTTGTTGGCTCATTGTCATTATTCTTGGTTGCCCCTTGGTTACCATCCACTAACATTTTTCCACTTCTTAGTTGCACGACCTTGCATTCTTCCTTTGGGTTGGGAATGGTGTCACTAGGTAGTGAACTTGATGGTTTTTCAACAGAAATCTGCTTGGAGATTTGCCCAATTTGCCTTTCCAAGTTCTTCATGGAGGCTTCTTGGTTCTTTGTTGTCAATTCTTGGTTCTTCATCAGTTTCTCCATGAGCAGCTCTAGATTAGTGATCCTCTGGGATTCTTGTGAAATTGGTTGGTTTTGGGGTGTCTGAGAGTCTTGTGAGATTGGTTGGTTTTGGGGTGTTGATGGATGATGATAGGTGTTTTGGTTTGTTGGGTGGTTATTGGGCGGATAATGGTTAGAGTTGGGATAAGTGTTTTGTGGTTTTCTGTATGTGTTTTGGTTAGTATTTTGCTGGTTGTTGTTTGTGTTTTTCCAATTGTTTTGAGTTGAGTTCCTTTGCCATGGCTGTTGGTTTTGATTATGGTTGTCTCCCCATCTGAGATTGGGATGGTTCTTCCAAGAAGGGTTGTAAGTATCTCCATAGACTTCATTTGTTCCAGGATTTTGGTTGTGCATGTACTGGACTTGCTCTTGCTGTTGCTCCTCTTGAATTTCTTCATTTTTCCCCCAAGTGGTTGATGGTTGGCTTGTGGCACTAACTGATGCAACTCGCAGGCCATCAATTCTTTTGGCCATTTCCTCAAATTGTTGCTGAATCTGCTGCTGCATCATTTTGTTTTGAGCTAAGATTGAATCCAATCCTTCCAACTCCATTACTCCTCTCCTTTGTGATGGTTGGCGTTGCCTTTGGTGAGCAAAAAAATATTGGTTGTTGGCCACCATATCAATGAGATTTTGAGCTTCCTCTGTAGTTTTCATGAGTTGTAA
>NC_029774.3:92947560-92948188 GCF_000817695.3 Arachis duranensis | reverse complement strand
TGCAGCTTATCCCACTCCGTGAACATCTCTGGTAGGCATTTCCTCAATAGTGCCTTATATCTTTCCCATGCTTCATATAAGTTTTCAGCCTCCATTTGAGTGAATGTCTGCACCTCAGTCTTCAATCTTAGGATCCTTTGAGGGGGATAGAATTTGGCAAGAAACTTGCTTATCAAGTCATCCCAAGTGTTGATGCTCTCTTTTGGAAAGGTCTCTAGCCATTGAGTGGCTTTGTCTCTGAGAGAAAATGGAAAGAGCAACAACTTGTAGCTGTCAGGAGGCACACCATTGGTTTTCACAGTATCACAAATCCTCAAGAAGGTGGATAAGTGTTGATTTGGGTCCTCCAATGGCCCTCCTCCAAAAGAGCAGTTGTTTTGAACCAAAGTGATGAGTTGTGGCTTTAGTTGAAAATTTTTTGCATTGACATTAGGAGGAAGAACGCTACTTCCACAGTATCTAGCATTTGCAAATGTATATGAAGCTAGGACTCTTCTTTGTTGTTAGTTATTGTTGGCCCCTCCTCCTGGTTGATTGAGATTTGATGGATCTCCTTCCATTTCTTGGAATTCCTCCTCAGATTCTTCCTCTCCAAAAACGTTCTTCCCTCTTTCAGCTCTTCTTATTC
>NC_029774.3:92933751-92946239 GCF_000817695.3 Arachis duranensis | reverse complement strand
AGGGCAGAAAAAATTGGTGCGCCAGATTGGTGCCTTGGTGCGCTGCTGGTGCTGCCGAATGTTGCTTTGGTGCGCCAGATTTGTGTGCTGGCCGTGCCACAACAAAATCTGCCCTGCCCTCGCGGAGGGCAAGGCAGTGTTTCCAACATGAAGTCCCGCGTTCGAAACTTGGATGCTACATACGCTACCCATTTTCCTTGGCTTTCTTGGTACAAAAGTGAGGCTTAATTCTCCTTTGGCCACACTTTCTTAGGCCACGCTTTTCTCTTTTATTCTTTTCTTCACCTACAATAAACCAAAACAACCACTCCAAGTATCACTAAATTCACAAGGCTTATAAATCAATTAAAATTCAATTAAAATTAGCTTAAACCTCATGAGTTAACATTAATTTCATGGTGGTTGTTTGATTTCAAGAAGTTATGCATTTTCACTCCAAATCACTTACTTAGGATGCAAGAAAGTGCATAAAGACTAATAAAACAAGTGAAATTAGCTTGAAAAATGGGTATATGATGACTTGTCATCAATACGATCCCACTCCCAGTGGGTTATTACTTGGTGATAATTTTGGTGCGCTTGCCAAAAGAACTAATTCACTAATTTTTGAAATGGGTAGTGGATTCTGGTCATCAAGTTTTATGGCGCCGTTGTCGGGGATTGGCTTAAATTTGACAGTGATTAATTTGATTGGAGAGCTAGATTAAGCAATTTAATTTCCTTGTTATTTTAATTTTTTTATTTAGCAATTTTTATTTTATTTTGAGCTCTATTTCCTTCTTCTTTGATTATTTTATTTAGTGTCCATATTTCCACTCTTCTAACTGTTTGATCAATTGCACCACTCACACTAACAACTACTCTAACAATAGTAATTTCTTCATCCATTTTTTTTCTTTCTTGCTTTTTGCCTTGACTGGTTGTATGATAGGTAGGAGAAACGGGGCTTCAACTTCCTTTGATTTTGAACCTGAGAGGACCTTCCTTAGATTAAGGAGGGAAGCAAAATGGAAGAGAGTCATTGGTGCAGAGGAAAAAGAAGAGTATTTTGAAACAAACATGGAGGAGAATATGGAGAATCACCATGAGGAAGAAGTTCATAACCATGCCAGAGAAGGCCCAGTCAATCATGATGGGCAAGTAAGGAGAGTCTTAGGCTCCTACATCAACCCAAACTCAGGAAACTGTGGCAGCAGCATCCTAAAGCCGACAATTCATGCCAATAATTTTGAGCTGAAGCCTCAGCTCATCACACTTGTTCAGAATAATTGCTTGTATAGAGGAAGTGTCCAAGAAGATCCTAATCAACATCTCATCACATTCTTGAGGATATGTGATACTGTAAAGTCCAACAGGGTGCACTCTGACATCTACAAACTACTCTTGTTCCCTTTCTCACTCAGAGATAAGGTAGAAAAGTGGTTGGAATCATTCCCCAAGGACAACCTAACTACATGGGAGGAGGTCGTGAATAGATTCTTTGCAAGATTTTATCCTCCACAAAGAATCAATAGGCTGAGAGCTGAGGTGCAAACTTTCAGACAACAAGATAGAGAAAAACTCTATGAGGCCTGGGAGAAATTTAAAGATCTAACAAGAAGATGCCCACTGGAAATATTCAATGAATGGGTACAACTACATATCTTTTATGAGGGACTATCCTATGAAGCAAAGAAGGCAGTGGATCATTCTTCAGGAGGCTCACTCAACAAAAAGAAAACCATTGAAGAGGCCATAGATGTCATTGAGACTGTAGCTAAAAATGAGTATTTCTATGCCTCAGAAAGGACTCAAAAGAAGGGAATGCTAGAACTCAACTCTGTAGATGCTTTGTTAGCTCAGAACAAGGTCATTGCAGCATAAATAGCAGCCTTAACCAAGAGGATGGAGCCCAACCAAGCCTCAGTCATTCAAGACCAAACTCCTCAACAAGAAGGGAATGCATCAGAATCTGAAGGTGACTGGGAACAAGCTAATTATGTGCACAATTCATCCAGAACACCATATAACCCACACTCTAAGACATACAACCAAGGTTGGAAGAACCACCCAAACTTTTGGTGGGAAAATCAACAAAACCACAACCAGGACCACAACAAGCCTTATTCATCAAATCAGCATCCCAACCACAACCCCAACCATCAAATAGGGAACGATAGACCCTACCATAACTCACAAAACACATCATACCATAACAACTAACCCATACACAACAACCTCAATCAAGATGAACCATCCTTAATTATGCAACCATGCGAAATCAAGAGAAATTTTGAGAGGATGGAGGCTGCAATGGCACAACTATCATCCCAGATTTTAGGAGCAGTCGCCACCCTCATGGACAGACAAGCATAAACTGACAAAAGGATAGATGCTAGTCAAGAGGAATACAGGTCAAATCTGAAAAATTAAGGCGCAGCAATCTCAAAGTTGGAGGCACAAGTGGGGATTTTGTCCAAGCAAATCCCACTTCCCACACACACATTTCCCAGTGATACCATGGCTAACTCAAGAGGGAAATGTAAAGCCATAACTCTAAGAAGTGGGAAGGTTGTAGAGGAAGGAACCCCAAGCAAAGATAATCATGAAGAGGTTGCATTGAAGCATGGGAACGAGGATGAAGGGGAGATCCCAACTTCACCCCAACCAAAACCAATCTTGAAGCCCTATATGCCAAAGGCACCATACCCACAAAGACTGAGAAAAGATGGGAAGGATGGCCATTTCTCTAAGTTCCTAGAGATCTTCAAGAAGCTCCAAATCAATATACCATTTGCTGAGGCTTTAGAACAAATGCCACTCTATGCCAAGTTCTTAAAGGAGCTTATAACCAAAAAAAGGAACTGGAAGGCAAAGAAAACCATAGTATTGACTGAGGAATGCAGCGCCATCATACAGAAGAAGCTACCTCAAAAGCTGAAAGACCTAGGGAGTTTTCAAATTCCCTGCATCATAGGGGACATCACTATTGAGAAAGCTTTGTGTGATTTAGGAGCTAGCATAAATCTTATGTCCCTAACCATAATGAGAAGGATGAAGATTGAGGAAGCCAAGCCAAAAGAATGGCACTCCAATTGGCTGACAGAACATTTAAATTTCCACATGGGGTGGTGGAAGACTTGCTAGTGAAAGTAGGAGAATTCATCTTCCCTGCTGATTTTGTTGTGCTGGACATGGAAGAAGAGGCCAACACATCAATCATCCTAGGAAGACCATTTCTAGCTACTGCTGGAGCCATTATTGATGTGCAAAAAGGAGAACTAGTCTTGAGATTGCATGAAGAGAAAATGGTCTTCAACGTCTTTAAAGCAATGAGTTATCCCAAAGAATCCATAGGAGAATGCATGCTGGTAGACACCATGGAACAGATAGTTCAAGAAGTCATGGAAGAAAAACAATGTGGAGAAAGCATTAAGCTAGAACAAGCACCAGATGGAGAACTACCGCAAGCAACCATGAGGAACTCAATCATGCCAACTACCACAAACAACAAAGATGCAGAGTCACCAAAACTAGAGCTGAAAGCCTTACCACCCAGCTTGAAATATGCATATCTGGGTGCTAACAACATTTACCCAGTAATCATAAATTCAAGTCTGAGTAAGGAACAAGAAGAGGAACTTATCCAAGTGCTGAGACAACACATAGATGCCTTAGGCTGGACACTTGTAGATTTAAAGGGGATCAGTCCTTCAATGTGTATGCATAAGATCTTACTTGAAGAGGATGCCAAACCCTCAAGACAACAACAAAGGAGGCTAAACCCAACTATGACTGAAGTGGTTCAGAAAGAAGTGTTGAAATTGTGGCAAGTCGGGGTGATCTATCCCATCTCAGACAGCCCTTGGGTAATCCCAGTGCAAGTAGTCTCTAAGAAGGGAGGGATCATTGTTGTGGCAAATAAGATGAATGAATTGATACCCACAAGAACAGTGACCGGATGGCATATGTGCATTGACTACCGGAAACTTAATGAAGCCACCCGGAATGATCACTTTCCCCTACCCTTCATGGACCAGATGCTTGAGAGATTGGCAGTACATGAGTATTATTATTTCCTGGATGGATATTCAGGCTACAACCAAATTATTGTAGACCCTAAGGATCAAGAAAAACTTCATTTACTTGTCCATATGGTATTTTTGCTTATATGATAATGCCCTTTGGATTGTGCAATGCACCTGCAACATTCCAAAGGTGCATGCTCTCCATTTTTTCAGATATGATTGAGAATTTCATAGAAGTATTCATGGACGACTTCTCTGTGTTTGGGAACTCATATTCTGATTGCCTATACCATCTCGCTTTTGTGCTAAAATGGTGTTAAGAAACCAACCTGGTTTTAAACTGGGAGAAGTGCCATTTTATGGTGACAGAAGGGGTAGTTCTTGGTCACAAGATTTCAAAAGATGGTATAGCAGTGGACAAGGCAAAAGTGGAAGTAATTGAAAAATTACCTCCACCTTGCAATGTCAAAGCAATCAGAAACTTCTTGGGACATACTGGGTTCTATAGGAGGTTTATTAAAGATTTTTCAAAGATTGGAAAATCCCTTAGCAACTTACTTGTCTCAAATACTCCTTTTGTTTTTGATAGAGAGTGCATGGTAGCCTTTGATGAACTCAAAAAGAAACTCTCTTCTGCACCTATTATAGCACCACCAAGTTGGGATCTTCCCTTTGAACTAATGTGTGATGCATCTGATTTTGCTGTTGGTGCTGTCCTAGGACAGAGGAAAGACAAGCTAGTACATGTTATTTACTATGCTAGCAAGGTCCTTAATAAGAATCAAAAGAACTATACCACCACAGAGAAAGAACTTTTAGCCATAGTTTTTGCTTTTGATAAGTTTAGATTATATCTTATTGGCTCAAAAGTAATTATGTTCACTGATCATGCAGCACTCAAATACTTGCTTACCAAATAAGATTCTAAGCCCAGACTAATAAGGTGGATCCTGCTGCTCCAAGAATTTGATATTGAGATTAAAGATAGGAGCAGAGCAGAGAACAAGGTAGCTGACCACCTCTCAAGGATCCCACAAGAAGAAAAAATGTAGCAAGTAGCAATAAATGAAAGCTTTCCTGATGAACAATTGATGATGATTCGAGTAGCCCCTTGGTTTGCAGACATAGCTAACTTCAAGGCTATTGGGGAGCTACCAACTAACATCAATAAGAACATGAGGAGGAAGCTAATCAAGGATGTCAAACACTACATCTGGAATGACCACTATTTGTTCAAAAAGTGTACTGATGGTGTCCTAAGAAGGTGTATATCACATGAAGAAGGGTAGGAAGTGTTATGGCAGTGCCATGGATCAGCATATGGAGGTCACTTTAGTAGAGAAAGGACAGCAGCAAAAGTGCTTCAATCTAGATTTTACTGGCCAACAGTGTTTAAGGATGCCAAGAAAATGGTGTCAAGGTGTGATGAATGTCAAAGAGCTGGTAATCTAACCAAGAGGAATGAAATACCACAGCAATACATACTAGAGCTGGAGCTATTTGATGTTTGGGGGTTAGATTTCATGGGATCATTCCCAACCTCCTACTCAAATAGCTACATATTAGTGGCTGTTGATTATGTTTCAAGATGGGTAGAAGCAATCACCACTGCAACAAATGACAACAAGGTTGTGATAAGCTTCTTGAAAAGAAACATCTTCAGCAGATTTGGAGTTCCCAGAGCTCTCATTAGTGATGGAGGGACATACTTCTGCAACAAACAATTGGAAGCACTCCTTCTCAGATATGGAGTCAAACACAAAGTGACAACTCCATACCATCCACAGACCAACGGAGAAGCCGAGATCTCCAACAGAGAGCTAAAATGAATGCTTGAAAAAACTGTTGGAAGCTTAGTAAAGGACTGGTCTAAGAAGCTAGACGATGCTCTATGGGCCTATAGGACAGCCTTCAAGACCCCCATTGGGATGTCACCATACCAACTAGTATTTGGCAAGGCTTGCCATTTTCCAGTTGAATTGGAGCACAGAGCCTTCTGGGCTCTAAAACTACTGAATTTTGATGAGCAAGCTGCTGGAGAAAAGAGATTAATGCAACTCAATGAGCTGGAAGAGTTTAGAAATCAAGCATATGAGAATGCAAAAATCTACAAAGAAAACACAAAAAGGTGGCATGACCAAAAGATAGCAAGAAGGGAGTTCACTAAAGGACAGAAGGTGTTACTCTACAACTCAAGACTCAAGTTCTTCCCTGGAAAACTCAAGTCTCAATGGTCAGGACCTTTCACCATACTTAAAGTGTTTCCCTATGGTCATGTGGAGCTCATGGAGGACAAGACTCAGAGAACTTTTTCTGTCAATGGCCATAGACTCAAACACTACTTGAGAGGCTCCTTGGATGAGCAGAGAGTGAGCTACAAGCTCAGCTAAAGATGAAGGATTGTCAAGCTAATGACAATAAAGAAGCACTAGTTGGGAGGCACCCCAACACTTTATCATTTTTTTTATTTAATTGCTTTTCTTAGAAGTAGTTTAAATTCTGTTGCTTTAGATAGTTTAATTTTTAGTAATTAGGATTGGTTTACAATTGTAGATTAGGAAGTTTGATATTAGCTTTGATAGTTAGATTTTCTTTACACTCTTTTATTTCTTTCTATTTGGGAGTTACAACTTGATGAATGCATAACTAATGATGAGTGAATGGATGGAGAACTAGCTAAAGTGCTAAGTTTGGTGTGGCCTCTCACCCACTTAATCTAGGCTTACAAACAATTAACAGTTGATTTTGAAGAGTAAGCCTAGAGATTAAGTTTGGTGTGGCCACCACTAATGATCACATAGCAGCCCAAGTCACCCAATTTGAAAGCACTTAATGCTTTGAGTAAGAACATGAACGTAATTTAATGAGTTCAGAGGAGTTGGAATCAAAAGAAAATGAAAAGTTTGATGTTATTCCACTCTTATGAACACATTAAATACACAATGATGAAACCAATTTATTAAGATACCAAAGAATTAAGTTTGGAGTCCCAAGGGACACCCATCAGTTGCAATCCAATTTATTCTTGATAAGAAGGAATGTGAAGGGGTTCTTTTGTCATTACTAATGGGTTCAATTTCAATTTTAGGAGAGAAGATGGGGCCCACATGATAAACAACTCACAAAACAAGGAAGTCAAAGTGTACTTGCACCTTGGAACTCAACACACGCAGAAGACACTGTGAGAAAAGAGTTGGCGCCTCTTCCCACGCTAGGCGCCACTTCCAAAAGTGGGAAAACATTTAATCCCTTTTATTTCCCACCCTTCGAACCACATCATTCACACATTATAAAAGCTTCACTCCCCATCTCCTCTCCCACTTCAACAACCCCTACACCCCTCACCTTCGCTTCTTTTTTTCATCTTCTACTATCCCCTACTTTTTTTTCTTAATTGGGACAATCAAGTCCTAAGTTTGGTGTTGGAGCAAAACCTTGTTTTACCTTCTCTTTCTTGCAACCCCCATTTTTTTTACAACCTCAAGCACACTCTCCCAACCTAATGGCACCACCAAAAAGCTCAGCCTCAAAGAAAAAAAGAACCAAGGAAGCAACCTTTGGATCCTCAAGCTCTTTTAATGACTACAATTTCCTCTCTTCATTCAACCAAAATTAATTCTATGGTTGGGTGAGTGAGAGGGAAATTATTCTAGAATTTGGGTTTTAACTAGGGAGGAATGAGCATATTGAAATCAACATTAAGATCGAACAGAGGGATTGGTCACTTCTATGCAACCCACCAAGGAAAGTGGTAGAGAGCTTGGTGAGGGAATTCTATGCCAACGTAGTGCCTCAACCAGGGCAACAATATGGCTACATTAGCTATGTAAGGGGGAAGTCCATTGACTACAGCCCCTCTAGCATAGAAAGAATGCTAATGGTGAAGAGGACAAGCTCCATTTGGACTTATGAAGAGAGAATGAAGCAGCAAGACCCTGGGTTTGAGGAGATTCTGAGTGAAATCTGTGTGATGAATGTGCATTGGATAAATGACAAGGATGGGATACCCGACTAATTGAGGAGAAGAGATTTGAGCCCCCAAGCTAGAGGGTGGCTAGAATTTGTGAGGAGGTCCCTAATCCCCACATCCAACACTTTAGAGGTGACCAAGGAGAGGGCTGTGCTCATCTACAGCATCATGAAAGGAGAAAACATCAACGTGGGGGAGATGATTACCAACAACATCAACAAAGTGCTGAAAAGCTCCAATGACAACACAAGGTTGGCATTCCCCATCATTATACAGAGGTTATGTGATGAGGCTGGAGTTGAAAAGGTCATTGATGAAGTGCTTATGAAGTAAGACAAATTCATAACTGCTAAAAAAATGGCCAAAGTGGTGGCTGTCCACCCACTCAACAGGGCTAGAGAACGAAGGGCCCATGCTCATGAACCACAACAACAACAAGAAGAGGAAGAGGCAAAAGAGCAACCTCACTTCCTAGCACTTCAACCACCACCATAATACCAATATCAACAATTTCCAAAGGGATTCAACTGGGAGCAATTGCAAGGAGATGTACACAAAATGAAGGGAGACCTACACCACTTGAGGGAGGATGTCAATCAATTCAAGGAGACTCAGCAACAACAATGGAGCCAAGTCAACTAGAACATTCAGCAACTCCAAGGGAGCTTTGAGAACCTCAAGGAGCAGCTAGATCAGATTAACTGGTGAAAGATGCAAGGCAGCCTAGGAATGATTCTAGAACGACAACTACAATAAATGGGGAGCCTTGCTGAATTCAGACACCTTTATGAAGCAAGGACTGTAGCCGGAGGGGAATATGATGGCTATGCACAAACAAAGTTGAGCTACCTGTGCAATGCAGTGGTTAACATGAACCCCAATTACCCCACTTATATGCAGAAATTGGAGGAACTCAGCTCAAGGCAAGAAGAAATAGCATACCAACACAAGGAGAATGTGAAATCCTACATGAGAAGGTTAGGATTTTAGAAGCCCAAGCCCAAGGATACCAAAGCAAAAGAAGGTTCCTCCAAGCCAGATGAAAGTGGCTCGTCCCCTCCCAAGAAGAAGGACAAAGGGAAAGGGCCAATGAACTAAAGATGAAGCTGCTCAAGGTTGTTGAGTCCCATGGTTGACACTTTTCAATTTTTGAATTCTGTTTAAGTCTTTGCTTTATTTACTTCTTGAATAATCATGCTAGGATAGTTTATGTTTTATGCTTAGTTTCAATTCCTGTTTGAAGTCTTTATGAGTTTTTTTTTCAAGAAAGAAAATGCCATGTATTTCAAGTCTTCATTTCAACTTAAATAAAAGTAGAGCTTGTCTCCATAAGAGTTACTGTGAGTTGTGCAAAAACAATAAGAGAGACCAAGGCCAAGAGGAATTATCAAACAAACTAAGAAACAAGAGACTAAGTGTAGAACCTTGGATGAACTAAAAAGAAAATGAGTCATGGAGAGCAACTAGTCCTAGAAGGTATAACAAAGGAAGACTAAGGGGTGTTCCTTGAATATCCATAGAACCAAGAGGTAGTAAGCAATAAAGGCCCAAGGCTCTGAGCATCAAGTACTGGGATAGAAAAAAAACATTAAAAAGCTCAAAAAAGGGAATTAATGATCATAGTAGATGCTTGTGGTGAAGATGTGTCAAGAAGAGACCTGGGCAAGTAAATTCTTAGGGGTGTCTCAACACCCAGTAACCTAAAACCAACTGGTTTAGGAGTGCTAATTGAAATCCTAATTAAAGGGTTGTCTTGAGACAAAACACTTAGAGTCGTGGTCAAGAAAGCAAAACAAACCTTACTACTTCAAGGTGACAATCAATAGAAAGGACCCCTGAAGCCTATACCTGAAGGAACCCTCAAGGATCCAAGAGCTTTCCATGACAATTAAAACATTCATACAAGTGTTGGACACTTAGTTTCACTCTTAGTTGTATTGTAATCATTCGAAGCCAAGGCCTCAAGATATAAAGGTTTACTCACATTGATTTGCTTGGGACAAGCAAAGCTTAAGTTTGGTGTTGTGATGACTTGCATAATCTACCATTCTTTCTTGCATAAAGAAGACCATAAAAGAGCATAAATCTCATTTGATCAATACAATTCATGCATCATTTGATGAATATTATGGTACACTACTTTGAGATGAGTTGTGCTGAATTTCAGGTGAAAAAGGGCATAAAAAATGGGAAGACAAACAAGAAGCTGGGCGTGTGAAACTGGCGTGCCACTTGGAGTAAAGGCCACAAAAATGCACTGGCGTGGCACGCCAGTGTTAAAGTCTAGAGAAGAAGTCTAAGCACAAGTGTGTGGGCATGGCACGCCAGGGACTGGGCGTGGAACGCTAGTACAAAATTCCAGAAAGCAAAATAGAGGACACAAAAGGGGCGTGGCACGCCAGGTTGGGCGTGGCACGCATGACCCATCAACTACTATGGGCGTGCCACTTGAGCAAAGGGGCATGGCACGCCAACTCACCATCTCAAGAAGAACCTCCACTATGGCGTGCCATTTGGTGTCGAAGGTATGGCACGCCAGCTCCAACAAGTCACTTGGACGTGCTACTTGAGGACCCAGGCGTGGCACGCCAAGCTTGAAGAGTGCACAAATGCATGGGCGTGCCACTTGAGCAGCATGGCGTGGCACGATGGTACAATGATCCAGAGAAGGGGCTGAAGGCAATTGAAGACTAGGTGTGCCACTTGAAGTCGAAGGCGTGGCACGCCAACCTCTCAACCTCACTTAGGCGTGCCACTTGAGCAACCAGGCGTGGACACCAATGCACAAGATAACATAAGCAAGGACTGGGCGTGCCACTTGGTTACGAAGGCGTGGCACGCCAACCCGAGCATGTCACTATGGCGTGCCACTTGAAGGCCGAGGCGTGGCACGCCAACTACTGGAACAAGACAAGATCATGGGCGTGGCACGCCAACCTTCAGGCGTGGCACGCTGGTACAAGTTTCCAGAGAGGACGAAAGAGGCCAACTACATAGGGCGTGCCACTTGGTATCGAAGGCGTGGCACGCCACTCACTATTCTTCACTTAGGTGTGCCACTTGAGCAACCAGGCGTGGCACGCCAAGTTATTCAGAGGGCAAAAAAGCATTGAGGCATGCCACTTGAGTTCGTGGCATGGCACACCAAACAGAGGAACCACTCACTCACAAATAGGTGTGGCACGCCAGACCCTGGGCGTGCCACGCTAGTTCAAGTTTCCAGAGGCAAAGGAAAGTGGAAAAAGCAAAGGGCGTGCCAGTTGAGCTCGAAGGCGTGGCACGCCAACACAAGAATTCCACTATGGCATGCCACTTGAGTTCGAAGGCGTGGCACGCCAAGGTTGACAAAGGGACGAGCATGCCACTTGAAGGTTTGAGCGTGGCACGCCAAGCTAGTTTGAAGGGCACGTGACATGCCGGTAAAGCGCCAGCCACACGCCAGCTAAGAAGTCACGCTTATTGAGTGTTTTCTTTTCCCTCCAAAATGTAATTTTCCCTTTTTGCTTTTGTAATTCTTTTATTTTACTAGGAGTAGTATAAATACCCCCAAAGAGTACTGAAGAAGGGGTTAAGCAGATAGTTTTAGATCCACTTTTACACTTCACTTTTGAGTACTTTTTGAGCTATGAGTAGCTAACTTCCCTCTCATTGAGAGAGGGAGCTCTGATGTACTTAATGGATTGATAATAATGAAATTCTTGTTCTCTTCATCTTCTCTTTGATTTGCTAGAAGAAATTTCGTTCTTAATGCTTAGTGTTCAATTATCTTGGGAAAGAGATTGAATGCAATTGGGTTTCATGGGAACCTTGGGAAAGGAAACATGAAACCATGCTTGAAATCTTTTCATACCCTGGGTCGAGCTGTCCACCCGGGATGTTCTACAGACAAAGCGACCGACCTCTTCAGGTCAGGACAACCCGACCTCTTCTCAAAGAGCTCGGCCTAGTCACCGGAAAGCCCAAACAAAGGGCCCAAATAGAGGAACACGTCCCAAATCCAAGGGTAGCCCAATGATGAGCGGATAATTTATACGCTTTTTGACATTGTTTTTAGGTAGTTTTTAGTAAGTTCGAGCTACTTTTAGGGATGTTTTCATTAGTTTTTATGTTAAATTCACATTTCTGGACTTTACTATGAGTTTGTGTGTTTTTCTATGATTTCAGGTAATTTCTGGCTGAAATTGAGGGACTTGAGCAAAACTCTGAAAAAGGCTGACAAAAGGACTGCTGATGCTGTTGGAATCTGACCTCCCTGCACTCGAAATGGATTTTCTGGAGATACAGAACTTCAATTGGCGCGCTCTCAATGGCGTTGGAAAGTAGACATCCAGGGCTTTCCAGCAATATATAATAGTCCATACTTTACGCGGAAATTGACGACGTAACTTGGCGTTGAACGCCAAGTATATGCTGCTGTCTGGAGTTAAACGCCAGAAAAACGTCATGATCCGGAGTTGAACGCCCAAAACACATCATAACTCGGAGTTCAACTCCAATAAAAGCCTCAGCTC
>NC_029774.3:92930909-92931922 GCF_000817695.3 Arachis duranensis | reverse complement strand
AAAATCTTTTTCTTATCTTTATATCAAATTTTCGAAAATTAGCTAACAATTAATGTGATTGGTTCAAAAAATTTGAAGTTTGTTACTTTCTTGTTAAGAAAGGTTCAATCTTTAAATTCTAGAATCTTATCTTGTAGTTTCTTGTTAGTTAAGTCTTTTTAAAAAATTAAATCTTT
Source organism: Arachis duranensis (assembly GCF_000817695.3). Classification (NCBI taxonomy): domain Eukaryota; kingdom Viridiplantae; phylum Streptophyta; class Magnoliopsida; order Fabales; family Fabaceae; genus Arachis; species Arachis duranensis. The sequence continues at coordinate 92,931,746 of NC_029774.3, read as the reverse complement.
TTCAAAATATTTTTTCTTAAAACTTTTATTTTATCTTTTATCTTATCTTTTTCAAAAATTTTATCTTTTTCAAAATTTGATTTCAAAATATCTTATCTAACTTCTTATCTTTTTATCTTTTTCAAATTTGATTTCAAATCTTTTTCAATCAACTAACCAACTTTTTGTTTATTTCTTATCTTTTTCAAAACCAACTAACTACCTATCCCTCTCTAATCTTCGAAAATTCTCCCTCTCTTTTTCAAAAATTCTTTTTGTTTTAAATTTTAATTTTAATTATATTTTGTCTTTGAATTTCGAAAATTACTAACCTCTTTTTTCAAAAATTATTTTCGAAATTTCTCTTCTCTTCATCTAAAAATCCAAATTCTTCTTCATTCTTCTACCCCTTTCTTTTTCTACTAACATAAAGGAATCTCTATACTGTGACATAGAGGATTCCTCTTTTTTTTCTTGTTTCTTCTCTTTCATATGAGCAGGAACAGGGAAAAAGGCACTCTTGTTGAAATTGATCCAGAACCTGAAAGGACTCTGAAGAGAAAATTAAGAGAAGATAAATTACAACAATCTAGAAACAACCTTTCAGAAATTTTCGAACAAGAGAAGGACATGGCAGCCGAAAATAATAATAATAATGCAAGGAGAATGCTTGGTGACTTCACAAAGCCAACGTCCATGTTTGATGGAAGAAGCATCTCCATTCCTGCCATTGGAGCCAATAACTTTGAGCTTAAGCCTCAACTAGTTGCATTAATGCAACAAAACTGCAAGTTTTATGGACTTCCATCTGAAGATCCTTATCAGTTTTTAACTGAGTTCTTGCAGATCTGTGAGACT
>NC_029774.3:92930234-92930498 GCF_000817695.3 Arachis duranensis | reverse complement strand
GAGAACCCTGCCATGGCAGAGGTTAATTATATGGGTGAACCTTATGGAAACACCTATAATCCATCATGGAGAAATCATCCAAATTTCTCCTGGAAGGATCAACAAAAGCCTCAACAAGGCTTTAACAATGGTGGACGTATTAGGCTGAGCAATAGCAAGCCATATCCATCATCTTCTCAGCAACAGACAGAGAATTCTGAATAAAACACTTCTAATTTAGCCAATATAGTCTCTGATCTGTCAAAGGCCACTTTCAGTTTCAGT
>NC_029774.3:92928549-92930108 GCF_000817695.3 Arachis duranensis | reverse complement strand
AATCCAAAAGGAGAGTGCAAGGCCATTGATTTAATCAAAGTGGCCGAATGCACTAGGGAGGAGGAGGACGAAAATCCTAGTGAGGAAGACCTCCTGGGACGTCCTTCAAGCAAGAAGGAGTTTCTTATTAAGGATCCAAAGGAATCTGAGGCTCATACAGAGACCATAGAGATTCCATTAAATCTCCTTCTGCCATTCATGAGCTCTGAAGACTATTCATCTTCTGAAGAGGATGAAGAAGTGACTGGAGAGCAAGTTGCTCAATATTTAGGAGCTATCATGAAGCTGAATGCCAAGTTGTTTGGTAATGAGACTTGGGAAAGTGAACCTCCCTTGCTCATTAGTGAACTAGATACTTGGATTCAGAACACTCTACCTCAAAAGAAAGAAGATCCTGGCAAGTTCTTAATACCTTGTACCATTGGCACCATGAGCTTTGAAAAAGCTCTATGTGATCTGGGGTCAGGGATAAATCTTATACCACTCTCTGTAATGGAGAAGCTGGGGATCATTGAGGTACAACCTGCCTTGTTCTCATTACAATTGGCAGATAAGTCATTGAGACAAGCTTATGGAATAGTAGAGGACATGCTAGTAAAGGTTAAATGCCTTTACATCCCTACTGATTTCATAATCCTAGACACTAGGAAGGAAAATGATGAATGCATCATCCTAGGAAGACCTTTCCTAGCCACAGCAGGAGCTGTGATAGATGTCAACAGAGGAGAATTAGTCCTTCAATTGAATGGGGAATACCTTGTGTTTAAGGCACATGGCCATCCCTCTGTGACAAAAGAGGGTAAGCATGAAGAGCTTCTTTCAGTTCAGGGTCAAGAAGAGCCCCCACAGTCAAACTCTAAGTTTGGTGTTGGGAGGTCATATCCAAACTTTTGGTGTTGGGACTATACAACATTGACCTGATCACCTTGTGGCTCCATGAGAGCCACTGTCAAGCTATTGACATTAAAGAAGCGCTTGTTGGGAGGCAACCCAATTTTATTTATCTAATTTTTATTTTTATTGTTATTTTGTGTTTTATTAGGTACATGATCATGAGGAGTCACGAAAAATCAAAAAAATTAAAAACAGAGTCAAAAACAGAAGAAAAAAATTTTTCACCCTGGAGGACGCACGGGCTGGCGTTCAACGCCAGTAAGGTGCATCTGGCCGGCGTTCAACGCCAGCACAGAGCACCATTCTGGCGCTGAACGCCAGAAACAAGCAACATCCTGGCGCTGAACGCCAGGAATGTGCCCAGAGAGGAAAAACTGGCACTGAACGCCAGTAACAAGCATGAAACTGGCGTTCAACGCCAGAAACATGCTTTACATGGGCGTTGAACGCCCAGAACGTGCACTAATGGGCGTTTAAACGCCAGAATGGTGTGCCAAGGCAATTTACATGCCTATTTGGTGCAGGGATGGAATTCCTTGACACCTCAGGATCTGTGGACCTCACAGGATCCCCACCTACCTCGCCCTCTCTCTTTCCATTCAACTTCTCTTTCCCACCCAATCCCACCCATATAGCCGAATCCATCTCCCCTCACTCACCTCCAT
>NC_029774.3:92926388-92926908 GCF_000817695.3 Arachis duranensis | reverse complement strand
TGTTTTCATTAGTTTTTATGTTAAATTCATATTTCTGGACTTTACTATGAGTTTGTGTGTTTTTCTGTGATTTCAGGTAAATTCTGGCTGAAATTGAGGGACTTGAGCAAAACTCTGAAAAAGGCTGACAAAAGGACTGCTGATGCTGTTGGAATCTGACCTCCCTGCACTCGAAATGGATTTTTCTGGAGGTAAAGAACTCCAATTGGCGCGCTCTCAACGGCGTTGGAAAGTAGACATCCAGGGCTTTCCAGAAATATATAATAGTCCATACTTTATTCGGAAATTGACGACGTAACTTGGCGTTGAACGCCAAGTATATGCTGCTGTCTGGAGTTAAACGCCAGAAAAACGTCATGATCCGGAGTTGAACGCCCAAAACACGTCATAACTCGGAGTTCAACTCCAAGAAAAACCTTAGCTCGTGGATTGATCAAGCTCAGCCCAAACATACACCAAGTGGGTCCCGGAAGTGGATTTATGCATCAATTACTTACTCATGTAAACCCTAGGAGCTAGT
>NC_029774.3:92916860-92926011 GCF_000817695.3 Arachis duranensis | reverse complement strand
AGAACCGACAGATGATTAGCCGTGCTGTGACAGAGCATAGGAACGTTTTCACTGAGAGGATGGGATGTAGCCATTGACAACGGTGATGCCCTACATACAGCTTGCCATGGAAAGGAGTAAGAAGGATTGAGTTGAAGCAGTGGGAGAGCAGGCGTCCTTGAGCCATACAGTATCTTCATTCGCTTATCTGAAATTCCCACCAATGAAGCTACATGAGTACTCTATCCCTTTTATTATTTATTTTCTTATTTCTATTTTCAAAAACCCAAAAACCAATTTAATCTGCCTAACTGAGATTTACAAGGTGACCATAGCTTGCTTCATACCAACAATCTCTGTGGGATCGACCCTTACTCACGTAAGGTTTATTACTTGGACGACCCAGTACACTTGCTGGTTAGTTGAACGGAGTTGTGTCCACTCGTGCCAAATACCTAAATTCCACAATTTTACAATGAATGTAAATCAAAGAATAGTGATCACAATTTCGTCCACCACCCAAGCCCATAGAGACAAAGGCGGTTCCCTTAAAGATGACCTCACTTAAAGATAAGATAAAGATAAAGATAAGATAACTAACTTATCTTATCCACAGGAGGCCACATCTCACCATTATAAATACACTGGAGCACCCAGGTATAACTCATACTCTGATTCTACTCAATACCTGCTTAATACCCTTGCTAACTTAAGCATCGGAGTCCCTTGCAGGTACCCCTCACCCTCCGGGAATGAAGGATCAGCACCATCACCAGGTCCAACAAGTCGGACACACCAGCTCCGGCCGCTATACACCTGCCGGATACGTCGGCTCCGACCCACACAGAAGATCTCGACCAAGATCAACCTACAGTTTCAGGTAACCCTCGGAACATTGGCACCGTTGCCGGGGAACCTGGAAGTCATCCCAACACCATGGCGGACAACCATGACAACGACCACGACTCAGGTTTGGATGATAGAACGCCACACAAAAACATGGATGCTATACTTAAAGATACTCCGGAATCCAATGGAGACAAAAATTCATCAATCCTGGGGCGATAGAAGCACTTCAAAATCGATTAAAGCAACTTGAAAAAGAAGCCCAACATCAACGCGAAAAAGAAGAGGATCTACATTGGGAGATAAGACGGCGCCAAGAATTAGAAGAAAAGCTTATGAAACTCGAAGCCGATCTCAAAACTAAAGCTACACGACCCTCCACAGAGGATAGCTTTCAGAAAGATTAAGATCTATTCACCAGAGAAATTATGAAGACCAAAATCCCAAAAGATTTCAAACTTCCGGATATGACTCTATATGACGGCACCTCGGACCCCAACCACCATCTCAGCAACTTCAGAAGTAGAATACCTCACTGACGCCTCAGATGCAGTTCGCTGCAAAGCCTTTCTAACAACTCTTACCAAGACAGCCATTAGATGGTTTGACAACCTACCTCCAAAATTCATCTCGAGTTTCGACGACCTGGCCAAAAAGTTTCTGGCCCGATTTTCCATACAAAAGGACAAAGCTAAGCACGCACCCAGTCTACTAGGGATCAAGCAAGGAGATCGGGAGAGTCTTCGCAACTACATGGAAAGATTCAATAAAACATGCATGGATATACAAAGTCTACCAACAGAAGCTGCCATCATGGGTCTCATAAATGGCCTACGAGAAGGACCATTTAGCCAATCTATATCAAAGAGGTACCCGACATCCCTAGACGAAGTACAAGAGCGGGCACAGAAGTACATCAACATGGAGGAGAATTCTCGACTTGGGGAAGCCTCGAGGTCCGGTTCTGCCTACCGAGATAAAGATAAAGAATCCAGGAAAAAAGAAGATCACTCCGGAGAGAAAATAAAAAAATATCATAACTATACCCCTCTTAGGGTATCCTTGGTAGATATTTACAAAGAAGTCTTCCATATGGAAAAAATACCCCCAGCTCGGCCACTTAAAGGCAAAAGGGGAGGAGGAAATCAGAACGAATATTGTGAGTACCATCGAGTCCGAGGACATTCCACCAACAAATGCTTTGACTTGAAAAATGTTATAGAGAAATTAGTTAGGGAAGGAAAACTAGATCGGTTCCTGGCCAACCGGGACAAAGAACCAAGAAAAAGAAGAAGGGATGAAGATGTCGGACGATCTGAATGATCACCCCGCACACCGGAAAGACATATCCACGTGATGCACGGTGGATTTGCTGGAGGAGGAATCTCCAAATCATCTCGCAAGCGACACCTCAAAGAAGTATATCATGTCGAAGGCAAGAAAGAGGTGCCAGACATCCCAACAATCACGTTTACCAAAGAAGATGCATCCGGAATCATCTCCGGACACGACGACCCCATGGTCATCACAATCATATTGGCAAACGCCAACCTCCACCGCACATTAATTGACCAAGGAAGCTCCGCCGACATCTTATTCAAAACTGCCTTCGACAAACTCGACTTAGAAGAAAAAGAGCTAAGAGCATACCCGAACAGCCTGTTCGGACTTGGGGATACCCCAGTACAGCCACTGGGATACGTATCGTTACATACAACCTTCGAAAAGGGAAACCAATCCAGAACACTTAAGATAGATTATATCGTGGTTGACGTAAGCTCAGCCTACAATGCCTTAATAGGTCGGACAACGTTAAATCAACTCGGAGCAATAGTTTCAACTCCACATCTATGTATGAAATTCCCAACTACGGAAGGGATAGCTACAATAAAAGCAGATCAAAAGATGGCGCGTCGCTGTTATAACGAAAGTCTAAATCTCCGAGGCGAAGGAGGAGAGTTCCACATGATAGAACTCGGCGGAGATCAGAGACGAGAAGAACTCCGCCCACGACCCGAAGGAGAAATAGTAAGAGTCCAGATCGAAGATACCACGGACAAAACAACTAATATTGGCACGATCCTGAAAGGAGATGCAAAAGAATCGCTAATACAGTTTCTACGAGACAATGTTGATCTCTTCGCATGGAAAGCTGCCGACATGCCGGGCATAGATCCCAAACTAATGAGCCATAAGCTGGCAGTCTACCCGGGATCTCGGCCGGTACAACAAAGACGAAGAAAACTCGGGCCAGACCGTTCCCAAGCTGTAGAAGAACAAGTACAAGCACTACTAGAGGCAGGGTTCATAAGAGAAGTTAAATACCCACTATGGCTAGCAAACGTCATCTTGGTGAAAAAGTCAAATGGGAAGTGGCGAATGTGCACCGACTACACCGACCTCAACAAAGCATGCCCAAAAGACCCTTATCCACTCCCAAGCATCGATGCTCTAGTCGATGCCTCATCAGGATATAAGTATCTCTCATTCATGGACGCATACTCAGGCTACAACCAGATTCCAATGTATTCGCTGGATCAAGAAAAGACCTCATTTCTTACACCAATAGCAAATTATTGCTATATCGTAATGCCCTTCGGCCTTAAGAATGCGGGAGCCACTTATCAAAGGCTAATGAATAAAGTCTTTTCAGACCACATCGGAAAAATCATGGAGGTCTATGTGGATGACATGTTGATAAAGACACAAAGTGAAGAAACATTACTAACCGACTTGGTTCAAGTGTTCAACAACATACGGAAGCACGACATGCGACTCAACCCAGCGAAATGCACTTTCGTAGTAGAAGCAAGAAAATTCCTAGGCTTCATGCTCACACGAAGAGGAATTGAGGCAAATTCAGATAAATGCCAGGCCATACTCAACATGAAAAGCCCGACCTGTGTCAAAGAAGTCCAACAACTCAATGGGAGACTGGCGGCCTTGTCCAGATTCCTAGTAGGGTCAGCAATAAGATCCCTCCCCTTCTACGCTACCTTAAGGAAGGGAAAAAACTTCGAGTGGACAACGGAATGTGAACAAGCCTTCCGAGACTTTAAAGAATTCCTGGGACAGCCCCCATCCTATCTCGACCACGAACGGGAGAACCACTCATACTATTCATCGCTGTAGGAAGTCGGACAATAGCCTCAGCACTAATCAGAGAAGATGAAGGGGGACAACAACCCGTCTGCTTCATTAGTAAAGCACTACAGGGGTCAGAGCTGAACTACTAGAAAATAGAGAAGTTTGCCTATGCTTTGATACTCACATCCCGACGACTTCGCCCATACTTCCAAGCGCACACCATCAAAGTTCGGACCAACCAGCCCATAAAAGGGATACTGCAGGAAGAATCCTACATTGGGCATTCGAGTTGTCCGAGTTCGACCTCCAATACGAGGCACGGACAGCCATCAAATCACAATACCTAGCCGACTTCATTTCAGAATTCACTGACACCACAGAAATCCCCATAGAGTGGAACATATACGTGGACGGTTCCTCAAATAAAGCCGGAAGCGGTGCAGGCGTGATAATCGAAAGCAACCAAGGAACCCAAATTGAGCTTTCCCTAAAATTCGGATTCCTGACCTCAAACAACCAGGCGGAATACGAAGCGTTATTAGCCGGTTTGAAACTGGCTAGGGAAGTTGGAGCTCAGAAACTCAACATCTATAGTGACTCACAAGTCGTTACCTCACAAATAACGGGAAGCTACCAAGCCAAAGATCCTACCATGAAAAAATATTTGGATAAAACCAAAGAACAACTCGGACAACTTGGAGAATATAGGATCCGCCATATACCCCGCGAGCAAAATGCCCGAGCTGACGCGCTCTCAAAGCTAGCCAGCACCAAACCAGGGGGCAACAATAAGAGCCTCATCCAGGAAATACTACAGAATCCATCAATATCAGAAGAAGAAAAATCCTAGCCATAACAGGTCAGGATCAAGGATGGATGACCCCCATAATTAACTACCTCAAAATAGAAGCGCTTCCCACATATGAAAAGGAGGCAAAGAGGTTAAAAAGGGAGGCACAGTACTACACTATCATAAACAACATCCTATACAAAAGAGGGATCTCAACACCATTGTTAAAATGCGTCCCGACATCCAATACAAAGGAAGTCTTGGAAGAAGTACACAGCGGCATTTGTGGCAACCATCTCAGAGCACAAGCTCTCACCAAAAAAGTACTCCGGGCAGGATTCTATTGGCCAACTCTATGAAAGGAAGCTACAGAATTTGTAAGACATGTTCACCATGTCAAAAGCATGCCAACTTTCACATCACCCCGCTAGAAAAACTCATTAGCGTAACCTCACCCTGGCCATTTGCAAAATGGGGACTCGATCTTCTCGGACCTTTCCCACAGGGATCGGGACAAGTAAAATTCCTCATAGTAGGAGTAGACTATTTCATGAAATGGATCGAGGCAGAACCCCTAGCCAATGCTACTGCTCAAAGAAGCCGGAAATTCCTATATAGGAACATCGTTACAAGGTTTGGGGTCCCATACTCCATCACCACAGACAATGGCACCCAATTCACAGATGCAGGCTTCAGAAAGTTAGTGGTCGACTTGAATATAAAATACCAGTTCACCTCCGTTAAATATCCCAAGCCAATGGACAAGCCAAAGCGGCCAACAAAGTCATATTGGCCGGGTTGAAGCGTAGACTGCAAGAAGCAAAGGGGGCTTGGGCCGAGGAACTTCCACAAGTCCTATGGGCGTATCGGACGACGCCCATTGCACCACGAACGAATCACCATTCCGACTAGCATACGGAGTGGAGGCAATGATTCCAATAGAGGTCGAAGAAGGATCTTCCCGAGTAGTCCACTACAATGAGCAAACAAATTCTCAACTCCAAAGAGAAGAGCTCGACCTACTTCCAGAAATCCAAGAAAAAGCTCGGATCAGAGAAGATGCATTAAAGTGACGAATGACGTCCAGGTATAATCAAAGGGTAGTGCCAAGAGATTTCACAGAGAACGATCTCATCTTAATCCGAAATAATATTGGAACAACTCGACTTGGAGAAGGAAAGCTGGCAGCTAATTGGAAAGGACCCTGCCGAGTCACAGAAGTACTTGGGAAGGGCTACTACAGACTGTCCAATCTCGAGGGACGAGAACTCCCCAGATCATGGCACGCCTGTAACCTGAAAATGTACTATAGTTAGATAAAGGTCTCATCACAAGACGCACTCTTTTTTCCTGAAAAGGTTTTTTAATGAGGCGTCAAGATTGAAATTTAATCCGACTTAAGGGTGTAAAAAACTCCCGCATGTATATATTTGCACTTTCTTTAAATAAAAAATATATTTCAGATACTCTACAAATGCTCAAGACGCATTAATCTGAAGCATTCATCGACCGATTATAAAGCAATAGATCGAACAAAAAGTGAAGAACAGATTCACTATACGATCTTGATAGGAATAATCGACCGACAAAGGTGAAAACGCGATTCACCTAAAGGTCGATTAAACCAGGACAGAAACCACAATCTACAAATCGGCAAAAGATGAACACAGAATAATGCAAGAAGTTATCGAAAGTGATCCCGAAAAAAGAACCTGACGAGGTCTTATGGATTGCTATATAATAACTTAAAAAAGACTGGCTGAATATTAAAAAATTGGGTCAAACCAGTCCAAGTTATCAGCAAATCCCTGGAAAGAGGTCTGGCCAACCCTATTAAAGAGGAATTGCTATAACTTAGAAGAAATTAACCTAACAAAGTCGGTTTCCTACAAAACAAGTTGTAAAAGTAATCCCTGAAAGAGACCTACCAAAGGTCCAAGAAAGAGGATTACAAAAACAACTTAGAAGAGATCGACCTAACGAAGTCGGTTTCCTACAAAATAAGTTGTAAAAGTAATCCCTGAAAGAGACCTACCAAAGGTCCAAGAAAGAGGATTACAAAAATAACTTAGAAGAGATCGACCTAACGAAGTCGGTTTCCTACAAAAAAAAGTTGTAAAAGTAATCCCTGAAAGAGACCTACCAAAGGTCCAAGAAAGAGGATTACAAAAACAACTTAGAAGAGATCGACTTAACGAAGTCAGTTTCCTACAAAGATAAGTTGAAAAAATAATCCCTAAAAGAGACCTACCAAAGGTCCAAGAAAGAGGATTACAGAAACAACTTAGAAGAGATCGACCTAATGAAGTCGGTCTCCTACAAGATAAGTTATAAAAGTAATCCCTTAAAGAGACCTGGCAAAGGCCCAGAAAAGAGGATTACAAAAATAACTTAGAGGGGGACCAACATAAAAGAAATCGGTTATAAAGCGCTAAAATATAAAACAAAAACAAGGAAATAGAAAAACAAGTTGGATCCCCCACAAGTATCAACCTCAAAAGGATCCAAGCTACAAACAAAAAGTATAAAAGCGATCTAAAGAGGCCAAGCAGTGAGATTCCGACAGACACCCTGCTAGAGCACAATGGAAGCATAGTATGATAAAGCTTCAAAGAGGCCACTGAAATCAACCTAAGAGAAACCATTTTGTTTTCAAAATAAGTTGCTAAGCAACCAGAGTATCAACAGTCAATAAAACATCATTCACAAAAATAAGTTAAAAAGCCCACAAATCAGGCTAGTTACACAAATATTTAGAAAAAAGATTAGGTAAGATCAGGAGCCTTCCCGGCAGCATCAGTATGGGGAGAAGGAGGGCGAGTCTGAAGGGGCACAGCATCTACGGTTCCATCATCCCGGTTCAGAATCTAGCAATCCAGATTAGATGTAACGGGAGGAACAGAGGAGGTCGACACCTTAAGAAAAGGCACTGGGGGAGGATCAGTCTCATCATCATCCTGGTCATCAGGGACAATCTTACCATCCCTCACGACATTGTCCAGGCTGATGAGAGTCAAGTCGGCATCAGGAGCAACAACCCGGAACTGCTCCATCAGGTTCTCGGAGGCTACAGTTACGCTACCTACAAGGTGACCCTGAAGCTCACCATAATTAACCCGAGCAGTTTCCAAATTCTCCCGAAGATGCATCAATTCCCTATAAGCCGAGACATAGCTGTCCTTATGTTTCAGTGCCATGTCCTCGGCCAGCTTCAAAGAAGCAGCCAAGGCAATAGAACTGGCCTTCTCACCCTCCAGCTCCTTCTCCACCTTTGCCAACTTCACCTCCAACTCCTCCTTCAGACCCTTGATTCGAGGAAATTTCGACTTGGCCTCTTCCATGAAGGATTTTGTCGCATGAATTGGAATCCCCTGAACTGTTTGGAATATAGCCGCACCCATATGAGCCATCTTCACACTACTTTTGGTGATAAAATCCAGATGCTGAAGAAGAAAAACGTCGTCCATGGAAAGCCCACCATAGGGGGCAATTTGCTGGTCAACAAACTCGATAGCATCAAAATCCGGGGCATCCAGGTTGAAGAGCTCGGATGTTTTTTGCTTCTTACTAGGAGGGGCACCAGAAGCTGCAGCAGAAGATTATGGGGGATCGACCAGACGAACCCGAGTAGTAGGAATTGCTTTCCTCGGCCCGGGAGAACTAGGTACAGGAGGTTTAACTGGGACCTGTGACGATCCCTCACCGACTACCTTGACCGAGATATTCAGAGCAGCAGTTGCCTTCTTTGCCCTTTTGAAGGCCTTCATGGAGTCACTATTCTTTTACATCTCTGCAAATACAAAACCAGCCACAACACAGAATTACAAATCCGATAAGAGGAAGAAAAAGGAAAACAAGTATGGAAACAAGTCAGACAAATACACAAAACAGCCCGAACCAAGGACGGGTCATTCAAAAATCTCTTTGTATCAAGATGGGGTGGTTTCCCCCAGAGATCCTCAAGAACAACTACAAAAGCGTGCTCGACATCATCAAGCATCTCCCAAGTGTAGCGAGACACTCTTACATCCTTCTGCCACTCTAGAGGGAAGGAGGTTCTTATCTTTTCAAATTTTGATTTTAATATCTTTTTCAACTAAATCTTTGACTTTTTGTTTGTTTCTGGGTGATGAGCGGATAATTTATACGCTTTTTGGCATTGTTTTTAGTATGTTTTTAGTATAATCTAGTTAGTTTTTAGTATACTTTTAGTAGTTTTTAGTTAAAATTCACTTTTCTGGACTTTACTATGAGTTTGTGTGTTTTTCTGTGATTTCAGGTATTTTCTGACTGAAATTGAGGGTCCTCAGCAAAAATCTGATTTAGAGATTGAGAAGGACTGCAAATGCTGTTGGATTCTGACCTCCCTGCACTCGAAGTGGATTTTCTGGAGCTACAGAAGCCCAATTGGCGCGCTCTCAACGGCATTGGAAAGTAGACATCCTGGGA
>NC_029774.3:92916417-92916785 GCF_000817695.3 Arachis duranensis | reverse complement strand
CCCAAGATTTGATGGCCCAAACCGGCGTGGCAAATCAGCCTCAGAATTTCCAGCGTTTAACGCTGGAACTGGCATAAAACTTGGAGTTAAACGCCCAAACTGGCATGAGAACTGGCGTTTAACTCCAGAAAACGTCTCTACACATAAAAGCTTCAATGCTCAGCCCAAGCACACACTAAGTGGACCCAGAAGTGGATTTTTTACGTCATTTACTCATTTCTGTATACCCTAGGTTACTAGCTTACTATTAATAGGATCTTTTGACATTGTATCAAGAAGCTTATGACCTCATGACATTTTTACACCCTTCTTTGTACACTTTCCACAGCATGAGTCTCTAAACCCCATGGTTGGGGTGAGGAGCTCTG
>NC_029774.3:92893243-92916390 GCF_000817695.3 Arachis duranensis | reverse complement strand
CTCTGCTGTGTCTTGATGGATTAATGCAATTACTACTGTTTTTCATTCAATCATGCTTGCTTCCATTCTAAGATATCACTTGTTCTTAAATCGGATGAATGTGATGATCCGTGACAATCATCATCATTCTTAACTATGAACGTGTGCCTGACAACCACCTCTGTTCTACCTTAGATTAAGTAGATATCTCTTGGATTCTTTAACCGGAATCTTCGTGGTATAAGCTAGAACTGATGGCGGCATTCAAGAGAATCCGGAAGGTCTAAACTTGCGTTGAACATTTCCACTGAGAGGATGGGAGGTAGCCACTGACAACGGTGAAACCCTTGCATACAGCTTGCCATGGAAGGAGCCTTGCGTGTTTGAAGAAGAAGACAGTAGGAAAGCAGAGATTCAGAAGACAGAGCATCTCCAAAACCTCAACCTATTCTCCATCACTGCAATTCAAGTACCTGTTTTATGTTCTTTTGCTTTTTGCAATCAATCCTGATAATTTCTGATATCCTGACTAAGATTTACAAGATAACCATAGCTTGCTTCAAGCCGACAATCTCCGTGGGATCGACCCTTACTCACGTAAGGTATTACTTGGACGACCCAGTGCACTTGCTGGTTAGTTGTGCGGGATTGCAAGGTGTGATTGCAATTTCGTGCACCAGCGGGCCCCCTCAACAGCACGAACCTTAAAAAAGTAGTTCTTGAAGTCCTTAAAAGACTCGTCATACATAGCAAAAACCTTATGGCCCTAGGCAGACCTGAAGGAAACCCAGGAAGCTTTCTTTTTCAAAGAACCGCCAGACCTGAAGGAAACCTAGGAAGCTTTCTTTTTCGAAGAACCGCCAGGCTTGGCGGAAACAAATAAGTAAAGGAAAAGAGTTTGAGAGGGTGTTACATTTAATTCTCGGCAGAGAAGCTGAAAAATTTTAATAAAACCCCAAGAATTTGGGTGAAGCTGGGATGGAGCAATGTTACACGACCACAACAGGTCGGTCTCAAAAGTAGTAAAAGGAAAGGAAACATTCAACTGACTAAAGAAGTATTCATAAGCATAAAAGAAGGGACGCTCTCCCTCAACAGAAGTCGGAAAGCAGACTCTCTCATCAGAATCAGGAGCAATAAGCTCGTAATCCTTCTCATGGGCATTGTTACCACAAATCCTATGGCGCTTCCTCAGTTCTGTGCAAAACTCAGCATCCACAACAGAAACACACAACAAAACAAGGGAGTCCAGCCAATCGGACATCCCCTCGGGAACTCTGGAAGACATCTCTACAATGTTATTGCGAGTAGACATGAGGCCAACTAATCCTACAAGTAAGAAAAGAAGATGGGGTCACTAAAAACATCTCGGGCAAGGGAGAAAACAACTCAATACGATACAGGCGAAACAAACAGAAAACGAAAACCCCAAGACTCAAACCAAAAGTCTTGGGGCATCCTTTGGAAGCAATAATCAAGTAAGGTTTCTAGGAAAATCTACAGCTCCTACCCCAGCATCTCTCAAGCAAGAAAACCAGCATCTCTCAAGCAAGAAAAAGACTTCAAATAAAGTAAACATTTTCAGAAAGCATAAAGCCATTACAGTCTACCAAGCAAAAAGCATTCCCGAACATCAAAAGCACGCCAAGCGGAGACTATTAAAGATGCAACCTTTTTTCAAGATCAGACAAAAGCAACCTTCAAATAAACAAGGAACATACGTGGACAAGCGGTATCAAGAACAGAAACAACAAAAAATATGCAAAGCCCTAAAGGCACCCAACAAAAGCAAAAAGGACCATGCAGAAGATAGAGAAACTCTCAGAAAGCACAATGAAAACAGAAAGATGCAAACTTTTTTGGTAGAGAGGATCAAAATCAAAACCTCATCACAAATCCAAAATCAAAGAGAAAGCATGAAATGGGACTAACCTGGAGACGGAAGGAGCTTCGAAAAAGTGCAGGAACAGAAGTTGCCCAGGAAACCGCCAAGCGACACCGCAAACGCCAGGAAGCAGAAGCACAAGCAAAAGACAGAGAGCAAAGAGAGAAGAGGAAAAAGTTGCGAAGAGGTTACAAGGAAAATAAAAGAAGAGAAACTATTTTCTGAGTTTTCAAAATCAAAAGCAAAGAGCCTAGGGGAAACGGGGCAATTAATCCTCAAATTAAAGAAGGAATTAAACCCTCGCACATTCCCAAAAAAGCGCCGATATAAAGTGCACGTCTTTTAGAGGAAACGTTCTACATTCAAAGCTGCTACAAAAAGAATCAACAAAATGCTTGAGTTCGGCTTCACCAAAGAAGGACTGAAGTCAAGGACTCGGCCTCAAACAAGAAGACCGAGCTCAAGCAGGGGCATTGTTCATACCCTGGGTTGAGCTGTTTGACCCGAGATGTTCTACAGACAAAGTGAACGACCTCTTCAAGTCAGGCCAACCCGACGTCTTCTCAAAGAGCTCGGCCTAGTCACAGGAAAGCCCAAACAAAGGGCCCAAATAGAGGAACACGTCCCAAATCCAAGGGCAGCCCAAGCCCATAGAGACAAAGGCGGTTCCCTTAAAGATGACCTCACTTAAAGATAAGATAAAGATAAAGATAAGATAACTAACTTATCTTATCCACAGGAGGCCACATCTCACCATTATAAATACACTGGAGCACCCAGGTATAACTCATACTCTGATTCTACTCAATACCTGCTTAATACCCTTGCTAACTTAAGCATCGGAGTCCCTTACAGGTACCCCCACCCTCCGGGAACGAAGGATCAGCACCATCACCAGGTCCAACAAGTCGGACACACCAGCTCCGGCTGCTATACACCTGCCGGATACGTCAGCTCCGACCCACACCGAAGATCTCGATCGAGATCGACCTACAATTTTAGGTAACCCTCGGAACAAAATCCCTTCTCACACTTGAGTAGAATCTGGCTTTTGGTGATGGGATACGTGACATATAATCCCCCCTCTACCTGGACCTATGAGGGTGTGTGGTATAATCAGGGACCAAGCATATCTCTCTTTATGAGCAATTAGACCAAGGAATTGGCTATTGATCAAGATATGAGAGACTGAGTCACCAAGGGATTGGGGCTCAATCAATCATGATTGCTAAGAGGTCAATAAGTTGCATGATTGAAGAGGATATAAGCTAGATTTGATTCAAAGAGATAATATCTCCCAATCTCAATGAATTTCCCCATTCTTATCTATCCATTTGTTTACAGCTTAATTTTACATTCAGCAATTCCCCACTCCCATTTACATTCAAGTCATTTATAATTTAGCACTTTACATTCTGCAATTTCCATTTCTGCACTTTATTGCATTTCTTTATATTCTAGTCATTTACATTTATGTCATTTACAATTCTGCACTTCACAATCCCATTGATCCGCTTGATTAATTCATCAATCAATTAAAACTGCTTGAATTTGCCAATCTCTGTGGATACGATCCCACTCCTAGTGGGTTATTACTTGACGATAATTTTGGTGCACTTGCCAAAAGAACTAATTCACTAATTTTTGAAATGGGTAGTGAATTCTGGTCATCAGTGATTAAAGTCGTGATCCAAAAGAGTGTGCTTAAGAACACTGGACACCTATAATTGGAGGCTTTAGCAAAGCTGAGTCACAATCTGAAAGGGTTCACCCAGTTATGTGTCTGTGACATTTATGTATCCGGTGGTAATACTGGAAGACAAAGTGCTTAGGGCCACGTCCAAGACTCATAAAAGTAGTTGTGTTCAAGAATCAACATACTAAACTAGGAGAATCAATAACACTATCTGAATTCTGAGTTCCTATGGATGCCAATCATTCTAAACTTCAAAGGATGAAGTGAGGTGCCAAAATTGTCAGAAGCAAAAAGCTACTAGTCCCGCTCATCTAATTAGAATTTGAGCTTCATATAAAACTCTAAAATTGCCTCTTGATTTTCTTCCTATCCTATTTTATTTATCTAGTTTCTTGGGGACACGCAACATTTTAAGTTTGGTGTTGTGATGAGCGGATATTTTATACGCTTTTTGGGGGTGTTTTCATATAGTTTTTAGTAGGATCTAGCTACTTTTTAGTATATTTTTATTAGTTTTTATGCAAAAATCACACTTCTGGGCTTTGCTATGAGTTTGTGTGTTTTTCTATGATATCAGGTATTTTCTGGCTGAAATTGAGGGACCTGAGCAAAAATTTGATTCAGAGGCTGATAAAGAAATGCTGATGCTGTTGGATTCTGACCTCCCTGTACTCGAAATGGGAGTTTTTGAGCTACAGAAAACCAAATGGTGCACTCTTAATTGCGTTGGAAAATAGACATCCAGGAATTTCCAGCAATATTTAATAGTCCATACTTTTCCCGAGTTTAGATGATGCAAACTGGCGTTCAACGCCAGCTTTCTGCCTTATTCTGGCGTTAAACGCCAGAAACAAGTTGCAACCTAGAGTCAAATGCCAGAAACAAGTTACAAACTGGCGTTCAACTCCAAAGAAGGCCTCTACACATGAAAGCTTCAATTCTCAGCCCCAACACACACCAAGTGGGCCTCAGAAGTGGATTTCTGCACTATCTATCTTAGTTTACTCAATTTTTGTAAACTTAGGTTACTAGTTGAGTATAAAAATGACTTTTATAGATTTATTTTGTACCTCATGATATTTTACATCTAAATTTGTATCTTTAACGGCATGAATCTCTAAACCCCATGGTTGGGGGTGAGGAGCTCTGCTGTGTCTCGATGAATTAATGCAACTATTTCTGTTTTCTATTCAATCACACTTATTTCTATTATAAGATATTCATTCGCACTTCAACATGATGAATGTGATGATCCATGACACTCATCACCATTCTCAACCTATGAACGCGTGCCTGATAACCACTTCCGTTCTTGGGTTCCTGGTCCATGCGTTTGATTGCCTCTCCTGACAACAGAGCCTTCAATTTCTTGAGATCAGAGTCTTCGTGGTATAAGCTAGAAATAATTGGCAGCATTCTTGAGATTCGGAAAGTCTAAACCTTGTCTGTGGTATTCCGAGTAGGATATGGGATGGGTTGACTGTGACGAGCTTCAAACTCATGACTGTTGGGCGTAGTGACAGACGCAAAAGGATCAATGGATCCTATTCCAACATTGGTGATAACCAACAGATGATTAGCCATGTACATGGACCCTTTTCACTGAGAGGACGGCTGGTAGCCATTGACAACAGTGATCCACCAACATACAGCTTGCGATGGAAAGAGACCTGCGTGTGTGAAGAAGATGACAGTAGGAAAGCAGAAATTCAGAAGACAGAGCATCTCCAAAACCTCAACCTGTTCTCCATTACTGCACAACAAGTATCATTTAATTCATGCTCTTTTACTCTTCGCAATTAAAACTAAGAACCACTATTGATATCCTGACTAAGAATAATAAGATAACCATAGCTTGCTTCAAGCCGACAATCTCTGTGGGATCGACCCTTACTCACGTAAGGTATTACTTTGACGACACAGTACACTTGCTGGTTAGTTGTGCGGAATTACAAAATGTCCTTGAGCAATTCATTACCTATAACATCGTTGCTACCCCCAAAAGGTTCATTTTGCTCCCAAAAGAGAATATGCAGTTACAATTATACCCTTGGATTTGCAGTATTCTGTTAGATTCTTTTGTTGCCAGGAAGAATTCATCTCAACCTGTTGTTTTGTTTGTGGTGATTCCATTATAAGTAGTGATCCAACATATATGAAATAAAAAATTTTATGGAGAATATATGTACTTGATTAACCGTAGGAGGAATTATAGCAAAAGAAAGGATGTGTTGATGTTTTTTGATAGAAAAGTTGCTGACTCCAATTGATTTTGCAAGGCTAAATTTGTGACATTGTTCCATTGAAGTCCAGACCCCTTTTAAGTCAAATAGCACCAATGAAGTTCCTGCATATGCATTACCACAAGTCTATAAGTTATTCATTCATATTATTGAACTTAATTAAAGTAATTAAGTAGGTCTTACTGAAGTGATTTGGGTAGAGCAGGAAGAATAAGATCGGGATGGTTATCAGATAACCATAACTTGGAAGTGATAAAAAGTTCGTCCCTGGAGCTTATGAGACTAAGTTTAAGAGCTTCAGCAATGGCTTCAACAGAGCAGAATTCTAAAATTGAACCTACATCGAATTTATTCAACGTTACAGAATGATTAATCATATAATTAACAAAATAAAAAAATAAAAAACATAACAAGAATCCATAAGAACTCTGCATCTGTAGAACATCAACCTACTTCAAAATTTCCCCAAAATTCATCACTAAATAAAAATTTAATTGAAAAAAGTCAAGAAACCAAAAAACTCAAAACAAAAACTAAACGATTGAAAAAGTTAACAATCAAAGAGCAGAAGAACAAAAACAAAAACTGAAAAAAGAGTGAAGAATAGAAGAACTCAGTAGTACTCACCACAGGAGAGCACAGAAGGCCAGAGCTAGACGACGACGCTTCAGTGACGGTGACGACAACAAGTTAACGACCAAGATGATGGTAACGCTTCAGTGATAGTGTGGCTTCGACCCACGATGGTGAGGCTTCGACCTGCGACGGTGAGGCTTCGACCCGCGACGGTGGAGCTTCGACCCGTGATGATGGAGCTTCCCTCCGGCATTTATTTCATTTGGGTGGACTTTCTACTTCGTAGGCAGAGAAGAGATTAGGGTTGGGACTGTTGGGTGGTCGAAGAGAATAGGAAAGTGGCTGCACTCATACGTCACTTCAGCTTTTTTCTTTTTCTTTTTTTTTTCAGCGCCAAACGACGCCGTTTAGTGACTTGGGGGGAGAACCGGTGCCAACTGAAACCCAGCCTGTTTGCCCGGTTAACCACCGGTTCGGCCGGTTTTTTGCCTATTTTTTGAAGGTGGACCGGATTGGCTAAGTGATCGGTTTCCGGTTAACCCAGTTGAACCGGTTGGTCTGGTCTGATTTTCAGAACATTGCTCTCAACCCTTACCAATATCCTTTTTGCATTTAAATTTACTTTCCTTTGCTAGGTAATTTCCTTAATTGTTAATTGTTTAACTTCTTGTTTGCTTCTTCAATTCCTTGCTATTTACGTTTCTTATTTGTTGCATTCAAAATCTCATTTTCAAAGCCAATACTTGTACACTCGGTTGCAATTTCGTAGGAGAACGAACCAGAATTTAAAACTCCCAATTATTTGATTTGAATTGTGATAATCTATTAAACTTTGATAGGATTAATTGTTGCTTTGGGACTATACTTATAACAAATCTTGTGTTTTGAACTTGTGAAATTTCTAAATCGAAATCTAGTCCTCATAAAGTTTTCAACGCCGTTGCCGAGGAATTGCAATGTGTGCTTGTTATTGGCTATTGTTAATATGTGAATATCTTGCTTTTTGGTTGTTTTCTTATTTTTATTAGTAGTTAAGAGTTTGTTTCTCTTTGCTTTTTTGATATTCTTTGTTTTTTTCTCTCTTCTTTATGAATTTTTAACCTTATAGTTTGGGATTGATTGTAGAAATGTTGTAGAAAATGGTGATTTTAATGACGGTTTGCACCAAAGAAGAAA
Organism: Arachis duranensis; assembly: GCF_000817695.3. NCBI lineage: Eukaryota > Viridiplantae > Streptophyta > Magnoliopsida > Fabales > Fabaceae > Arachis > Arachis duranensis. The sequence goes on along the minus strand of NC_029774.3, from coordinate 92,908,835 downwards.
TTACCAAATGAGGGAAGATGCTTACATTCAAGATCAACCTTCATGGCATCAACCTCTTCCACCCCTCTATGATAACAATCCTCCCTATGGTGCATATCAACCCAATGGATATGGTGGCCCTTATTATGGTTATGAACCTCAACCACTATATTTCTATGAACTCTATCCTCAATATTATCCTCAACTACAATACTCTCAAGTCCCATTCCACCACCAAATACCTCCATATGATCCAACCCCATATCCACCTTCCTACCAACCTAATGATTCTTATGAACAACCATATGAGCCATATGAACCAACTTTTGAACAACCACCATTCCAATATCACTATTCCTAAGATCCCTTTAAATAATTACCTCCATATATACCACTTCGATTTCTCACCCATATGAACCACCTCCAATGTATGAAGACTTTCTACCACATGATGAATCCTCCTTTCCACCACAACCCCATGGAAGAAGCATTCCAACCAATAATCTAAGAGCAAGAGGCACTTCAATCTATTCTCTGATAACAACAAGAATCAATCAAGCATCAAGACGCTATTAGATTGGCTGGAATTTTCTCTGTCTAACTAGAAATAAGGAAGGATAAGACTGAAAAAGATGTAGGAAATGGACAAATCATTCACGCTAAAAACTCTTTCAAGATTTATCACAAAATTAGACACTCTGTGCGTGCAGGTACTAAGGCAAAATACTTGAAAGAATTACTCAACCTGGATAGTATACAAGTCAAAGCAGGTAGCACTATGCTTTGGAAGGAATTGGTCTATCTTTGGCCTTTTTTAAAAGAAAAATGTTCAAGAGTCATAGGCAATGGAAAAAAGACTCTCTTTTGGGAGCATATATGGCTTAAAGATGAGGAAGAGCTTGGGAGAATTGTAATTAACACACTACCTCTAGAGTGCAAAAGTTACAGAGTTTCAGAATTTGTCACTGAACAAGGAGAATGAAATTATGCTAAATTTGAGAGATTCTAGTCAGAGCATGTTGTCAATAAAATCAAAACTGTATCCCTCCAAGTAAAAATGTAGGAAAAGATACATTGATTTAGAATCATACATCATCAGGAGAGTTCATAGTAGCATCAGCCTATAAAATTCTCAGGAATATAAATGGGAATGCTACACAAGATATATCGAGTATACCTAATAATAGAAGAGGCCAGAGATATTGAGAGTCTTCATATGACAACTTAAGCATGGTAGAATCCTCATAGCAAGCAGAAGGACCAAAATGATGTGTACTAACACGTATTGTCATCATTGTCACAACCATCCAAAAACTATACCACATGCATTTCATGATTGTCAAAAGGCAGTATCAGCATGGACCCAAATCATAAACTAGGCAGCACCTACAATTGTTTTCAATCTCATATAGGAATAATGGATATTATTTAACTTTAGAAATAATATTGGAAAGTTTAGGCTGTTTGAATGGATAAATGAATTTGTTGTCACCTGTTGGTAGATATGGAAATAGAGAAATCAGGAATTAGTTTCTCCTTGTTTTTAGAGACCGCTTCACCTTATTCTGCTCATCAAAAACGCTATCAGCAAGTATATAGAAATATGTGAAAGAAATAAGGTAAGTAAAAACAGAAAATTAGGGATCAATCAATCTTCTAGATGGAAGAAATCAGAAAGAGATTAGGTTAAACTAAACATTGATGGGTCATTATAAGAAAATTGAAAAAGGGCAAGCTGTGGAAGTTTGATTCGGACAAGAAAAGATGAATGGGTGCTGGGTTTGTGGCCAATCAAGGGAGCTGCCAAATAGTACATGAAAAGTTATGAGGAGTACTACATGGATTAAGAATAGCATAGAATCTTGGTATGTGAAAGGTAATAGTTGAGGTGGATATAATAGAGGTGATACAAGCAATCAGTGGGATCAACAGAACTCTCAACAGAGGGACACTATTTCAGGTTCCTAGACAATACACATGGTAAACTTATGAAGTTAATTAGAGAGGATGTAGAAAGAGGTGAAACTCCTTAGATAATTGATGCGTGAGCATCATTAGTATCTTTTCTGTATGATTTATATGGTGTTCTATTGATTTGTTAGAAGACTTTAGTGGATTATGCCCCATTGGATGCTATTTTGAGTTTCTGTGATTATTTGTGATTACAGGTAGAGTTTGGATGAAGAATTGATGAAAAATACTTGAAGAAGAAAAGTAGTCTTATGCTATGCATCATGTATGCGTACACATCACTGGAGCAACAAGGGAAAGCATGCGTATAGATATGCTGCACGTATGCACGACTGCAAGAGCATAACAAGACCAATTCCTCTTGGACAGTTGGTGCTAAATTCCACGACTCGGTGTTTAGCACTGAGAGCTTTATAAAATGTGCAAAAGTTTCTGGACTAGTGGCATTAAACGCCACATCACCGGCGTTTAGCGCCGGGGACATTGAAACTCATGCAAGTCTCACTGTGTGGGTGGCGCTAAATGTCCTATCACCGACATTTAGTGCTGATAGGGTGGATCAAAGTAGGGACCATGCATGCAAACAAATCAACAAGGCTTTGGAGATTTCATTTTGTAAATAAAATAACAATTAGAGAAGATATATTTAGGTTTTTATTTTAAGTTTTAAATCAGTTTTAACTAGGACTATAAATAGGATAGATATTCGCCCTCGTGGGAACTTCTTGTTCCGAGGGTTACCTGAAACTGTAGCTCGATCTCGGACGAGATCTTCTGCGTTGGTCGGAGCCGACGTGTCCGGCAGGTGTACGGCGGTCGGAACTGATATGTCCGATTTGTTGGACTTGGTGGTGGTGCTGATCCTGTGTCCCCGGAGGGTGGGGGGTACCTGTAAGGGACTCCGATGCTTAAGTTAGCAAGGGTATTAAGCAGGTATTGAGTAGAATCAGAGTATAAGTTATACCTGGGTGCTCCAGTGTATTTATAATGGTGAGAAGTGACCTTTCTAGATAAGATAAGTTAGTTATCTTATCTTATCTTATCTTATCTTATCTTTGGGTGAGGTCAGCTTATCTTCAACGGAACCGCCTTTATCTCTGTAGGCTGGGATTGCCTCTGGATTTGGGTCGTGTTCCTCTATTTGGGCCCTTTATTTGGGCTTTCCTGTTGACTTGGCCGAGCTCTTTGAGAACAGGTCGGATAGTCTGACCTGAAGAGTTCGGTCGCCTTGTCGCTAAACATCCCGGGTCGGTCATCTCGACCCAGGGTATGAACAGTGCCCCTGCTTGAGCTCAGTTCTTCCTTTGGAGGTCGAGTCCTTGACTTTGGTCCTTCTTAAGTGAAGTCGAACTTAAGCATTTTGTCGATTCCTTTTCTTTGTAGAGTCTTTTTTGAATGTAGAACGTTTTCTTCTAGAAAATGCGCGCTTTTATACCGGCACTTTTTTGGGAACGTGCGAGGGTTTAATGCTTTTTAATTTTGAGCATTAATTGCCCCGTTTCCTTTAGGCTCTTTTATTTTGGATTTCGAAACCCCGAAAATGGTTTCTCTTCTTTTGCTTTTTTCGTAACTTCTTTTTTTAGTTCTCTCCACTCTTTGTTTTTTCGTTTGCATTTCTGTTTTCCTTGTGGTGCGGTGTCATTTGGCGTTGGAGCTTGGGGTCTTTGTGTTTCTTCCGGCGACATTACTCTTGTTCGTATTCCCAGATTTCGTCTTCCTACTTTGGTTTTTTGTTGAAGCTCGCTCGTTCTTTCCAGGTTGGTAATAGCTTTTCTTGTCTTCTTCGTGGCTTCGTCTTTAATTTTGGTGATGTTCTGGTTTGGCATGTTTGAAAGTTTGGATCTTTTGCGATCTTTTACTCGTTGCTGTGATATGCTTTTCTTATCTTCCTTCTTGTGGTTTTTCTTGGAATTTCTGTTGAGGCTTTTTGGGGTTTTGCTGTTGCTTTCTGGTTGCTTTTGATACTGGTAAAAGATCTGTATCTATTTTTTGGAGATTGCTTCCTGTCTGATCTTTTTTCAAAAAAGGTTGCGTCTTTAATGGTCCCATGTTTTGTTGCTTTGGGAATGTTTTGTTTGGTAGGCTCTGTGATGATTTGCTGTGTTTTTTCTTTGATAAAAACGCTTGTTACTTTGAATCCAAAGGATGTGTTTTGGAAACCTTGCATTATTGCTGCCTCCAAAGGATGCCCCGAGACTTTGGTTTGAGTCTTGGGGTTTTCCTTTTCTTGCTTTTCATTGTCTCAGAAGCATTGACCGAGTTGTTTTCCCCTTTGTCCGAGATATTTGTAGTAACCTCATTTTCTTTTCTTACTTGTAGGATTTAGTTGGCCCCATGTCTTCTCGCAATAACATTGTAGAGATGTCTTCCAGAGTTCCCGAGGGGATGTCCGATTGGCTGGACTCCCTTGTTTTGTTGTGTGTTTCCGTTGTGGACGCTGAATTTTGCACAGAGCTGAGGAAGCGTCATAGGATTTGTGGTAACAATGCTCGCGAGGGGGATTACGAGCTTGTTGCTCCTGATTCTGATGAGAGGGTTTGCTTTCCAACTTCCATTGAGAGGGAGCGTCCCTTCTTCTATGCCTATGAATACTTTTTTAGCCAGTTGAATGTTACTTTTCCTTTTACTGCTTTTGAAACCGACCTGTTGTGGTCGTGTAATATTGCTTCGTCCCAGCTTCACCCCAATTCTTGGGGTTTTATTAAAATTTTTCAACTTCTCTGCCGTGAACTAGATGTAATACCTTCCCAGACTCTATTTCTTTACTTGTTTGTATCTGCCAAGCCTGGCGGTTCTTCAAAAAAGAAAGCTTCTTGGGTTTTTTTCTGGTCCGCTCAGGGCCATAAAGTGTTTGCGATGTATGATGAGTCCTTTAAGGACTTCAAGAATTACTTCTTTAGAGTTCGAGCTGTTGAGGGGGCCCGCCCCTTTTTTCTTGATGAAAATGAGGAGCCCTCCTTCCCTCTAGAGTGGCAGAAGGATGTAAGAGTGTCTCGCTATACCTGGGAGATGCTGGATGATGTTGAACGCGCTTTTGTAGTTGTTCTCGAGGATCTCTGGGGGAAACCACCTCATCTTGATACAAAAAGATTTTTGACTAATCCGTCCTTGGTTCGGACTGCTTTGGGTATTTGTTTGTCTATTTGTCTGACTTGTTTCTGTACTTATTTCCTTTTTTTTCCTCTTTTGTAACTCTTTGTCGTGGCTATTTTTGTGTTTTGTAGAGATGTCAAAGAATAATGACTCTATGAAGGCCTTCAAAAGGGCAAAGAAGGCAACTGCTGCTCTGAACATTTCGGCTAAGGTGGCCGGCGAGGGATCTTCACAGGTCCCCCTGAAGCCTCTTGTGCCGAGTACCCTTGGGCCGAGGAAAGTAATTCCTACTCCCCAGTTTCATCAGGTCGATCCTCCTCAAACTTCTGCTACTGCTTCTGGTGCCCCACCTTTGAAAAAGCAAAAAACATCCGAGTCCTTTAACTTGGATGCCCCAGACTTTGATGCCATTGAGTTTGTTGACCAGCAAATTGCCCCCTATGGTGGGCTTTCCATGGACGACGTGTCTCTTCTTCGGCATTTGGATTTTATTACCAAAAATAGTGTGAAGATGGCTCATATGGGAGCTGCTATATTCCGAACAATTCAGGGGATTCCGATTCATGCCACAAAATCCTTTATGGAAGAGGCCAAGTCGGAATTTGATCGAATCAAGGGTTTGAAGGAGGAGTTGGAGGTGAAGTTAGCGAAGGTGGAGAGGGAGTTGGAGAGTGAGAAGGCCAGCTCTATTGCCCTTGCTGCTTCTTTGAAGTTGGCCGAAGACATGGCGTTGAAATATAAGGACAGATATGTCTCGACTTATAGGGAATTGATGGATCTTTGGGAGGATTTGGAAACAGCCCGGGTTAATTATGGTGAGCTTCAAGGTCACCTTGTGGGTAGCGTAACTGCTGCCTCCGAGAACCTGATGGAACAGTTCTGGGTTGTTGCTCCTAATGCAGACTTGACTCTCATTAGCCTGGACAATGTCATGAGGGATGGTAAGATTGTCCCTGATGACCAGGATGATGATGAGACTGATCCTCCCCCAGTGCCTTCTCTTAAGGTGTCGACCTCCTCTATTCCTCCCGTTGCATCTGATCTGGATTGCCAGATTCTAAATCAAGATGATGGAACCGTAGATGCCGTGCCCCTTCAGACTCGTCCTCCTTCTCCTCATACTGATGCTGCCGGGAAAGCTCCCGATCTTTAGCTGATCTTTTTTTTCTGGATATTTTGTGTAAATAGCCCGGTTTGTGGGCTTTTGAACTTTGTTTTGTTTGTTCTTCTTAACGCTTCTAGTTGTCTGCCTTGCAACTCTTTTTGAAAAACAAAAGTAGCTTCCGAGGTTGGTTTTGTGGTGGCCTCTTGAAGCTTTATCGTATTACACATGATATCTGTTGAAATTTTGCTGTCTGGCCTCTTTAAGTTGTTTGCGTGCTTATCGTTTGTAGCTTGGATCTTTTTGAGGCCGTGTCTGTGGGGGTCCGACTTGTTTCTCGGTTTCCTCGCTTTTGTTTGTATTTTTAGCACCTTATGACCGATTTATGTTGGTCCCCCTCAAAAGTTACTTTTGTGATCCCCTTTTCTGGGCCTTTACTCGGTCTCTTTCAGGGATTATGTTGATAACTTTTTAGTAGTAGGAGTCCGACTTGGTTATGTTGGTCTCCTTTAAGTTATTTTTTGTAGTCCTCTTTCTTGGATCTTTGTCAGATCTCTTTTAGGGACTATTCGTATAACTTTTTACTGGTAGGAGTCTGACTTGGTTATGTCGGTCTCCTTTAAGTTATTTTTCGTACTCCTCTTTCTTAGATCTTTGTCAGATCTCTTTCAGGGACTATTCGTATAACTTTTTAGTGGTAGGAGTCCGACTTGGTTATGTCGGTCCCATGTAAGTTATTTTTTGTAGTCCTCTTTCTTGGATCTTTGTCAGATCTCTTTTAGGGACTATTCGTATAACTTTTTAGTGGTAGGAGTCCGACTTGGTTATGTCGGTCTCCTTTAAGTTATTTTTCGTAGTCCTCTTTCTTGGATCTTTGTCAGATCTCTTTCAGGGACTATTCGTATAACTTTTTAGTGGTAGGAGTCCGACTTGGTTATGTCGGTCTCCCGTAAGTTATTTTTCGTAGTCCTCTTTCTTGGATCTTTGTCAGATCTCTTTCAGGGACTATTCGTATAACTTTTTAGTGGTAGGAGTCCGACTTGGTTATGTCGGTCTCCTTTAAGTTATTTTTCGTAGTCCTCTTTCTTGGATCTTTGTCAGATCTCTTTCAGGGACTATTCGTATAACTTTTTTAGTTTTAGGCTGACTTTGTTATGTCAGGCCCTTCTAAGTTAAAGTAATCCTCTTTAATAGGGTTGGCCAGACCTCTTTCCAGGGTTTACTTATAACTTGGGTTGACTTGGTCCGACTTCTGAACGTCGGCCAGTCTTTTAAGTTATTATATTAGCTATCCGTAAGACCTCGTCAAGTTCTTTTTTTTGGATTGCTTTCGATAACTTCTTACATTACTCTGTGTTCATCTTTGCCGATTTGTAGAAAATGGTTGGCATCTTTAGATCGTCTTTTGGGTGAATCGCGTTTTCACCTTTATCAGACGATTGTCTTTATCGTGGTCGCGCAGTGAATTTGTTTTTCACTTTCTGCCGACCTGTTACTTTATAATCGGACGATGAATACTTCAGATTAATGCGTCTTGGAATCTTGTAGAATATCTCAATAAACTTTATTCAAAGAAAAAATGCAAATATATACATGTGGGAATTTCCTTGTCCCTTTAAGTTGGGTATGATCTAGGTCTCGATATGGTGCCTCATTAAAAAACCTTTTCAGGAAAAAGAGCGCATCCATTTAGTGAGATCCTTTACCTTTTCTAACTGTAGTACCTTCTTAGGTTGCAGGCGTCCCATGATCGGGGAAGCTCTCGTCCATCAAGCTCGGACAGTCTGTAGTAGCCCTTCCCCAGTATTTCAATGACTCAGTAGGGTCCTTTCCAGTTTGCTGCCAGCTTTCCTTCTCCGGGTCGAGTTGTTCCAATGTCGTTTCTGATTAGGATGAGATCAAAAACATCTCGGCACTACCTTTCGATTGTACCTGGAAGCCATTCGTCGCTTTAAAGCTTCTTCCCTGATCCGAGCTCTTTCTTGGATCTCGGGTAATAAGTCGAGCTCTTCTCTCTGAAGTTTGGAGTTTACTCGTTCATCATAGTGGACTACTCGAGGAGATCCCTCCTCGATTTCTATTGGAATCATTGCCTCCGCTGTGGAAGTTCCTCGGCCCAAGCTCCCTTTGCTTCTTGTAGCCTCCGCTTTAGTCCGGCCAATATGACTTTGTTGGCCGCTTCGGCTTGTCCATTGGCTTGGGGATGTTCGACGGAGGTGAAATGGTGTTTTATGTTCAAGTCGGCCACCAGTTTTCTGAAGCCTGCCTCTGTAAATTGGGTACCGTTGTCCGTGGTGATGGAGTATGGTACCCCGAACCTCGTAATAATGTTCCTATATAGGAATTTTCGACTTCTTTGAGTGGTGGCGTTGGCTAGGGGTTCTGCCTCGATCCATTTTGTGAAATAGTCTACTCCTACTATGAGGAATTTTACTTGTCCCGATCCCTGTGGGAAGGGTTCGAGAAGGTCGAGTCCCCATTTCGCAAATGGCCAGGGCGAGATCACGCTGTTGAGCTTTTCTGGTGGGGCAATGTGAAAGTTGGCATGCTTCTGGCATGGTGGGCATGTCCTCACAAATTCTGTAGCCTTCTTTTGTAGAGTTGGCCAATAGAATCCCGCCCGGAGTATCTTTTTAGTGAGGGCTTGCGCTCCGAGATGATTACCACAAATGCCGCTGTGCACTTCCTCCAAGACTTCCTTTGTGTTAGAAGTCGGTACGCATTTTAGTAAAGGTGTTGATATCCCTCTTTTGTATAGTGTGTTGTTTATGATAGTGTAGTATTGTGCCTCCCTTTTTAGCCTTTTTGCCTCCTTTTCATCTGTAGGGAGTGCTTCCGTTTTGAGGTAATTTATTATGGGGGTCATCCATCCTTGATCCTGACCTATTATGACTAGGACTTCTTCTTTCGATATTGACGGGTTCTGTAGTATCTCCTGGATGAGACTTCTGTTGTTGCCCCCTGGTTTGGTGCTGGCTAATTTTGAAAGTGCATCAGCTCGGGCATTTTGCTCATGGGGAATGTGGTAGATCCTGTATTCTCCGAGTTGTCCGATCTGTTCTTTGGTTCTATCCAAATATTTTTTCATGATCGGGTCTTTAGCTTGGTAGCTTTCTGTTATTTGTGAGGTAACGACTTGTGAGTCGCTGTAGATGTTAAGTTTCCGAGCTCCAACCTCCCTAGCCAGCTTCAAACCGGCTAGTAGCGCTTCGTATTCCGCTTGATTATTCGAGGCCGGGAATCTGAATTTAAGGGAGAGCTCAAGTTGAGTTCCTTGGATGCTTTCGATTATCACACACGCACCGCTTCCTGTTTTATTTAAGGATCCGTCGACGTATATGTTCCACTCTATGGGGATTTCCGGGATGTCTGTGAATTTTGCGATGAAATCGGCCAGGTGTTGTGATTTGATGGCTGTCCGTACCTTATATTAGAGGTCGAACTCGGACAACTCGATTGCCCATTGTAGGATTCTTCCTGCCAGATCTGTTTTCTGTAATATCCCTTTTATGGGCTGGTTGGTCCGAACTTTGATGGTATGTGCCTGGAAGTATGGGCGAAGTCACCGGGATGTGAGTATCAGAGCGTATGCAAATTTTTCTATTTTCTGGTAGTTCAGCTCTGACCCCCGTAGTGCTTTACTAATGAAGTAGACGGGTTGTTGTCCTCTTTCGTCTTCTCGAATCAGCGCTGAGGCTATTGCCCGACGTCCTACTGCGAGGTATAGTATGAGCGATTCTCCCTCTTGTGGTCGAGATAGGATAGGTGGTTGCCCCAAGAATTCTTTGAAGTCTTTGAAGGCTTGTTCACATTCCGCTGTCCATTCGAAGTTCTTTCCCTTCACTTACTGGTTAGTTGTGCGAAGTTGTGTAATGCCATGGTATTGAACACCAAGTTTTTGGGGTTCATGACCGGGGATTATGAGAGTTGTGAAAAAGTATTGTTCACAATTTCGCGCACCACCTATCCTAATCTAAGAAGGCACGTCACAAAGAGTTGCGTTTTTGAGCCACTTCGGGCCCAAATTTCAAAATTCTGATTTCCGTGGTTAGTCTCTATGTGACGAGCCGGTCACGAATTTCGAGAGAAAAATTATATTAATATAATATTCATATATTATTATTTTATTCTGAATATTATATTATTATCTTCTCTACTGTGATTAATGTTGATCTATGTTTAGTAATATAATAACTGAGCTAGAAATCTACCGGTAACGGATAATACCGGCATTCTTAGATGAACTTAGCACTGCTATTGCTTCATCATATATCTTTTATTCTTATGATTATCCAGTTACTAGTGTCATTTATACTAGGTAACTTAATGTTTATCCATTAGTAGTGTAATTACTTAAGTTCTAATACATCTAGCTTTAGTAATTATCCTTTTCTGAGATATTTTGACAAGTAACTTTTGGATAATCATCATCCAAAAGCCACGGCCTCCCTTGGACAGCTTGGCTATCATTTTTGTTCTTGGAAAAGCTTAGAACACCATGAAAGAAAACCATGAAACTTCCATGAACACCTGAGCTTCTTTCTCCGTTCTTTCTCAAACCGGAACCCCTATCAAAAATCTAATCTTACCAAAGTGTTCACCTCTTCCTCCTCTTCATTTCTATGTCACTTTTCATGGAGTAAATCAAGGTATGAAGGCTGCTCCTCCTCCTTGAACGTTCGGCCATGGTGGTTCCTTAAGCTAATGATGTTTTCTTCATGTTTTCTCTTCGGATCTCTTATTCAATCACCAAAAGCTCCAAGAAAACGTGATTTCTAGTTAGCTTAAGGTGAGGAAAACCTTATTTTCATCATCATGAAGCTTCAGCCTTAATGGTTCATAAGATTCAAAAGTTGTTGTTGATGTTAAAATAGGCGTAAAAGTGCTTCTGGAAGCTTGTTTTTGGTGCAATCTTGGACAGCAGCAAAGGAGGTAAGGTTTGGGAAATTAATAAATGGTTGGCTGTGTTCTTGAAGTGTTAAATCAGATCTTGTTGCTTGAGGTTTGATTTTGGGTGTTTGTGTGATGGTTTGATCTTGAAATCTTGTTGTTTAATGCTTGAAAATCATGTTTATGATGGTTTTGAAGTGGCTGTTGGTGCTGCTGGAAAACGTGACATTCCAGCCATGAAAATCATGATTTTAGATGCTTATTTGATGTGCATTTAATGGCTGAAAAGTTTCTCTTTTGTTTGATAAAAATCGGGTTCAAATCGGTTTCTGAAAAGATTGAAAAACTAGTTAAAAATCAAGCAGAAATCTGATGAACTTTTGGAAAAATATTTTTGGTTTTTGGAAGAACATGAAAACATGTATTCATGGAGTTTTGGGGTCAAAATGTAATTATTAAAAAGTTTGGGGTTGAAAATTAATTAATCAAAAGTTGAGGGGCAAAAGTGCAATTATTAAAAGTTATAGGGGTTAGAGTGCAATTTCCAAGTAGTCCGGGGGTCAAAATGCAATTTTTGAAAGTTAAATAAAATATTATTATTTTAATAATAAAATATTAATATATTATTTTATTAATAATATTATTTTAATAATAATATTATTTAATTAATAATAATAAAATATTGTTAAAAAGACAGTTTTTCCTAAAAGCCTCAGGAAGGCAGTTTTGAGTCCAGAATTCTCTAATTTCCTTTACTAAACACCTAAGAAGAGGTATAAGAGAAGATATAGAGGTATATGAGGTAAAGAAACAAGATTTTGAAACCTATGTTTATGTTAAAAAGAAAAGGAGTTAAAAGTGATATAGTTGTGTACCTGACCTTACAGAGTAAACAGAGAATTGTAAAATGAGCTTTCTGTGATGTTGTAATGCATGATTTATGATGATTGCTAAGTGATGGAAAGTATGGTTATATGTGAATTATGAGCCTTCGGGCAATGCTTGTGAATGTTGTGCAGGGCGCCCGTATTGTGATGTTGCTTCCCAGACAGGCTGCGGTAGAGTAGTACCAGCCCTGCAAGCTGAATGCTTGGTAGAGGCCTGACTCGCATACCTGTGGTATATTGAGACCTAAGAAAATACCAGCCCTGCAAGTCGAGAGCATTTGGTAGAGGGTATGCGGTACTTAATCTGGTATTATGTTCTGGGAAGGCCCTATCTGACTTGGAGGGTTGGATTGCGTCGGGTGCGGGTCGAAACCGACAAATGAGCTCATTACCTGCAGTAGGGACAGACATGCATCATACTTGTTTGTGCATTATTTATTGCTTATCTTCTTGTGTTCTTGTTCTATTCCTTGTTTGGTTGAGCATAACTGTGTGATTGCATAATAATGTGTGAATGTGCATTTACTTCCTATTTTCTCTCTTGTTCATGTGTTAGTTTATGTTGCTGTTATGTACATATTACTCTACATTTATTTATACTTCTATGACCATGGACATTATAAATGAACTTAACTGTAAACCCGGACCTTACTAAGAACTCCCCAGTTCTTATCCCTTACACCTCTACAGATGGACACAGGAGTCCTATTCTACGAGATTGATCCACCGTACATCCACGAGGACCCAGTGCGCGGGGAGTATTACATCTACTGTGCGGTACCTCGTATCTGTAATTATGTAGTTCGTGGTAGACCTTTCCAGTACCCTATTAGGACAGCATACTTTAATCCTGATGCACCCTATGATTTTCCTTTATCTTGGTTACACTCCGGCAGCCCTGGGATACCTCATCCTGAGGAGCAGATGCCACCTCCACCTGACTATCCTTCTCCACCTAAACCTTCTCTACCTGATGAGCCTATACCTACCCAGCCTATCCATGAGTCACCTCCTGCACCTTTTGTCCTTGATGAGTGGGGTGTTCCTGTGTTGCCACCCGAGCTTGATCCTTTACCTGAGCCGATCGAGCCTCCTGTCTTTGATGAGCAGCAGGGACATGAGTATGATCAGATCATGCAGGCGCCACCTCCTTCTCCCGACTGTATTTTGTTTGGTAGCTATCCTTTTATGGTTCCTGTGGCCAGCAGTGGTTCCTCTGCTATCACTTCGGCAGAAGAAGAGGACGAGGAAGAAGAAGATCCAGAGGAAGAATCTAACTTCATAGTTATCTCCTCTGACAGCGATGACGATGAGCCAGGCGAGGCGCCAGCAGGCGAGCATCACCATTCGCCCGGTGGTTTTTCGTGAGGTACTCTGGACTAGGATTGAGGAGATTTTTTGAGACGTTTTTATGTATGTGAATGTTTAATTATCCCTTGATATATGGAGGGTATGCGACTTTAAATTATTCTTGTTTTAAAAAAAATTTACTTGTAAAATTTGCGGTGTTTTAACAACGTACAGGCTTATATTTATTAATTAATAATACAGAAAAGGAAAAATAAGTTGGTAACATTCAATTTCTAGTATGATCTAGACATGCTAGAAGTTGGGTCGTTACAGGGATTGTTTGAGTTTGGACAACAAACGGATTGTCTTGTTGCTTAGATTATGTATTGTTTTTAATTTTGTTTTGAGTCTTTTAATTTCTTTTTTTTCGAAAAAATCAAAACTTTTTCAAAAACCTTTTCTTTTCTTTACTAATCGTGATCTTGTGTTTGAGTCTTTGTTCTTGTTCTTATTTGAGCCTTTTCGAATTTTTTGAGTATTTTTCAAAAAAAGTATCTTTTGTTTGAATCTTGTGTCAATCTTTAAGTTTAATGTCTTCTCGTGTCTTTTCTTTTAAAATTTTTGAAATTGGTGTCTTGGGTTTTCAGAATTTTTATGTTTGGTGTCTTTTGCATGTTATTGTTTTCTTTCAAATCCTTAAGTTTTGTTCTTGGTGTTCTTCTTGATCTTTGATGAGCGGATAATTTATACGCTTTTTGGCATTATTTTTAGTATGTTTTTAGTATGTTTTAGTTAGTTTTTATTATATTTTTATTAGTTTTTATTTAAAATTCACTTTTCTGGACTTTACTATGAGTTTGTGTGTTTTTCTGTGATTTCAGGTATTTTCTGGCTGAAATTGAGGGACTTGAGCAAAAATCTGATTCAGAGGCTGAAAAGAACTGCAAATGCTGTTGGATTCTGACCTCCCTGAACTCGAAGTGAATTTTCTGGAGCTACAGAAGCCCAATTGGCGCGCTCTCAATTTCGTTGGAAAGTAGACATCCTGGGCTTTCCAGCAATGTATAATAGTCCATACTTTGCCCGAGATTTGATGGCCCAAACAAGCGTTCCAAGTCAGCTCAAGAATTTTGGCCTAAAACGCCGGAACTGGCACAAAAGCTGGCGTTTAACTCCAAGAAAAGTCTCTACGCATAGAAGCTTCAATGCTCAGCCCAACCACACACCAAGTGGGCCCAGAAGTGGATTTTTATGTCATTTACTCATCTTTGTAAACCCTAAGCTATTAGTTCTCTACAAATAGGACCTTTTACTATTGTATCTTTAAATCTTTTGATCACTTTAGATCTTAGGATCATCTTTGGACGTCTAGTTCTTAGATTATGGGAGGCTCGCCATTCGGCCATGCATAGACCTTGTTCTTATGTATTTTCAACGGTGGAGTTCCTACACACCATAGATTAAGGTGTGGAGCTCTGCTGTACCTCGAGTATTAATGCAATTACTATTGTTCTTCTATTCAATTCAGCCTATTCTTGTTCTAAGATATTCATTCGTACCCAAGAACATGATGAATGTGATGATTATGTGACACTCATCATCATTCTCACTTATGAACGCGTGCCTGACAACCACTTCCGTTCTACAAGCAAACAAGGCTTGAATGTTTATCTCTTGGATTTCTTAATCGGAATCTTCGTGGTATAAGCTAGAATTGATGGCGGCATTCAAAAGAATCCGGAAGGTCTAAACCTTGTCTGTGGTATTCTGAGTAGGATTCGAGGATTGAATGACTGTGACGAGCTTCAAACTCCTGAAGGCTGGGCGTTAGTGACAGATGCAAAAGAATCACTGGATTCTATTCCAACCTGATTGAGAATCGACAGATGATTAGCCGTGCTGTGACAGAGCGCGTTGAACATTTTCATTGAGAGGACGGGTGATGACAAGTCATCTTAGCCTAGTTTCACTAGTCTTTTTCTTTTGTTTTCACTTGAATTATGTACTTTCTTGAGGTCTAAGCAAGCCAATCTGGGTAGATTTTCATGCTTCCTTTGATTGAATCAACAATAGATAAATTAATGCAATTTCATGAGGTTTGATGCTATAATTGTTACATACTGTGAAAGAATGAATATCTCATGATTTTGAGCATAGCTTTGATGTGTTTGGTTGATTAATGATAGGTGAAGAAAGTTTGGAGAAAGGTTGAAGCAAGAAGGAATGGCTAAGAGGAAGAGAGGACAAAAAGTTTGAGCAAAAGTTTGCCTCAAACTTTAGCTCAAACTTTTGGAATAAGTGAAAATGAACCAGAAAGCAAAAAGCTGGACCAAAAGTTAGCCTCAAACTTTTGCACAAACTTTTGGGTGAAAAGTTTGCC
>NC_029774.3:92887001-92892993 GCF_000817695.3 Arachis duranensis | reverse complement strand
CTCCAAACTCCAAGAGCAATCAACCAAGGCCTCTCTCAACCCAATTCCACCAAGAGCAAAGGCCCAACTCAAGGCTTGAAGATCATTTGAGTGTATAAATAGGATAGAATTCAAGTTTTCGAGGAGCTTTCTTTTTAGTTTTCATAGGGAGCTTTCTTTTTAGTTTTCATAGGGAGCTTTCCCTTTTAGTTTTTAGAGAGCCTTTGGTATTGAGTGATCTTTAATTTCTTAGTCTCGGGGAAGGAGAATTCACCTCTCTTCCTCTTAGTTTTATTGCTTTCAATTTCAATTACAATTGTCTTGGATCTTGGGTTGGAGAATTGAAGAAATTCTGTTTCAATCTCATCCTTGGATCTCTCTGTTTATTTACTGCTTAATTGAATTTCAGTTTCGGTTAATTGCTCTTCATCTACTTTCTTTGCAATTTTCATTTCCCTTGCAATTGTTCTTGTTGGATCTAGGAAGGCATTGAGATCTAGACTTGGTTTTCTAGTCTCTGGGTCCTGAGATCTAAATTCCCAATTTACATTCTGTTTACTGCTTTTCATGTTCATTTACTTCTCTGCTTCAAGATCTGATTTCATCCACACCCTCTTCTACTTCTCTACTTGATGCAATTTACTTTTCCTTGTTTAAATTCTGCAAATCCAATCCCCAATCCCCTTTACAATTCCAGCCGTTTACATTCCTTGCACTTTAAAATTCCGCAATCTACATTTCTTGCATTCTAAGTTTTCGCCATTTAATTTCTTGTTCTTTAATATTCAGCACTTTAATTTCTTGCCCTCTTTAATTTCATGCAATTTACACATTCCTTTTACTTTCAATGCAATTTAATTTCTGCAAATCACAAATCACTCAACCAAATCTTGATTCGCTTGACTAAATCAACCACTAAACTAAAATTGCTCAATCCTTCAATCCCTGTGGGATCGACCTCACTCCCGTGAGTTTTTATTACTTGATGCGACCCGGTGCACTTGCCGGTTAGATTTGTGTGTTTTGGGAGAAATTCATTTTTCCACAAAAATACTCATCAATTATGCAGCATCAAGTTTTTGGCGCCGTTGCCGGGGATTGAATAGATTGACAATGATTAAGTGATGTGGTAGTTTAGATCAAGCATTTTTTCTTTAATTTTTGATTAACCCACTAACTGTTTGAATTTTTGCTTAAGCTAACTAAAACTTCATTCTAGCAGTAGATTGAAGTATTACTATTTTGTGCGTTTCTTATGTTATGCTTGTATGTCAGGTACAAGAAGAAACACACCCAATTTTCATGAACAAGACGAAAGAACTCTCAGGAGGTTAAGCAGAGCTGAAAGAGGGAAAAATATTGTTGGAGAAGAGGAATCAGACGAAGAATTTCAAGAAATGGAGGAACATTCAACGAATCCACCAGGTGGAGCAGACAACAACAATGACAACCCACCCCAGAGGAGAGTTTTGGCCTCCTATACCTTTGCAAATCCTAGACATTATGGAAGCAGCATTTTGGCTCCAAATGTCAATGCAAACAATTTTGAACTCAAGCCACAACTCATCACTTTGGTTCAGAACAATTGCTCTTTTGGTGGAGGATCACTTGAAGACCCGCACCAACACTTATCCACCTTCTTGAGGATATGTAACACTGTCAAAACTAATGGTGTGCCTCCTGACAGTTACAAACTGATGCTATTCCCATTCTCTCCCAGGGACAAGACCACTCAATGGTTGGAATCTTTTCCAAGGGACAGCATCAACAACTGGGATGATTTGGTAACCAAGTTCCTTGCCAAGTTTTATCCACCTCAGAGGATTATAAGGTTGAAGGCTGAGGTACAAACATTTACACAAATGGAGGCTGAACCCATCTATGAGGCATGGGAGAGGTACAAGGCTCTAGTCAGAAAATGCCACCCTGCCATGTTTAATGAATGGGAGAAGCTGCAAAACTTCTATGAAGGCTTAACACTGAAGTCCCAGGAATCTTTGGATCACTCAGCTGGAGGTTCCTTGCAACTCATGAAAACTGCAGAGGAGGCTCAAGAACTCATTGATATGGTGGCTAACAACCAATATTTCTTTGCTCATCAAAGAAGCCGCCAACCATCACAAAGAAGAGGAGTAATGGAGCTAGAAGGAGTGGATTCAATCCTCGCTCAAAACAAATTAATGCAGTAGCAAATTCAACAACAATTTGAGCAAATGACCAAGAGGATTGATGGCCTCCAAGTTGCAGCAGTTAACAATAGCCAACCATCAACCACATGGGGGTAAAATGAAGAAATTCAAGAGGAGCAACAGCAAGAACAAGTCCAGTACATGCAATCAAGTCCAAATGAATTCTATGGTGATACTTACAACCCCTCATGGAAGAATCACCCCAACCTCAGATGGGGAGACACTCACAACCAAAACCAACAACCATGGCAGAGGAACTCAAACCAAAACAACCCAAGAAACAACCAAAATTACAACCAACAGCAAACTAACCAAAACACTTACATAAAACCTCAAAAATAACTACCCCAATCCCAACCAGTACCAATCCAATAACTACCCCAATCTCAACCAGTACCAACCCACTAACCAACCTACCAACCAAAATGCTTATCATCCACCATCCACAGCTCACAACCCACCACAAGCACCACCTGAACCCCAAAGACTCACCAACTTGGAGACCTTGATAGACAAAATGATGAAGCACCAGGAAATAACAAACAAAAACCATGAAGCATCACTAAAAAGCCTAGAGAGGCAGATTGGGCAACTCTCCAAGCAAATTTCTGTTGAGAGACCTTCAAGCTCACTGCCTAGTGACACAATCCCAAATCCCAAGGAGGAATGCAAGGCAATACAATTAAGGAGTGGGAGAACGTTGATGAGCAACAATGACACTACAAAGAAGCAAACAGAGAGCATCAAAGAACCAACAGAGGATGAGAAGCAAACAAAAGCAGATGAAGCTAAGGAGCAAGTTGTGATGCCAAACAAAAGCACTACTAATGAGCAAGTTGTGGTGCCAAACAAAAGCACTGAGAAACTTAAAGAGAAGGACAACCAGCCACATAGCTCAAGGGAAATGACTCAGAGTCAACAGCAAGTAAGGAAAAACAGCACAACTCCACTGCCTTATCCCCAGAGGTTCAACAAGGAAGTTAAGGACCAGCATTTCCACAAATTCCTTGAGACTTTCAAGAAGCTGGAAATCAATATTCCTTTGGCTGAAGCACTTGAGCAAATGCCTCTGTATGCCAAGTTCTTGAAGGAGCTTATCAATAAGAAAAGAAGTTGGGATGAGAAAGAAACCATACTGCTTACTGAGGAATGCAGGGCCTTGATTCAAAAAGGGCTTCCTCCTAAGCTTGAGGACCCAGGGAGCTTCTTGTTGCCTTGCACCATTGGGAAATTGACCATCACTAAAGCAATGTGCGATCTCGGAGCAAGTATTAATTTGATACCATCCTCCCTGGTGAAAAAGCTGCATATAGAGGAAGTCAAACCAGTACAAATGTCTCTAGAGCTGGTAGATAAGTCAATGGTATACCCCAGGGGTGTAATTGAAAATCTTTTGGTCAAGGTGGACAGTTTTATATACCCTGCTGATTTTGTGGTTCTGAATTCAAACGAGGATGATGGTGACTCTGTTATACTGGGAAGGCCATTCTTGGCCACTGCTAGAGCTATCATAGACGTAGAGGAAAGGGAATTAACTCTCAAGATGCATGATCAGAGTGTCACTCTGAAGGTATTACCAGAGGCACAATTTAGCAAGGAGAAGAAAGACTATATGAAAATTGACAAGAGAGCCAATAACCAACACTCATTTGAGACCCCACAAAATGCAACTTTAGAAAAGGAGATAATGAATCTTGAAGGAATGAAGGTAGTCATGAATCAAAGCAAACAGCTACATCAGCAAACTCAGCAACAATTGGAGTCAATAGCTAGACAAATTGATTTTCTCCATTCTACTACAGTGAAGGCACAATTTCCACCATGGAAGCCACATTCTTATCTAAGAATGAGGGAATCTCAATATCAGGAACAAAGGGACTTCAATTACAACAACCCCAATTTCCCAAACCTGCAAAAAATTCACCATACCAACAACAATCACTGCATACCACCACACTACCCACCCTTCCAACCCCTAACACCCCACAACCAACCAATTTCACAAGACTCTCAGAGGATCACTAATCTGGAAATCTTAGTAGAGAGAATGATGAAACATCAAGAGATGATAAGCAAGAACCATGAGGACTCACTCGGAAGAATTGAGAGGCAAATGGAACAATTAGCCAAGAACCTCACAGAAACAAGTAAGGAGAGGGCTAACAAAAAAGAATCACTCATCCGGGATGAGCAGCACAAAGCAAAGCCTCACTTGGAAAAACAATAGGACAAGGTGAAGGATGCTCAGAATCTGAGCTGAGCAATCACAGAGAATGTCAAGCTAGTGACAATAAAAGAGCGCTTGTTGGGAGGCAACCCAACCTGAGGTAGTTCTCTTTTCATATCTATTTTAATAAAAAGGTTAACTAGCTTTATCTAGATTGCAAGAAGCTAAGTTTGGTGTTGCACACCAAAACAATCTAAGGGAGAATGAAGAATTCTAAGTTTGGTGTTCCACCAAAATCCCATTATAACACACATTCTCACCTTATGCATAATATGGGCTTCAAGCATACTGGATGAATTAGTTAACTATTTTGCTGTTTTCTAGTTTTCAGCCTTATTACTCTTGAGAAAGAAAAAAAAAGAATTTTACACATGGTTAATGAAAACCTTTGGCAAGGTACTAAGTTTGGTGTTCCCACACCAAAGTAAGTTCAAAAAGCCCACTCAATTCATGCATACTAAGCATTTGCCTAAGGGCTTGAGAAGCAAGCAACTTTTGAGGATTATGCAGGAAAACAGCCAATAATTGGAGACAGTCTGCATTATGACTCAAAAAGGGATACAACAGAAGGAAGAATGAAAGGCTGCAACCCAATAAGTTGTATTTGCATCTAATCCCTGTTGCTATGATGAGAAGAAGGAAAGCAAGTGAACTCCAACAGGTTGTATTGTTAAGTGATTGTTTTACATCAAATATTGCTGTAATTAAAAGTTGGATTGTATCCTTATTTGTCCTGCCTGTCTGCATAGTATAGTTTTCTTTATATACCCCTGCCTGCCTGCATAGCATAGTCTTTCTTTATAATTTAATAAGCAAGATGCTTGATTATTCACAACATTCTTATCTTCAAAACTTGTTTGCACTCAAGTTTCAAGAATGCATCACATGAAAGTTCTTTGAAACGAAGGATTGAGGAATTAAACAATTTTGAGGTAAGCAAAAGATTAGGAGAAGTGGTGGTTCTAGTTGTATGATTATGTATTGAGGTTGCATGCTTGTGAAAACTTGCATGGGAGCTCATAGGCAGGATATGAAGTTCTAAGAAGTATTGTGGAGATTCTCAAAAATCAATTGATCCGAGAAGCAGCAAACAAAACAAAAAGAAAAGTAAAGAAAATACAAAAATAAAAAGAACATGGCCCAAGGCTCTGAGCATCAATTACTAGGCAGAAAAAGAAAGAAAGAAACAAAAACTCAAAGAGTTGCTATCCTAGTAAATGCTTGTGGTTGAAGTGTGTCAAGGAAAGAGGCTTGAGCAAGTAAATCCTTAGGGGTGCTTTAACACCTAATACCTTAAAACCAACTGGTTTAGGAGTATTGATTGAAAACTTATTTAAAGAGCCGCTTTGAGACATGACACTTAGAGTCGAGGCCAAAGCACAGAAACTATAAGCTGCTTCAAGGTGATTACATATAAAGAGATCTCTATGATACCATTCGGAATAAAATCCTAAGACCTACGACTCCCAATATGTAAGGACTAGTGAGCACTGAAGCCCTTGCATGAGCAAATAATTTAGAGTTCACCCCACTGTTACTTAATCACTTCACTCACTGTACTTTACAAATGTTCCTCAATCCATCTTAATTGAAAGAA
>NC_029774.3:92885951-92886962 GCF_000817695.3 Arachis duranensis | reverse complement strand
TGATGACAAGTCATCTTAGTCTAGTTTCACTAGTCTTTTTCTTTTGTTTTCACTTGAATTATGTACTTTCTTGAGGTCTAAGCAAGCCAATTTGGGTAGATTTTCATGCTTCCTTTGATTGAATCAACAATAGATAAATTAATGCAATTTCATGAGGTTTGATGCTATAATTGTTACATATTGTGAAAGAATGAATATCTCATGATTTTGAGCATAGCTTTGATGTGTTTGGTTGATTAATGATAGGTGAAGAAAGTTTGGAGAAAGGTTGAAGCAAGAAGGAATGACTAAGAGGAAGAGAGGACAAAAAGTTTGAGCAAAAGTTTGCCTCAAACTTTAGCTCAAACTTTTGGAATAAGTGAAAATGAACCAGTAAGCAAAAAGCTGGACCAAAAGTTAGCCTCAAACTTTTGCACAAACTTTTGGGTGAAAAGTTTGCCCCAACGTTAGCCCCTAACTTTTGAGCTAACGTTAGCACATGCAAAACTCTCCCTGGGCACCAAAAGTTTGCGCCAACGTTAGCCCCTAACTTTGTGGCTAACGTTGGCACATGAAAAACACCCTCTGGCCACCAAAAGTTTGCGCCAACGTTAGCCCCTAACTTTTAGGCTAACGTTGGCGCATGAAAATCACAAAGGGGGAGCAAAAGTTTGCGCCAACGTTAGCCTCTAACTTTTGGGCTAACATTGGCACCATAAGTGCACTAAGGAAGGCCAACGTTGGAGCAAAAGTTAGACCCCTAACTTTTGCACCAACGTTGGTATCAGCAAAATGAGGAAGCTGAGGTGAAAAGTTGGAGTAAAAGTTAGCCTCAAACTTTTACTCAAACTTTTACTCAAACTTTTGGAAAACTCCAACCCGGTTCAATTGGTTCACTTTGATTCCTCTCCAAACTCCAAGAGCAATCAACCAAGGCCTCTCTCAACCCAATTCCACCAAGAGCAAAGGCCCAACTCAAGGCTTGAAGATCATTTGAAGAAAGTGTATAAATAGGATAGAATTCAAGTTTTC
>NC_029774.3:92884495-92884878 GCF_000817695.3 Arachis duranensis | reverse complement strand
AAGTGGATTTTCTGGAGCTACAGAAGCCCAATTGGCGCGCTCTCAACGGCGTTGGAAAGTAGACATCCTGGGCTTTCCAGAAATATATGATAGTCCATGCTTTGCCCAATATTTGATGGCCCAAACCGGCGCTCAAAGTCACCCTCAGAAATTCCAGCGTTAAACACCGGAACTGGCATAAAACTTGGAGTTAAACGCCCAAACTGGTATAAAAGCTGGCGTTTAACTCCAGAAAAGGTCTCTACACAAAAATGCTTCATTGCTCAACCCAAGCACACACCAAGTGGGCCCGGAAGTGGATTTTTAAGTCATTTACTCATCTCTGTACACCCTAGGCTACTAGTTTACTATTAATAGGATCTTTTGACATTGTATCTGTACCT
>NC_029774.3:92883361-92883538 GCF_000817695.3 Arachis duranensis | reverse complement strand
TTTTGTTTTTCTTTTAATTTTCGATTTTGCATGTTCTTAGTCCCTTTTTGATTCATAAAAATTCTAAGTTTGGTGTCCTCCGTGTGTTTTTCCTTTAAAATTTTCGAAAAAATTAGTGTTTGATTTTCTAAAATTTTAAGTTTGGTGTCTTTTTGTGTTTTTCTCTTTCCTCTTTTC
>NC_029774.3:92876691-92880343 GCF_000817695.3 Arachis duranensis | reverse complement strand
TATTACTTGGACGACCCAGTGCACTTGCTGGTTAGTTGTGCGGAGTTGCAAAAGTGTGATTGCAATTTCGTGCACCAGCTGCCCTGCCCTTGCGGAGGGCAGGGCAGGATTTGGTGCTTGGTGCGTGCATGGTGCGGGCGGATGATGCTGTGGTGCGCAGGATGCTGCCCTGCCCTCGCGGAGGGCAGGGCAGGAAAAATTGGTGCGCCAGATGGGTGCTGTGGTGCGCTGCTGGTGCTGCCAGATTCGTTCCTTGGTGCGCCAGACTCGTTCCTTGGTGCGCCAGATTCATGCCACACAAAATGCTACCCTGCCCTCGCGGAGGGCAGGGCAGTGTTTCCAAACTGAAGTCCCGCGTTCGAATCCTGGCAGAAACACACGCTTATTCAATTTCCTTAGCTTTCTTGGCACCGTAATGGAACTTAGTTCCTTGCTTCCTCATGGTCCCGTGTTCAACTCTTGTGGCAAGCATTGGTAGACATTTTCCTTTGATTTTCTTCCCTTGTGAGCCCGATACTGCCCTTGTGGAGGGCAGGGCAACATTTTCTTCTTCTTGATTCCAAGGCACAAATTTGTGCTCTGCCCTTGTAGTGGGCAGGGCAGAGTTGCCTTTTGTGCTTTGGTGCCTTATGTTGCCCTCCTAGAGGGCAGTGTGCCCTTGTGGAGGGCAATGCTTGCCTCCCCTCTTTACATGCGGTACACTTCACCTTCCTTTGACTACGTTTTCTTCTCCTTTAGTCACGTTTTCTTAGGCCACGCTTTTCCCTTTTATTATTTTCTTCACCTACATTAAACCAAAACAACCACTCCAAGTATCACTAAATTCACAAGGCTTATAAATCAATTAAAATTCAATTAAAATTAGCTTAAACCTCATGAATTAACATTAATTTCATGGTGGTTGTTTGATTTAAAGAAGTTATGCATTTTCACTCCAAATCACTTACTTAGGATGCAAGAAAGTGCATAAAGACTAATAAAACAAGTGAAATTAGATTGAAAAATGGGTATATGATGACTTGTCATCACAACACCAAACTTAAATCTTGCTTGTCCCCAAGCAAGCATCAAAATTAAGAGCAATTGAAATGAATTAAGAAAAGAACACATATCCTTATTAGGCATATAGCAGAACTTGATTTATGGAGTCTTTATGCAGACAATGATAACTCAATTATTGTTGTTGTTACATAATATACATCTTTCCTCAAAGGCTTGCTAACCTTGCTGTTATAAGACTCACTTTTTGATTCCTCCCTTGCTAACTTTTTCTTGGCTTACAATGCTTAACAAGCTTATTATTCTTTTGGAGGTTTGGTGTCTAATGTTGCAGTAGTAGCCTTTGGCTTTATTTTTTTCTTTTACTCAACATCTTTCCACCACAGACACATGGCTCACTAATTCTTCCTAGGATCATTGATGCCCAGCATCTCTTTGGATAACTAAATGTTCTGTATCTAAGTTGCTCTTTATTGTGGATTTTCAATTGGCCATCCCAAATCAGTTGATCTAAGTGACCGGGTTTTAAAATACCCCTTAGAATTTACTCATCCAAGCATATCTTAGTACAAGAACACCACAGGCATATGTCCTAAGGTTCAAGCTATTGGTGTCCAACCTTTATTCTTTGTTTTTCTTGCCATTTTGGCTTTTTCTTCTTCCTTTTCTTTCTGTTTTTGTTCCCAAGGGCTTTTTCATTATTGATAAGAGTCTTTGTAACAGCAAGCTAACTCACACTTCAATGAGAATGATATTATGCAACATTTATTTCATGAGTTATGCATTTAATCAAACACATATACCACCACTAACTCCCATTCTTACTTATGCAACATTGGATATTTCACTTTTCAATTCAAACAAATCTCTTTTATTTAAGCATATGGGAAACAAAACAAATTTTAGCTAAGTGATGGATAACAAGCATTATGCAGATTTAGCATTTTTAACAAACAATTTCACTTGTAACTAGATAAGCACTTTAGCAAGACATACAATGGTTTCCAGATTTAAAACATTTCACAGCAGCAAGGATTAAGTTTAGATACAACCTTTGAAGTTGCAGCCCTTTGATTCTTCCTTCTGTTGTGTTCTCTTTGAGTTAAGATGCATAATGTCTTCAAGTGTTGACTCATGTCCTGCATAATTCTCAAAGTTGCTTACTTTTCAAGCCCTTAATTATATGGTTAGTATGCATAAATGGAGTGTGGCTCTTGGAATTGTTTTGGTGTGTGAACACCAAACTTAATTGTTTGCCACTGTCTCAGATGCAACAAGTTACCCATATTTGAAACCCTGTGTCCTTGCTAAAGGTTAATGAAAATAAAACTAGAAAGCAATTAAACAGTTGAATAATGTGTTTGGTTGCTTGGAGCTAGCATCATGCAAGAGGTGAGAATGTGTTTTTTAAATGATATTTTTGGTGGAACACCAAACTTAGAATCTTTCATTCTCCCTTAAATTATTTTGGTGTGCAACACCAAACTTAGCTCCTTGCAATCCATACCAATTATTCAACAATTTTTATTGAAAAAGCTATGAAAAGAAAACTACCTCAGGTTGGGTTGCCTCCCAACAAGCGCTCTTTTATTGTCACTAGCTTGACATCTTCTCCATTTTTACTTTAAGGAGGATTTAGGTTCTGGACCTCTTTTTCTTTGTTCCATTGTCCCCCTAGGTACAGTTTTGCTCTATGACCATTTGCTGTAAACTGACTCTTTGTTGCTTCATTTAGCAGTTCAATACTTCCATAAGGAAAGACCTTAGTTACCAAGTATGGACGAGTCCACTTAGACTTAAGCTTGCCAGGGAATATCTTGAGTCGTGAGTTGTACAAGAGTACTTGTTGTCCAGGTTTGAATTCTTTCTTCAAAATCTTCCTGTCATGCCATCTCTTGGCTTTTTCCTTGTATATCTTGGTATTCTCATAGGCTTCTAGCCTAAACTCATCCAGTTCATTCAGCTGCAACAACCTTTTCTCTCCTGCTACCTCAGAATCCCGGTTTAGAAGTTTAGTAGCCCAGAAGGCTTTGTGCTCAAGCTCTACAGGGAGATGACAAGATTTGCCATATAACAGCTGAAATGGGAACTTCCCAATAGGAGTTTTGAAAGCTGTTCTGTAAGCCCAAAGTGCATCTTCCAACTTCCTAGCCCAATCCTTTCTTGTGCTACCTACTATTTTTTCCAGGATTTTCTTCAGTTCCCTGTTTGCTAATTCCGCCTGCCCATTAGTCTGAGGGTGATATGGTGTGGCTACTTTATGAATAACTCTATATTTATGAAGAAGTTTCTCCATTTGTTTGTTACAAAAATGACCACCACCATCACTGATGAGACCCTTGGGTACTCCATATCTAGTAAAGATGTGCTTCTTTAGGAATTGAAGGACAATTTGTGCATCACAGGTAGTTGTGGCTATGGCTTCCACCTATGAGTTTGTGTGTTTTTCTGTGATTTCAGGTAATTTCTTGCTGAAATTGAGGGACTTGAGCAAAACTCTGAAAAAGGCTGACAAAAGGACAGCTGATGCTGTTGGAATCTGACCTCCCTGCACTCGAAATGGAATTTCTAGAGCTACAAAACTTCAATTGGCGCGCTCTCAACGGCGTTGGAAAGTAGACATCCAGAGCTTTCCAGCAATATATAATAGTTT
>NC_029774.3:92873867-92876329 GCF_000817695.3 Arachis duranensis | reverse complement strand
CGCATATCTCTTAGATTCCCCAACAGAATCTTCGTGGTATAAGCTAGATAGATGGTGGCATTCATGAGGATCCGGAAAGTCTAACCTTGTCTGTGGTATTCCGAGTAAGATCCTGGGAATCCGGAAAGTCTAACCTTGTCTGTGGTATTCCGAGTAGGATTTCGGTATTGAATGACTGTGACGAGCTTCAAACTCCTGAAGGCTGGGCGTTAGTGATAGACGCAAAAGAATCAACAGATTATATTCCAACTTGATTGAGAACCGACAGATGATTAGCCGTGCTGTGACAGAGCATAGGAACGTTTTCACTGAGAGGACGGGATGTAGCCATCAGCCATGGGTGATGCCTCCAGACGATTAGCCGTGCAGTGACAGCGCATAGGATCATTTTCCCGAGAGGATTGAAAGTAGCCACCGTTGATGGTGATGCGCTACATACAGCTTGCCATGGAAAGGAGTAAGAAGGATTGAAGGAAGAGTGAGTAGTGAAGCAGAGTTTCAAGAGGAGCATAACATTTCCATACACCTATCTGAAATTCTCACTATTGAATTACACGCTTATCTGAAATTCTCATCAATGAATCTGCATAAGTCTTCTATCTCGTTTATTATTTCTATTTTCTTATCTTTATTTTCAAAACCCATAAACCAATTTAATCTGCCTAACTGAGATTTACAAGGTAACCATAGCTTGCTTCATACCAACAATCTCTGTGGGATCGACCCTTACTCACGTAAGGTTTATTACTTGGACGACCCAGTACACTTGCTGGTTAGTTGAACGGAGTTGTGAGCTTCTCTAACAGTGCCTGGAATTCTTGTATCACAATTTCGTCCACCAAGTTTTTGGCGCCGTTGCCGGGGATTGTTCGAGTATGGACAACTGACGGTTCATCTTGTTGCTCAGATTAGGTAATTTTCTTTTCAAAAATCTTTTTAAAAAATTTTTCTTTTATTTTTCGTTTTTCCAAAAATATTTTCGGGAAAAAATAAAAATAATAAAAATACAAAAAAATCATAAAATCATAAAACCAAAAATATTTTGTGTTTCTTGTTTGAGTCTTGTGTTAATTTTCAAGTTTGGTGTCATATGCATGCTTTTAAAATTTTTCTTGCATTTTTTTCGAAAATCCCATGCATTCATAATGTTCTTCATGATCTTCAAGTTGTTCTTGATAAGTCCTCTTGTTTGATCTTGATGTTTTCTTGTTTTGTGTTGGTTGTTGTTTTTCATGTGCATTTATGCATTCATATTTTCCAAGCATTAGGAATTTCTAAGTTTGGTGTCTTGCATGTTTTCTTTACGTCAAAAATTTTTCAAAATTATGTTCTTGATGTTCATCATGATCTTCAAAGTGTTCTTGGTGTTCATCTTGACATTCATAGCATTCTTGCATGCATCTTGTGTGTTGATCCAAAATTTTTATGTTTTGGGTCATTTTTGTGTTTTTCTTTAAAAATTCAAAAATAAAAAAAATATCTTTTCCTTATTTCCCTCCAAAATTTTGAAATTTTGGGTTGACTTGGTCAAAAATTTTTTAAAATTAGTTGTTTCTTACAAGTCAAGTCAAAATTTCAATTTTAAAAATCTTATCTTTTTAAAATCTTTTTCAAAAATCATATCTTTTTCATTTTTCTTATCATTTTCGAAAATTTCAAAATTATTTTTTCAAAATATTTTCAAAAAAATCTTTTTCTTATCTTTATATCAAATTTTCGAAAAATTAGCTAACAAGTAATGTGATTGATTCAAAAATTTGAAGTTTGTTACTTTCTTGTTAAGAAAGGTTCAATCTTTAAGTTCTAGAATCTTATCTTGTAGTTTCTTGTTAGTCATTTTAAAAATTAGATCTTTTTATCTTTTATCTTATCTTTTTAAAAAATTTTATCTTTTTCAAAATGTGATTTCAAAATATCTTATCTAACTTCTTATCTTCTTATCTTTTTAAAATTTAATTTCAATATCGTTTTCAATCAACTAACTAACTTTTTGTTTGTTTCTTATCTTTTTCAAAACCACCTAACTACTTTTCCCTCTCTAATTTTCAAAAATATCTCATCTCTTTTTCAAAAATTCTTTTTAATTGTTTTAAATTTTAACTTTAATTATATATTATCTTTAATTTTCGAAAATCACTAACAACTTTTTCAAAACTATTTTCGAAATTTCCCTCTCTTTTCTTCTTCTATTTAATTATTTATTTACTAACACTTCTCTTCACCTCTCTTCATCTAAGAATCCGAACTTCTTATATCCCTTGTATTTGGATTCTTCTACCCCTTTCTTTTTCTACTAACATAAAGGAATCTCTATACTGTAACATAGAGGATTCCTCTTTCTTTTCTTGTTTTCTTCTCTTTCATATGAGCAGGAACAGGGAAAAAGGCACTCTTGTTGAAATTGATCCAGAACCTGAAAGGACTCTGAAGAGAAAATTAAGAGAAGCTAAATTACAACAATC
>NC_029774.3:92871936-92872840 GCF_000817695.3 Arachis duranensis | reverse complement strand
CATCATCTTCTCAGCAACAGACAGAGAATTCTGAACAAAATACTTCTAATTTAGCCAATATTGTCTCTGATCTGTCAAAGGCCACTTTCAGTTTCATGAATGAAACAAGATCCTCCATTAGAAATTTGGAGGCACAAGTGGGCCAGCTGAGTAAGAAAGTCATTCAAAACTCCTCCCAGTATTCTCCCAAGTAACACAGAAGAGAATCCAAAAGGAGAGTGCAAGGCCATTGATATACTTAATATGGCCGAATGCACAAGGGAGGAGGAGGACGAAAATCCTAGTGAAGAAGACCTCCTGGGACGTCCTTCAAGCAAGAAGGAGTTTCCTGTTAAGGATCCAGAGGAATCTGAGGCTCATATAGAGACCATAGAGATTCCATTAAATCTCCTTCTGCCATTCATGAGCTCTGAAGACTATTCTTCCTCTGAAGAGGATGAAGATGTGACTGGAGAGCAAGTTGCTCAATATTTAGGAGCTATCATGAAGCTGAATGCCAAGTTGTTTGGTAATGAGATTTGGGAAAATGAACCTCCCTTGCTCATTAGTGAACTAGATACTTGGATTCAGAAAACTCTACCTCAAAAGAAACAAGATCCTGGCAAGTTCTTAATACCTTGTACCATAGGCACCATGACCTTTGAAAAGGCTCTATGTGATCTGGGATCAGGGATAAATCTTATGCCACTCTCTGTAATGGAGAAGCTAGGGATTATTGAGGTATAACCTGCCTTGTTCTCATTACAATTGGCAGACAAGTCATTGAGACAAGCTTATGGAATAGTAGAGGACGTGTTAGTAAAGGTTGAAGGCCTTTACATCCATGCTGATTTCATAATCTTAGACACTAGGAAGGAAGAGGATGATTGCATCATCCTTGGAAGACCTTTCCTAGCCTCAGCAG
>NC_029774.3:92870021-92871758 GCF_000817695.3 Arachis duranensis | reverse complement strand
ATTGACCTGATCACCTTGTGGCTCCATGAGAGCCACTGTCAAGCTATTGACATTAAAGAAGCGCTTGTTGGGAGGCAACCCAATTTTTTTTATCTAATTTTATCTAATTTTTATTTTATTGTTATTTTGTGTTTTATTAGGTACATGATCATGAGGAGTCACGAAAAAATAAAAAAAAAATAAAAACAGAGTCAAAAACAGAAGAAAAAATTTTTCACCCTGGAGGACGCACAGGCTGGCGTTCAACGCCAGTAAGATGCATCTGGCCGGCGTTCAACGCCAGAACAGAGCACCATTCTGGCGCTGAACGCCAGAAACAAGCAACATCCTGGCGCTGATCGCCAGGAATGTGCCTAGAGGAGAAAAGCTGGCGCTGAACGCCAGTAACAAGCATAAAACTGGCATTCAACGCCAGAAACATGCTTTACATGGGCGTTGAACGCCCAGAACGCGCACCAATGGGCGTTTAAACGCCAGAATGGTGTGCAAGGGCATTTTACATGCCTATTTGGTGCAGGGATAGATTTCCTTGACACCTCAGGATCCTGTGGACCCCACAGGATCACCTCAGGATCTGTGGACCCACAGGATCCCCACCTACCATATTCCCTAATCACACTCTCCTAATCCTAATCACACTCTCCTACTCCCCATGTCACACTTCCCAACACCCATCACCAATCACCTCAATTCCTCTTCCCAATTACCCCATTCACCATTCACATCAACCCACTCTTCCCCATAAACCCCACCTACCTTCATAAAATTCAAATTCAATTTCCCACCCATTCCCACCCAAAATGGCCGAACATACACCCTCCCCTCTCCCTATAAATACCCTTCCATTCTACTTCATTTTCACACAACACAAACCCATCTTCTCCCACTTAGCCGAATCTACCTCTCTCCCTCTCTACCATATTCTCTTCTTCTTCTTCTTCTTCTCTTCTTTTCTTTCTTGCTCGAGGGCGAGCAATATTTTAAGTTTGGTGTGGTAAAAGCATAAGCTTTTTGTTTTTCCATTACCATCAATGGCACCTAAGGCCGGATTATCCTCTAGAAAAGGGAAAGGGAAGACAAAAGCTTCCACCTCCGAGTCATGGGAGATGGAAAGATTCATCTCCAAGAGCCATCAAGACCACTTCTATGATGTTGTGGCAAAGAAGAAGGTGATCCCCGAGGTCCCTTTCAAGCTCAAAAAGAATGAGTATCCGGAAATCCGACATGAAATCCAAAGAAGAGGTTGGGAAGTCCTAACCAACCCAATGCAACAAGTCGGAATATTGATGGTTCAAGAGTTCTATGCCAATGCATGGATCACTAGGAACCATGATCAAAGTACGAACCCGAATCCAAAGAATTATCTCACAATGGTTCGGGGGAAATACTTATCATCTCCAATGAACTCTACAAAATAGCCGATAAGTCCTCCACCATGGCAAGGCTAGCTTTTCCTCACCTTATTTGCCATCAGTGTTACTCAGTTGGAGTTATCATAGAAGGAGATACCTCCATTGAAGAGGATAAGCCCATCACCAAGAAGAGGATGGAGCAAGCAAGAGAGACCATGCACGGTTCTCAAGAGATGCATGAGGAAGCTCATCATCAAGAAATCCCTGAGATGCCTCAAGGGATGCACTTTCCTCCCAACAACTATTGGGAGCAACTCAACAGCTCCTTAGAAGATTTGAGCCACAATGTGGAACAATTAAGGGTGGAACATCATGAGCACTCCAT
>NC_029774.3:92869095-92869836 GCF_000817695.3 Arachis duranensis | reverse complement strand
TTTTCGGTTTTTTATGTTGTGTTTATCTATGTTTTGTGTCTCTACTTCATGATCATTAGTATGTAACCATGCCTTAAAGCTATGAATAAATTCCATTAATTCTTCACCTCTCTTAATTATATTGATGTGGTGACAACACTTTTTGTTTCTGAATGAATGATTGAACAGTGCATATGTCTTTTGATATTGTTGTTTATGAGTGTTAAAATTGTTGGCTCTTGAAAGAATGATGAACAAAGAGAAATGTTATTGATGATCTGAAAAATCATGAAATTGATTCTTGAAGCAAGAAAAAGCAGTGAAAAAGCAAAAGCTTGTGAAAAAAAAAATGTGGCAAAAAAAAATAGAAAGAAAAAGAAAAAGCAAGCAGAAAAAGCCAATAGCCCTTAAAACCAAAAGGCAAGGGTAAAAAGGATCCAGGGCTTTGAGCATCAATGGATAGGAGGGCCCAAGGAAATTAAATCCAGGCCTAAGTGGCTAAATCAAGCTGTCCCTAACCATGTGCTTGTGTCATGAAGGTCCAAGTGAAAAGCTTGAGACTGAGTGGTTAAAGTCATGATCCAAAGCAAAAGAGTGTGCTTAAGAGCTCTGGACACCACTAACTGGGGACTCTAGCGAAGCTAAGTCACAATCTGAAAAGGTTCACCCAGTTATGTGTCTGTGGCATTTATGTATCCGGTGGTAATACTGGAAAACAAAGTGCTTAGGGCCACGGCCAAGACTCATAAGTAGCTGTGTTCT
>NC_029774.3:92867308-92868436 GCF_000817695.3 Arachis duranensis | reverse complement strand
GTAACTTGGCGTTGAACGCCAAGTACATGCTGTTGTCTGGAGTTAAACGCTAGAAAAACGTCATGCTCCGGAGTTGAACGCCCAAAACACGTCATAACTCGGAGTTCAACTCCAAGAGAAGCCTCAGCTCGTGGATAGATCAAGCTCAGCCCAAACATACACCAAGTGGGCCCCAGAAGTGAATTTATGCATCAATTACTTACTCATGTAAACCCTAGTAGCTAGTCTAGTATAAATAGGATAAGTTACTATTGTATTAGACATCTTTGGTCTCAGTTTTGTTTTATTCTTCATCTGAGTAGACTATTGATCACATTCACGGGGCTGGCCATTCGGCCATGCCTGAACCTTTTACTTATGTATTTTCAACAGTGGAGTTTCTGCACACCATAGATTAAGGGTGTGGAGCTCTGCTGTACCTCAAGTTTCAATACAATCACTATTACTTTTTATTCAATTCTCTTTTACTCTTATTCTAAGATATACGTTGCACTTAACTTTGATGAATGTGATGATCCGTGACACTCATCATCATTCTCACCTATGAACGCGCGTGATTGACAACCACTTCCGTTCTACCTTAGGCCGGACGCATATATCTTAGATTCCCCAACAAAATCTTCGTGGTATAAGCTAGATAGATGGCGGCATTCATGAGGATCCGGAAAGTCTAACCTTGTCTGTGGTATTCCGAGTAGGATCCTGGAATTGAATGACTGTGACGAGCTTCAAACTCCTGAAGGCTGGGCGTTAGTGACAAACGCAAAAGAATCAATGGATTCTATTCCAACCTGATTGAGAACCGACAGATGATTAGCCGTGCTGTGACAGAGCATAGGAACGTTTTCACTGAGAGGACGGGATGTAGCCATCAGCCATGGGTGATGCCTCCAGACGATTAGCCGTGCAGTGACAGCACATAGGATCATTTTCCCGAGAGGATTGAAAGTAGCCACCGTTGATGGTGATGCCCTACATACAGCTTGCCATGGAAAGGAGTAAGAAGGATTGAAGGAAGAGTGAGTAGTGAAGTAGAGTTTCAAGAGGAGCACAGCATCTCCATACACCTATCTGAAATTCTCACTATTGAATTACATAAGTATTTCTATCTCTTTTTATTTTCTTTTA
>NC_029774.3:92866166-92867130 GCF_000817695.3 Arachis duranensis | reverse complement strand
CACTTGCTGGTTAGTTGAACGGAGTTGTGAGCTTCTCTAACAGTGCCTGGAATTCTTGTATCACAATTTCGTCCACCAGCTACCTTATGAATAACTCCATATTTGTGTAGAAGTTTCTCCATTTGTTTGTTACAAAAATGACCACCACCATCACTGATGAGACCCTTGGGTACTCCATATCTAGTAAAGATGTGTTTTTTTAGGAATTGAAGGACAATCTGTGCATCACAGGTAGTTGTGGCTATGGCTTCCTGGTGGACGAAATTGTGATCACTATTTTGTGCCTTTTGGTATCATTGTAAAATTATGGAATTTAAGAAATTGGCATGAGTGAACACAACTCCGTTCAACTAACCAGCAAGTGTACTGGGTCGTCCAAGTAATACCTTACGTGAGTAAGGGTCGAATCCACAGAGATTGTTGGTATGAAGCAAGCTATGGTCACCTTGTAAATCTCAGTTAGGCAGATTAAAAAGGTTTATGGGTTTTCGAAAATAGAAATAATGAAAGGGATAAAGATACTTATGCAGATTCATTGGTGGGAATTTCAGATAAGCGGATGGAGATGCTGTAGAGCTCTTGGACGCCTGCTCTTCTACTGCTTCTGATCAATCCTTCTTACTCCTTTCCATGGCAAGCTTTGTATAGGGGTTCACTATCAACTGTGGCTACTTTCATTCCTCACGGGGAAATAACCTGTGCGGCTGTCACTCGCACAGCTAACTAGTCTGGAGGCATCACCCATGGCTGATGGCTACATCCCATCCTCGCAATGAAAACTATGCTAACGCACTTTGTCACAGTACGGCTAATCACCGGTTGGTTCCCGCTCCTACTGGAATAGAATCCCTCTTTTGCATCTGTCACCAACGCCCAGCAGGTTAAAGTTTAAAGCACGTCACGGTCATTCATTACCGGAATCCTACTCGGAACACCACAGACAAGGTTGGACTTTCCGGATCCA
>NC_029774.3:92861624-92862792 GCF_000817695.3 Arachis duranensis | reverse complement strand
GGTGAAAAGAAATACCATTCCTTCACCCTATAGGGCGTGTAATTTGCCTTCATGCACCATTCTGGCGTTCAAACGCCCATTGGTGCATGTTCTGGGCGTTAAACGCCCATGTGATGCTTGATTCTGGCGTTGAACGCCAGTTTCAAGCTTGTTTCTGGCGTTCAGCGCCAGATTGCCCTTTGTGTGCGCATCCTGGCGTTAAACGCCAGGATGTAGCTTGTTTTGGGCATTCAGCGCCAGAAAGATGCTCTGTTCTGGCGTTGAACGCCAGCCAGATGCATCTTCTGGGCGTTGAACGCCAGCCCGTGCATCCTCCAGGGTGAAAAATTTTTTTCTTCTGTTTTTGACTATGTTTTTAATTTTTTTGATTTTTTTGTGACTCCTCATGATCATGTACCTAATTCAACACAAAAATAACACCAAAACAAAATAAAATAAAATTAGATAAATAAAATTGGGTTGCCTCCCAACAAGCGCTTCTTTAATGTCAATAGCTTGACAGTGGCTCTCATGGAGCCACAGAGCAATCAAGTCAATGTTGTCTAGTCCCAACACCAAACTTAGAGTTTGGATATGGGGTTTGAACACCAAACTTAGGGTTTGGTTGTGGCTTCACAACACCAAACTTAGAGTTTGACTGTGTGGGCTCTTCTTGACTTTGAACTGAGAGAAGCTCTTCATGCTTACTCTCTTTTGTCACAGAGGGATGGCCATGTGTTTGAAACACAAGATATTCTCCATTTAATTGAAGGACTAACTCTCCTCTGTTGACATCTATCACAGCTCCTGCTGTGGCTAGGAAAGGTCTTCCTAGGATGATGCATTCATCATCTTCCTTCCTAGTATCTAGGATTATGAAATCAGCAGGGATGTAAAAGTCTTCAATTTTTACTAGCACGTCCTCTACTGTCCCATGAGCTTCTCTCATGGATTTGTCTGCCAGTTGTAAAGAGAACAAGGCAGGTTGTACCTCAATGATTCCCAGCTTCTCCATTACAGAGAGTGGCATCAGATTTATTCCTGACCCAAGGTCACATAGAGCTTTCTCAAAGCTCATGGTGCCAATGGTGCAAGGTATTAAGAACTTGCCAGGATCTTGTTTCTTTTGAGGTAGAGTTTCCTGAA
Source organism: Arachis duranensis (assembly GCF_000817695.3). Lineage (NCBI taxonomy): Eukaryota > Viridiplantae > Streptophyta > Magnoliopsida > Fabales > Fabaceae > Arachis > Arachis duranensis. The sequence goes on along the minus strand of NC_029774.3, from coordinate 92,861,667 downwards.
CCCAAGTATCCAAATCACTAATGAGCAAGGGAGGTTCACTTTC
>NC_029774.3:92859713-92861517 GCF_000817695.3 Arachis duranensis | reverse complement strand
TCTCCAGTCACATCTTCATCCTCTTCAGAGGATGAATAATAGTCAGAGCTCATGAATGGCAGAAGGAGATTTAGTAGAATCTCTATGGTCTCTGTGTGAGCCTCAGATTCCTCAGGATCCTTATTAGGAAACTCCTTCTTGCTTGGAGGACGTCCCAGGAGGTCTTCCTTACTGGGATTTACGTCTTTCTCCTCTTTTATGCATTCGGCCATATTGATTATATCAATGGCCTTGCACTCTCAGGATTCTCTTCTGTATTGCTTGGGAGAGTACTAGGAGGAGTTTCAGTGATTTTCTTACTCAGCTGACCCACTTGTGCCTCTAAATTTCTAATGGAGGACCTTGTTTCATTCATGAAAGTCAAAGTGACCTTAGATAGATCAGAGACTATGTTTGCTAAGCTAGAGGGGCTCTTCTCAGAATTCTCTGTCTGTTGCTGAGAGGAAATTATTTTGTTCAGCATTCTCTGTCTGTTGCTGAGAAGATGATGGATATGGCTTACTATTATTCAGCCTATTGCATCCACTGTTCATACCCTGACCGGGCTCCTCCAACTCGGCAAAATCCATGAAAGGTCCGACCTCGTCCCAAGGCCCACGCCTGAGGTCGGACCTCGAACAATAATGCTAAGAAGGCCCATCAAAAGGAACGTAGCCCAAAATCTAAAGGCCGAAAAGGCCTAGGAAAGGCGGTTCCACAAAGATAGAGATAAAACTCCCAAAAGATAAGATAAGATAAGAATATCTTATCCAGGGAAGATCACGGCCAACTATTATAAATACACTGGAGCACCCAGGTATGACACACATTCCACATTCTACACATATCTGCTTGAACCCATGCTAACTTAAGCATCGGAGTGTCATTGCAGGTACAACCACCAACCACTCCACATATCAAACTCGGGTCCCTGACCCCCACCTCGGGCCTCTCCAAGACGACCGAGCTACACGTTTCAGGTAACCCACGGAACATTGGCGCCGTTGCCGGGGACCTGGAAGTCATCCCTCTACTATGGCGGACGACCCCTCCATCAATGACCACGCTGCATCAGAACAAGAGGATGAAGTTGACACCGGAGAATGACCGGACAGCCCTCTATCACCACGCACTCCAGGAGGAAACAAACAGAGTCGCCCAAAGACATCACTCCCAAACAAAGATCCACAAAATCCCGAGAATGAAAAGAGCTCGGAAATTCTAGAAACAGTCCGAGCACAACAAAACCGACTGAAACAACTCGAAGAGGACATAAAGAAGCAGAGAGAAACTGAACAAGATCTGAGAAGGGAGGCTCGCAAGCGCAGAGAATTAGAAGAAAAACTACGAAAAATAGAGGCCAACCTAAAAAACCGGACAGAACGCGACACCACCCCCGAAGGCAAACATGATCCCTTCACACAAGAGATCATGAAGGAGAAGGTACCGCGAAACTTCAAACCACCCGATATGGATCTCTACGACGGCACCACCGATCCAAATCACCACCTCAGCAACTTCAGAAGCAGAATGTACCTGGTCGACGCCTCCGACGCAATTCGATGCAAAGCCTTCCCCACCACTCTCACCAAGTCGGCCATGAAGTGGTTCGACAACCTGCCACCAAGATCAATCACCAGCTTCGAAGACCTAACCAAAAAATTCCTAACAAGGTTCTCTATTCAAAAGGACAAGACAAAACATGCCCCCAGTCTACTCGGAATCAAACAAGGTAACCAAGAAACTCTCCGAGAGTACATGGAGCGATTCAACAGAGCCTGCCTGGACATACAACACTTGCCCACTGAAGCAGCCATCATGGGAC
>NC_029774.3:92856033-92856919 GCF_000817695.3 Arachis duranensis | reverse complement strand
AACCCTACAACCCCCCTCCGTGCTAAGAGAGGAAGAAACGCTGAATATATCCAACCAACAGCAAGGATGGATGACCCCCATACTCAACTACCTGAAGTCGGGAACTCTCCCCGCCGAAAGAAAAGAAGCTAAAAGGCTTGCAAATGACGCCCAGAATTATACACTAATCCACGACGTGTTATACAGAAGAGGATTCTCAAACCCCCTCCTTAGATGCGTTCCGACCTCAGAAACAAAGAGCGTCCTCGAGGAAGTCCACAGAGGTATGTGTGGGAACCATCTCGGAGCTCGGGCATTATCCAAAAAAATAGTCCGAGCCGGGTTCTACTGGCCGACCTTGCAAAGAGATACAACGGAATTTGTGAAAATATGCCCCCTGCCAAAAACACGCCAATTTCCACAAGGCACCACCAGAAGACCTTATCAGCATCACCGCACCATGGCCCTTCGCAAAATGGGGACTTGACCTACTCGGCCCGTTCCCCCAAGGACCGGGGCAAGTCAAATACCTCATAGTAGGGGTCGACTACTTCACAAAGTGGATCGAAGCTGAACCCTTAGCCACCATTACGGCTCAGAAAAGCCGCAAATTCCTATACAAAAACATTGTCACAAGGTTCGGAGTCCCCTACTCCATCACAACGGACAATGGAACACAGTTCACGGACACAAGTTTTCAGAACTTAGTAGCCGAACTAAAAATCAAACAGCAATTCACCTCAGTCGAGCACCCACAAGCCAATGGACAAGCAGAGGCTGCAAATAAAGTCATCTTGGCAGGGTTAAAACGAAGACTCCAAGAGGCCAAAGGGGCATAGGCCGAGGAGCTCCCCCAGGTACTATGGGCATATCGGACAACCCCACACTCTACAACGGGAGAATCACC
>NC_029774.3:92851200-92851443 GCF_000817695.3 Arachis duranensis | reverse complement strand
ATGGTCCAATGACATTTTCGAAAATTCAGAGAGACCATAATAGAATATATCTAATAGGGTCCATTCTGAAAACATGTCAGAATATATCCACCATCCTTTTGTTTGAAGGTTTGAACATCCACTCTCAGCTTGCTCAGCTTCTGAGGAGGAAAGAATTTATCGAAGAAAGCAGTGACCAGCTTATCCCAAGAGTCCAGACTATCCTTAGGTTGTGAATCCAACCATATTCTAGCTCTGTCTCTT